>NW_022105611.1:4511786-4532165 GCF_000313985.2 Echinops telfairi | reverse complement strand
GTTACTGTTTGCTGATCCTGACTTGCAGTAACCTATTCACTTCCCTAGGAAACCCTGCTTAACTGGGAGTAGTATCTGTGAGTCTGTGTGTTCACTGCAATGCATTATCAAACCCAATATCATTTCAGTATGGGAGAAACAGCTGACATAAGAATAAGTAGATAAGGATATACCTGGATGCTTGTCTTGTCATTTCTTCATTGCAATAGGGAAGCAGAGAAGGTCAAATACATCCACCTCCATTACTTTTTAATGCAGGTGCTCATTGGCCTTGGGCTAGTGTGGAGATGCATTCTCCTTCTCTCTTGTGTAGCAAGAAGAGGTCATATGTGTCCTCCATACAATTTTCTCAGTTGGTTCAGAAGTGGGATTAATTTCTCTGGTTCCAGATTCATGAAAGAAAAAGAAAGAAGGGCTATGGGAAGTGACATTTTTTATTCTTAAATTGGTTCTCCGGTTATTCTTGCCTGTAATGCTGAAAGGAAAATACCTAACCTCAAACCAAACTCACTGCCATGGAATTGACGATGGAATTGATGATGGAATTGATGATGATTCATAGCGACCCTGTAGGGTAGGATACAATTGCTCTTGTGAGTTTCCAAGACTGTAACTCTTTACTGGAGTTGAAAGCCTGGCCTTTCTTTAATTAAGATGTATAAGGAAACTGGTTTTTTTGCTACTATTTACAATAGAAAAAACTGGAATGGAAAGAGGAGCTCAGGGTTCTAGATCACAGCTCAAGTGCCACATAAAAGATTCCAATGTTTCCACCTGTGCCATGAAACAAAGCCTTCTAGTTATGGAGAAGACTGCTGGAAATCAAACGCAGAGGCTTATCGTAAGAGTGGCTGAATTACAATGTGAACTGAATTCCCGCCCTTGAATGGTGTCTGATATTGAAGTGGGAGTAATGTTTAGGAAGAAATGGGACCTTAAAACTTGGGATGGGTACATACCTGCAAATAATCAAGAAGATGGGGACATTGAGATCCTAAATTTCATTGAATCACTTGAACCAACAGTACCACCCTTCCTATCTGAAGATATGATTTTCCCTTTGCCTGCTAATCCACTAGCAGTAAGAAATTTATCCCCTTTACTCACATTAAAGGAGATTAGCCCCACTGTGCTGCTGATGTGGCACGTGAGGTTGGGTCTGGAGCATCTCCTGAGGCAGATAGCTTACAAGACATGACTGAGTTCTCCTAGGAAGTACCCTCGCTATTCATCATTGTGGCTAGACCTAAAACAGCAGTTAGTCCCAGCAAGTTCTAACAGGTGAAGTAGAACTGGTGACACATGAGGAGGTATTCTGTACTTCCAAAGAACTGCTGGCATTTTCTAATATGTATGATAGAAACACGAAAAGTGTGTGAGAGAAAGGCTATTAATGGTAATGTCTTTATTACTACATATATTCTAACCCTTGGTATACTGTAGACAAATGTATCCAAAGGCTTTTGAAAATGTTAGAGGGGATTTATCAGGAGAGACCTATAGACTCACACAGGAGGCTGGAGGACCTATCTTTTACCCTACAACAAAGAGCAAACTTGGGAGTCTTAGTTTCTCTACAGAATGCAACGTCCGCTATTTGATGTAAGCCCAGTTTGATAGTGGAATTTCCCTGATTGAACGATGGTCATAGGGGACATTCAGTAAAAAGAGATAAGATGGATGTGATTACTGTAATGGACAGCATAGACAGAGTAGTCATCAGAATAGCTTGATTTTTATGAAATTATGTTGTTGTCTTTTAGTACTACAAGGGCCAGGGATTAAAGTAAATGGTAAGCTATAGAAAGCCAATCCTTACATGATTACTAATACCCTAGACCTTTTAGGAATGAAGGTTTGTGTCACCATTCAGGCAAAGAACCACAACCAGCTGAAGTGCTCACTGAGAGCAAAGGGACTACAGAATGGATGGTAGAAGAAGGTAGTTCTAAATAGCAACTATGGCAATGCGATTGGTTGCATAAACAAACATGGTAATCCTTATGAGTGCTTCAAATCATTATGTATGCATCAAATGTTTTGCTTTGATCATTTTGAAGTATAAGGTTGGTGCATGTTGGGGTGTGCACATGTTAGTTGTATCATTTTAGGCACAAGTCTGACTATTATTGTCTTTGTTTAGAAATTATGTATGCTTAAGGAGATACATCTGACCCACGGAACTTGAAATGGACAAGCCATTTTCTTGACAGGAATCTCTTACCCTCTCTCTTTCTCTGCGAGACACACACACACACACACACACACACACACACACACACACACACACACAAAGAGACCTTTTGGCCTAGTGGTTACTGAGGGCTGCTAACTACAAGATCAGCAGTGTGAAACCACTTGCCCCTCTGTGGTAGAAAAACAGGGCTTTCTACTCTTGTAAAGAGTTACAGTCTCACAAGATAAAATAATAATAATTTATAAATTATCAAAGGTTTATGAGGGAGGGGTGGCGGGGAGAGGGGGGAAAATGAGGAGCTGATACCAAGGGCTCAAGTAGAAGGCAAATGTTTTGAGAATGATGATGGCAACAAATGTCCTTGACACAATGGATGAATGTATGGATTGTGCTAAGAATTGTGTGAGCTCCCAATAAAATGATTAAAAAAACACCGTTACTGTCTCAAAATCTCATCTGTCCTACAGGGCCACTCTGAGTCAGAATTGACTTAATGGCCGTTAACACATACATCACTGGTTTTGCTTCTTTAGGTAATCCAGCCTAACACAGTGACCCCTATTTTTTCCTTCTAAGAGCTAATAATTTGTGGGGCTTCATTTATCAGCTGTGTGGCCTCATTTCACTGAGACCTGAATTCTCAGCTTTGAAATGACAGTTTACTTACTCACTTTTGCTTTTATTAGCATGTATCTCTTTCTGGTATATCTTCCTACTTTACATGGTTTTTGCCCGAAGCACAAGCCAAAAGAAGTCAGAGAGGCCCAGTTTCACTTCTCAAAACTTATTTCATACTCTATGGGTAGGTAATTATTTCTATGATTAAGCTATGTTTAAATCAGTAGTAATTTATCTCTTCAATCTTAATGCTTTCCCTTAGCTCAAACATGCTGAACAATACCATAACTCGTTTTCATCCAACCCAATTAAGCCTTTTTCTGTGTCCCAGTAATTATTCCTTGAAGTGACTATTGAGAAATGGCCTGCTGTACATAAAGGCCAGCTTCACACCACGGGTCATCTGAGTCAAAGACGTCTCTGATGGTGATCCCACAAGAAAAAGCAAGTTTTGTAAGAAGTCACCAATCACAAATCATTATAGCATGTTTTGAAAATGTTAATTTAACTGATTCTAAAATTATATTAGCAACAGGAAAATTGCTTCGTGTTTCAAAAAAGGAATGAATACTCCATTTCTTCATATCTATTTTGGTCAGTTACTGAGCCATATACTGTATGTAGGCACGATGTAGTATGTGGAAAATGGCCGTGAAAAGAACCCAGATCCTGCTCTCAGAGCATAATCTAATTAAGGACTGGACATCGGATAAAGGATTATAACTCAAAGGCAATAAATGATCAAAAGTGCATTGGTACATGTTATTCAATTGATGGACATAAGACATGTTTCTTTGTCCAAGAAGATATTATTTTTAAAATTGTTTATTCAGAAGAATATGTTGAAAATCAGGTAAAGTGCAAAAAAAGGAAAGAGGAAAATTATACAGTTTTGTAGTAGCCTTACAAAATATTCTTAAAAATTCCCAAAAGAACCCTTGGAATTAATAATTTCTAACAATAATAAGCTTACATTTTCAGGTCCTGAAAACCTTTCGTATTCATTATTTTAATTACTACTTTTAAAATCTTTATAACATAAGTATTATTGAGCTCATTTTATGTATGATGGAACAGAGACTCAGAGGACATAGATGATTCGACAAGGTTGACACAGTATATGGGTGACAAATCATCAAAACAGAAGTTCATGTTGTCAAATCTAATAAATAAAAATGTCAGGTTTTAGAATTATGGTTAATAGCCAGGGTTAACTGTTATATCACTTACTAGCCAAATTACTTTGGGTAAAGCATCCTTTATATACCAAAACTCCAAAACCAAATTCACTGCCATCGAGTCGATGCTATCTTATAGTGACCCTATAGACCAGCATAGGACTGTCTGGTGAGTTTCTGAGACTGTAACTGATTACATGAGTCAAAAGCCCAGCCCTTCTCCCAAGGAGCAGCTGGTGGTTTTGAACTGCTGATCTTTAGATCGCAGCCCAGCACATAACTACCACATAGGTCACCAGCGCTCCCCTTCAATACAAATGGGGATTAAAAAAAACACAGAAATTATCTCATGTATAATTAAGAAGATTACATGAGTTAATATTTATAAATTATTAACATCATCCCCTCTGCATCATAAAGATTTAATAAATATTTAGGTTAATGTCTCATAAACTGATTTACACAGAATCGAACTTACTAATTCTGCATATAACCAAACTCTTTACTGTGAAGTAGCCTGGGGCTGAAGCCTCTGATGGACAAGAGTAGTTTCAGACAGTATGAGTCCTAAATTGAGCCTATTCTCAAATTGTTGTAAAAGGTTAACACTTCCTACTTTTAAAAGCAACCTTTAAAAAGCAGTTATAGCTCTCTGCCATTATTGGAATCCAGTAAGTGAATTAAATTTGACAGAAGTAAACTTAAGATATAAGGGGGTAGGATTCGGGGTCTGATTTTTTTCTGACCTTTCTAAAGAAATCCAGCCTTCTCTTACTCATGACTGAAAACTAATTTGTCCAATTAAAAATTGAGAAAGCATTAAAATATATTTTGAATATATATAATAGGAGCTGGTGAAGTTCTTATTCAAGGTCAGTGGGAGAGTTGGAACCCTTTTAAAAAGATTTTTCTCAATTTTGAAAGAGTTTATTATGGACAACTGGGATGGATCAATAGTGCAGCTTTTTCTGCAAATAAACATTATAAGAACAAAGGATGTCAGGGCATTATTAGAACTAGAACAGAAAGTCTATTGCCAACCCAATTATTTTAGCTTTTAGTGCAACTTATAGCTCTAAACCAACTGACAAAATATAACAATATAATTAAAAGCAGAATTTGAAATTTGGCAGATAAGTGTTCCAAATCCAGACCTAGTTACTGAGTACTGTAGATTAATGACCTTGGCTAGATGAACCATCTTGCTTTTCTGAGTCTGAGTTTCATTGCTTGATAGTGGGTGTAATATCTACAAAGCAACTATGATGATTAAGTATAAGATGGGAAAATGATAAATATCTAATCTAGTGTCTATAACGTAGGAGTGGAAGACATAATAATAGGTGTAGTCTCTATCGTACAATAGTAAGTAAGTAGCAAGAGAAGTGAAATAACAAAATTAGAAATCATGTTTCTATTTATAATCAATTGTGTAGTGCTGGAAAAGGGGAAATGCCCGGTCCCACAGCCTCTGGGCTCTGCCTTGGAGTGAGAAACGTCAACCACTGCCATCCCTTAGGCAGCGGCCTCCAAATGCACTTGGACACGGGCCTCTTTGTCCAATCTGGTCTCATTACTCCAGCTTCTCCCAAATCTTCACCTGAATCCTTTCTTATCCCAATATCTGTACTATTTTAAAAGGTTCTCTGAACAGATCAACCAAGAATTCTGGATCTAACTATATAAAAAAGCTTTCTCATGCAAATATCTGCAAAACAAAGAGTGACTCTTCCCACGAAAGCTGCACTCAGATTATCGCCATTCAGCGGCTTCCCCTGTTACCTTCTGTGCCCCGCTCCAAGAAAAATTATTGGGGTTCCTTCATGGACACCCAGGAAATGCCTCTGAGGACACTCCAGGCTCGGGTGATTCTGATCTTCCTTGCAATGGTTAGTGCTGCTTTCCTCACCAAATTAATACAGAAAAAAATCCAAATTTCCTTAAATCCTTCAATGGACTTAAACAAACCTCATGATATAGTGAGTCATAGCAACACAGGAAGACTGACAAAGACGGGGAAGCAAGCTCCAAGTACAACCACAATCCCAGGCCCTCCCACCACAAGCGGAAATTCTGCTGAACTGCAAAGCAACAACAGAAACCTGCAGATCACACTCCAGTTTCTCAATCCCACCTATCATTCCTCACATTGCCCCTGGAAACCCACGTACACTGGAACACTGGGGAGATCCTGATCTCTCCAAGGCCCAAAATGCAAACCTGGGACTCCAGAAGCATTACGGGCCACACTAAGAAAACTTATCTAAAAGACTGAATAAAGTCAGCAAGACCACCCCCTTCCATGGTCAGGAATGGGAAGAAACAGAGGCATTGTGGGGTGGGAAGATGTGTCAACTTGATAAAAGAATGTAGGGGTGGAGTTTGGCCTGTCAACCGGCTCACAGCCTGGTGATCCCTCCTTGAGGGCATGGCCTTCTCATGAGGATTCTGGAACGTGCTCTCTTCCTCCCTGGAGGTGGGACATACTCTCTCCTTGTTATACATCCCTGTTGACAAGTCACATGGAGTCATGCTGATGGCAGCCAGAGCCCTGGAGATGCTTCCACCACCATTGGAACCACAGGACTTTCCACCCACCAGTCTGTGATCTTCCTGCATTCAGCATCATTGCATGTGCTGCGTGAATCTGAAGAAGGATTTATGGACTAATATCAGACATGTGGGCTAATACTGAACTTGTGGACTTGATCTGAACTGGGCTGGGATGTTGTATTGGTGCATAATTACTTTTTGATATAAAGTTCTCTCTTACACGTATATGAGTGTCGCTGGATTTGTTTCTCTAGTCAACCTGGACTAACACAGAGGAGCACAGGCAACTTTAGAAAATAAATATTGTTGAATCTTTTAAAAATATTGTGTAGATGATAATTTACAACAAGTCAAATTTATGGCAAGACTGAAATTCAAATTGGATACTTAACAGAAACAACTGAGGGTCACAATAGGAGAGCTTACATTGACATGGAGGAGAAAAAAGTAGAAATTCAAAATTATAAAAAATATCAGATTTACTTGATATGGCTCCAACCTATAGTGACCTTATGCACAACAAAATGAAATATTGCCCTATCCTCCGCCATCCTCACAGTGGCTTGTATGCTTGAGCCCACTGCTGCAACCACTGTCAGTCCATCTTATGCAGGACCGTCCTCTCTTTCACTGCTCCTCTTTTCCACCAATTGTGGTGTCCTCCAACAAGGGCTGATCCACAGCATGTAACGGGAAGTCTCACAATCCTTGCTTCTAAGGAGCACTCAGGCTGGACTTCTTCCAAGACAGATCTATTTGTCCTTTTAGCAGTCCATGGTAGTTTCAATATTTTTCAAGAGCACCACAATTCAAATGCATAAATTCTACTTCAGTCTTCCTTAATCAATGTCCAGCTTTCACATATATATAAGGTAGTTGAAAATACCATGGCTTGAGTCAGGCAGACCTTAGTCCTCAAAGACCTCATCTTTCCTTTTCAGGATGCTAAAGAGGTCTTGAATACCTCATTCAAATCTGAATTCACCTAATACAATTAGCCATTGGATCTCTTCACTGCTGCTTCCAAGAGCATTGATTGGGGATCCAAGCAACACAAAACACTTGACAACTTCAAATTTTCTTTATTTATCATGGTGGTACCTATTCTATTGTTCCAGTTGTAAAGAATTTGGTCCTCTTGACATTGAATTGTAACCCATACTGAAGGCTGAAATCCTTGATCTTCATCAGCAAGTGCTTCAAGTCCTCCTCACTTTCAGCAAGCAAGTTTGTGCCATCTACACGTCACAGCTTGTTAATAAGCCTTCCTCTAATCCTGATGCCACATTCTTCTTCATTTCATCCAAATTCTCTGATGATTTGCTCAGTATACAGATTAAATAAGTATGGTGAGACTATCCAATTCTGATTCATACCTTTCTGAATTCTAAACCATGCAGTTTTCCTTTATTCTATATGCACAAATGCCTCTTGATCCATGTACAAGTTCAGAATGAGCACAATGAAGTGTTCTGGAATGACCATTTTTCTCAAAGTTATCCATAGTTTATTTGATCCACACAATTTAATGTCTTGGCAATAGTTAATAAAACCCAAGAAAATATGTTTCTGATATTCTCTGACTTGAGACAAGATCCATCTGACATCAGCAATGGCATTCCTTGTTTCATGTCCTCTTTGGAATCTGACATGAACATTTGGCAGCTCCTTGTCAATGCATGGCAGCCATTGGTGGATGATTGTAAGCAAAATTTCACTTAAGTGTGGTATCAGTGATAATTGTTCTATAATTTGAGTATCATGTTGGGTGACTGTTCTTTGGAATGGGTACAAATATGGATCTGTTCTAGTCAGCTGGCCAAGTAGCTGTCTTCCAAATTTCTAAGCAAAGATGCTTAAGTACATCCAGTGCTTCACTAGCTAGTTGAAACATTTCCATTAGAATTCCTTCAATTCCTAGAACCATGCTTTTGGCTAATGCTTTCCATGCAGCTTGACCTTTTTCCTTAACACTGTGAGTTTTTGTTCATCTGCTGCCTTACGAAGGACTAAATGTCAATTCATTTGTTTTGGTATGGTGACTGTGTATTCTTTCCATCTTCTTTGAATGCATCATTTGCTATTTTGATCATGGAATCTTTCAGTATTGCAACTCAAGGCTTGAATTTGTTCTTGCATGCTTTCAGTTTAAGATATTCTGACCATGTTTTTTCTTCTTGGTTTTCTAACTCAAGGTCTTTTCACATTTCATTATAATTTTTGACTTAGTCCTCTTGAGCTTCCCTTTGAAATTGTCTGTTCGGCTCTTTGACTATATCATTTCTTCCATTTCCTTTAGTTACTCTATAATTGAGTCTCTTCTGATATTCATTTTGATATTTTCTCTTTTCACTCACCTTTTATTGCTTCATGAATATGTTCTGTTGTCCTTCCACAACTCAAGTCTTCTGTCATCATTAAAAAAAATAATTTTATTGAGGGTTCTCACAGCTCTTATCAGAATCCATGCATCAAACACATTTGTATAGATGGTGTCATTTGTACAGATCCATTGTGTCAAACATCCATTTGTGTCAAACACATTTGTACAGATGGTGCCATCATCATTTTCAAAACATTTTCTTTCTCCTTGAGCCCTTGGTATCAGCTTGGTATCACCTCCCCCACCCTCCCTCCATCACTAGCCCTTGATACTTTTTTTTTTCATGTCTTACACTGACTGCTTTCTCCCTTCATTCACTGTTGTTTGTCCCCCTGGGAGGGCATTATATGTAGATCATTTTGATCAGTTCCCCCTTTCACCCCATACCTTCCCTTCTCCTCCTGGTATCAATACTCTCATTATTGGTCCTGAGGGGTTTATCTCTCCTGGATTCCCTGTGTGCAAGCTCTTTTCTGTACCAGTGTACCTGCTCTGGTCTTTTCGAATCTGTAAGGTAAAATTGGGGTCATTATATTGTGGGGGAGGAAGCATTAAAGAACTAGAGGGAGGTTGTATGTTTCATCAATGCTATACTGCACCCTGACTGGCTCATCTTTTCCTTGTAACCCTTCTGTAAGGGGATGTCTAATTGTCTACAAATGGACTTTGGATCTCCACATCAGAGTCCCCCTCATTCACATGGATATGATTTTTTGTTCTGGGTCTTTGATGCCTGATATCTGATCCCATAGACACCTCTTGATCACACAGGCTGGTGTGCTTCCTCCATGTGGGTTTTGTTGCTTCTTAGTTGGATGGCCGCTTGTTTATCTTCAAGCTATTAAGACACCAGATGCTATATCTTTTTATAGCCGGGCACCATCAGCTTTCTTCACCACATTTATTTATGCACCCGTTTTTGTCTTCAGTGGTTGTGTCAAGAAAGGTGAGCATCACAGAATGCCAGGTAATTAGAATAAAGTGTTCTTGTGTTGAGGGAGTACTTGAGTAGAGACCCAATGTCCATCTGCTACTTTAATACTTAACATATAAATATATGTACATATATCTGTATCCCTATCTTATATATAAATATATTTGCATATGTACATGTCCGTATCTAGACCTCTAAAAATTCCCTTTGCCTCCTAGTTGCCTTTATTTCCATTTACCTTCCTCTCATCCCACGATCATGTTCAGCCTTCATTGGGGGTTCAGTAAATCCTCTTGGTTACATTGCCCTTGATCAAGCCCCACCAGGCATACTATGCCCTCATCATCATCAATTTAAGACTACTTGTTGTTCCCTTGTCCCTGGGTTCATTGACACACCTCTTCTCCCCCACCCCCAACCTTCCCTTCTCCCCCAGGAACCATCAGTCCCATTGTTTATTCCTCCAGATTATTTATCCTGCTTATCTTATGTAGACAGACATGCAGAGACAAAAATAAACACAAAAACAAGACAACCAAACAAAACAACAATAACAATAAAAACAACAACATAAAAAAGAAAAGCCTATAAATAGCTCCTATCTTTTTGCTAACCTTTAGGAGTGTTTTCCAGTCGAGGCTGCTGTGGTGCCATGAAGTGGCCCCAAAGCCTATTTTGGTATTCCCCAGGGACTTCATTGCTTTGTTCCCCTTGCTGCTCTGTTGCATGTCCTTAGTGTTTCCCCCTGGTGTGATGGGGTCAGATCGGGCACAATTTCCACACTGGGTCTCCAGTGTGGTTCCTGTAGCCCTATGGGTCACTGAGGGATGCCATGTCTCCTGGTGGGGCCAGCCCTATGGTCCTTTCTGTGCATTGGCTGCTCTGAGCAGGAATATCGTCCTCGGGGCTTGGTGGGCCAGGATATGTTCCACTCTTTTTCTCTCTCCTTCCTGTCAATGGATTTCAATGCATTAAATCTATTCTTGAGATATTCTCAAAAATCAGATGGGAGAGACGCAAGGTTATATTTGGCTCTCTTGGACTTGGGTTAATTTTCTTCAGCTTTAACTTGAACTTACATTTGATGGTCTGTTCCACAGTCAGCCCTTGGCCTGGTTTTAGCTGATGATATTGAGCTTCTCCATGGATTCTTCCTGCAGATGTAGTCAATTTGATTTCTGTGTATTCCATCCGGAGAAGTCCATATATATAATCATTTTTGCTGTTGAAAAGATATTTGCTATGAACAAGTCATCGGTCTTACAAAATTCTGCCATGTGATCTCCAGCTTCATTTCTCTCACCAAGGCCCTATTTCCCCACTGCTCTTCTTCTCTCTTGGTTTCCAGCATCTGCATTCCAATGGGCAATAATTATCAATGCATCTTCATTGCATGATTTATCAATTTCAGACTGATATTATTGGTAAAATCTTTCACCTTCTTCAATGGTGCATAAATCTGAATAATAGTTTAATTGCTTGGATTTCCTCAAAGGCAGATAGATCACAAACAGCATTGTATTGTATTGTGGGGAACATCTATTACTGGTCTGGAGATGAACTAAGCCTGCTTGTGAGAGCTGAGTTTAATGCTTTTCCTCAATCAGTAATATCAGGTTGGTAGTTTGAAATTTCACACAATAGATGTATCTATAATTAGAAAATGCTAAAAAGCAGCACTCCTCCCTCTGAGATCTGGTTATTACCCTTTTGCCAAGACACTACTGAGTACATGAAATGAAAAATGTTTCTGAATATATTTAATGGTGTTGCCTAAAATCCCTCAGGGAGCTGGATTGACAGGGTGATCGTAACCATAGACTCAGGCACGGGAACAATTGTGCGGATGACTCAGGACCGGGCTGTGTTTCATTCTGTTGTGCAGAAGATCAATACGGGTCAAAATGATATCAATACGGGTCAAAATGATCGCAATTCACCATATTTATGCAGACAAGAAAAACAATTAAACCAGTCTTTCTAAAGCCTTAGTGTGCTTCAGAGTCATCTGGAGGACTTATTAACAAATATAAGATGTTAGTGCTCACCCCAACGTTTCTGGTTTAGCAGATTTGAGGTAGGGCTGAATTATTATAATTTCTAATAATTTCTAAAAAATTATTATAATTTCTAAAAATTTCTAGTCCCGCTGGCTCTGAGACTATGTTTTGAGAACAATAGAATTTGTGGACAATTTGTAACATTGGAAATTATCTAATCATTCTACAGTAAAAATCTCTGAACTACTCATTCACTAGATTTCTTCATGGCCCTGTTCTCCAGAACTGAAGGAATCTGCTGAGTCAAATTAAAAGTATTTTCTAATACATATAAATGCGAATTAAATATATCTATGACTGTAGTGTTAGCTCTTTGAAAACTGAATCAAAAATTAATGTTTTCATTGTACCTAGTTGCTTATATCCAAGATCCTTTTTATCTGCAATTTTCCATTTCTGTTAGAAATCGTTTAAATTACAAGCCTTTAAAAGAACTCAGCCATCACATACAATCTCGTAACACTGTTGTGTGTAGCCCCGTGATGCTGTGCGTTTCATAGTTCCTGAATTAAGTTGCCCATTAGGAGAGTAAATTGGAAGAAGTATCGCGGGGGGGCGTCTAACAGCCACTTATTTTCAGTCTTCAGATGCACTAATGCAAGTTTCCTCATTTTCTCTTTGGCTTCTTATCTCCAACTCTATCTCTGAAATACTATGCAACATTAAAAGAAGTTGGAGTCTGTTTTATGTCAAATTAAATCTTCTCTATTTTCCGGAGCATGTGGTGACTTTTTTTTCACATTTTAAAATCGAATAGACATGATAAAGGGCAGCACCTATTACACAGCTTCCCAGGAAGGAAGATACTGAATCAAATGGATGATGTGTTTGAAAAGGTCTATCCAGTTGCTGGTAGGGTAGTTACCACGTTTTTAAAATGGTTCCTTTCCAGGAACCAAGTTGGAGCCATTATCGGGAAGAAACACTCACAGGGCAGTGAATAGTTTGGAATTATTAAGGCCGGTGCTTTTTGGGATCATAAGAGTACATGGGGAGAAAATGTCAAGTGAAGAAAATAATATATGAATAAGTAAATTTTTTTGATGTGTTAGTTCAGGTTTACAGAAAGAATACATTAGCTTGATTTTGATGAATTTTGATCCTGATTGCACATTAGAATTGCCTGAGGGGGCTTCTTAAACATGCACTTGACTGGGACCCTATCTAGATTTGCTACATCCTAATCATTAAGGGTAGAATCTTACTGTTTTAACAATAAAAACAAACAAAAACTTTTTTCCCAGGGTCTTCCTGGAAAACAAAAGAAGTGGGAAGGAAGATGGATTGAGAAACTGAAAGTTCCCATTGCTATCATTAGCCTGAAATTGTGCTTATGCATTTCCCATAGGAATGCAGCAAATAGACTTGAAGGCATAACAGAATAATTGAAGCAACTGTCATTGCCCTACAAGAAGAAGTTTGAGCTGTTTGGGCACCAGTAGCTGCTAACAAGGTCCCTGTTGGCTTATTAGACTTTCCTCCATGGGGAATGCCTGAACAGGGATGAGCACATGACACGTTCACCTTGCTGCTCGCCAGGGATGAAAATGGCAAACCAGTAAGTTCATCTCAGGTGCAGTGCACAAAGTATGTAAGCAAGTCGGTACAGACACTCTCCAACTCTGGTGTGTGGAAACGAACACAGGTTTTGGAATCAATCAGAGCTATATTCAATTCCTTGACATCTTCAATGACTGGCTGCCTGAATTTCGCAGTGTTATTTAATTTCTATGAACTGCAACTTTCCTCTTCTGTAAAATTGGGGCAATGGTAATATTGCCTTATAAGGAGATGAGATTCAAATAGGATCGTGTATATGAAAGGATTTTTAAAAGTATACAATTCTTATTTGATGCCTATATTTAACTCTTTGACTCTTTCTTCCAAATGATAAAGTCTCAGCAAGGCAAGCTACTGATACTGCTGCAATCATTTCTAACTTTTAAAGTGATATCTTTGGCCAACAATGAAGACATACAATAGAAAATATTCACTTTTTTACATGATTCATATCCATAAATAAATTTCCTCTATCAGGTGACAACTACCAACGTTCTCTGAAGGCCTTTTTTGAGTCCTATGGTGAGCGTTCATCTTTTGCATTCTTATTTTCTGTAGGGCAGGAAAAGTGAATGATGCATAATTAATATATGCTTTTCTTTTAAATCCAAAGATGTCCTTTTTCATTTAATTTTGGAAAATGAACACAAAGTACTTGAGTCCTACTTCTGAGGCATTTCCTACTTGAAGACACAAGTTCTTTTTAAATTATTAAAATAATAAGAATCTCTATATTAACATTCTGGTTCCTACAACCACAAGGCTGGGTATGGTCTCATTCTTACATACTTCTTATCTGGAAGCCCTGTCTTGGCCATGCTGGAGGCTCCCTTAGAAGCAACAGCTGGGAAGGCAGCATAACCTGGGAGTAAAGAAACCATAACCTTGCTGAACACATTATGAGAACGTCAGGCGCATTTCCTTGGATTGTGCTTGAACACCTGCGGTTGAATGACAAGTAGCAGGCAGATTTCTTGGAGACCAGGAAGTTGGAGGCATAGCTAGAGTTGGAATGAGTCCTGGTACAGGGAGCTGCAACAATGGAGGCTTTTCTGAAGGGATGGAGTGGGAGCGCACATGTCCTTGGCTAGTATCCTTCATGATAATCACATACTTATGAACTGCAATGCTGTATTCTTCAGTGCCGTGGAGACCAACAGCAACCCCATGTGACAAATTAGGACTCCTTCATAGGGTTTTCTTGGCTGCAAACTTTATGTCCGGGCCTTTCTGTCTCTGAGCAGGTGGGATCAAATAGCCAATCTTTTGGTCATTCCATCACAATAAGGTGTTATAATAAGAATAGCTATAAGACAGGAAGGATCCATTGTGTTCCATATCCTATACTTAATGCCTCACATCTGCTATAAAAATGAACCCTCGCCACAATTCTTGTTTCACCAGTGAAGAAGCTGAGGTTGTAATAAGGTAACTAATTGGAGGAAAATCATGATCAGGCTCCGTGTTATAGAATGTAAACCTACATATGCTCAAGCATATTTTTTGCACCACCATTTTCAAAGTAGAACAGTCACATGACTACAGGTTTATAAACACTTTCTAACAAGTAAATGGTACACAGATTTCTAAGGATTATTATTTCTAGATCCTCCCCAATTAACTTTTTAAAACTTACTCTGATTGAAGAGGCTCTTGGACACTTTTTTTCCACCTACCCTTTCACAGCTTCCCTTCTCTGGCTGTACAGAAGAAGGATGCATCTTTCACCCCTCCTGAAGTCTGACTCCCCACCTCTGGTAGGTGCCATGGTATTGATTTTGACTCAAGGACTCTCTAGGACAAAGTGTAACTGCCTCATAGAGTTTTCAAGGCCACGTTTTTCTTCCACAGAAACACTGGATTCCACTGACAAAGTATTTGTTAGCAATGGAGCATTTAAGGATTGTGCCACCAGGAGTTCCCACGTGTAGGGTCCTCCTGAAAGCTTTCGGCAGTGGTTCTCATCAAGTTCTTACACACATGCCTGACATACTAAGTGTCATCTATACCATGTATTCATAACAGATGCCATAGAAAAGAGAGTTATTCGGAAGGAAAGTGTATCTTGTTTGGGTGGGCTGGAGGGAACAGGACTTGGTATAATCATCACAAGAGAGTAAAGTAAGTTAAAAAGATGTGCATAAATGGCCAGATAAGAGACAGAGATGCTGGGACTCACAGCAATGGGAGAGCAGGGGGCATTTATGCAAGAGTCAAGGGATATACGTTTTACAAGTGCATGAAGAAGTCTTTGTGAAGCAGAGAGTTCTGCCCCACTTTAAGTTGTGCAATTCTCTATCGTATTTTGGATAACCTGAAAGAGAAAAAAAACCCACCACTTTTCTGGTTACTAAGCAGGGGTGACACAGAAGAAAGAAAAACCTGGAGATCTTAAAGCTCACAGTCGGTGACCACCCATGGGAGCACAGCTCTTCTAAGACATATGGAGTCACCATGAGTCAACGTGCACTCCACAGCACCTGGTTGCATGTGGGGTTCTGAAGCAATAAGTACTGAAATAACAACAAAAACATCTGTAGTATCCCTCTCCCTGCGTACAAAAATGAACTCCAGATGGACAAAAGTTTTAAATGTGTTCCAGAACAATAAGTCTATCAATGAGAAACTAGGGACAAGGTTGACGGCCCTCCTGTAAGGTACAGATATACTACCAAACATACTAATGGAAAAAAACACAGTAAAAGATAAAATAAATGTCTGGGGCCTAATAAACATAAGACACATGTTCATCAAAAGACTTCATCAAAAGAGTAAAAGGAGTATTCACACACTGAGAAGAAAATCTTTCACAACAGCACAACAGACAGATCTTTAAAATGTATAGAAAACGGCAATAACTAGATAAGAAAAAAATTGAATACTCTAATTATAAAGTAGGCAAAGTAGATGAATAAACAGATCACCAAAATTTACATCCAAATTATTAACAAACATATGAAAGAATGCTCACGATCATTAGCCACCCGGGAGATGCAAATAAATATGAGATACCTTACACAGGCAATACCATCCCAGATATAAAAAGAGCGGACAACAAATTGTGGAGAGAGTGTGGAGAGATTTGAACTCTTATACACTACTAGTGTTCTGTTAAGATGTACAACCATTGTGGGAAGTGAGTTGGCACTACCTCAAACAACTGGGAATAGAAACTCCATTTGCACCAGAAATACTTTGGCTGCAGAGACACTCTAAAGAAGTAAGAGCCAGTACACAAGAAACATGTGCACTCTTATGTTCATTGCAGCTCTGTTCACAGTAGCAGGAAGCTGGAAACAGCCAAAGGCCCATTAGTAAGTAGGAGATCAGATAAAGAAACGCCGGTACATGCACACAATGGAATTTTATGCGTTGCTTTAAAAACAAAAAGACGAAAACATGAAGCACATGATGACTTGGAAGAAGCTGGAGAGCTGTATGCAGAGTGAAGTTAGTCAATTACACACACAAAAAAAAACAATTATTGTGTGAGACGGCTATTATAAGGAGAAACGCTGAGACAAAGATTTATATAACAAAGAGGCAGACTTTGAAGGTTCTCAAGGCAAGGACAGCGAGGGAGTAACTGACTGGAAGGTTGCCAGGAATTCCCTTGGGTAGAAGGGCGGGTAGAGATTCATAGAGGGAGAAGTGAAATCAGGGGAGGGAGAGGATAGGACATGGGGCTGGGTGATGGGGTTGATGAATAGTTCGAACTACTCAATGCCTCGTTGATGATCTGAACTGTAACTCCATCCTCCACCTATTCACAATGAAAAATTAATTTAAAAAATGCAGCTTGCTGAGAAAATTATTCTAACTGTATAAAATGAAGCAAGACCTCCCCTAAGGAGCCTGATGGTCAGTGGTTAAGTGCTTGGCCGCTAACCACAAAGTTAGCAGTTCAAACCCACCAGCCACTCTACCGGAGAAAAAGGTGGCAGTTGGCTTCAGTAAAGAATTTTGGCCTTGGAAACCCCATGGAGAATTTTACCTCATCGTCAAGGTTACTCTGAGGTAGTGTCAACTCAGTTGGTTTGGGTTTGGGCCTATCCTGCCTGACTTCTAGTGCTTTTACTATCTATTCATGACCTTTGATTGTTATTATAATTTTACTCACAGTTCTGCTTGCTTGCTATTTCTTAATTCTGAAATTCAATCATATCCCCTTCACCATATTTCCCCAAATTGGTTCTTGCTTAAATGTAGCTTTGTCACTCTGCCTTTTTGATCTATTATTTTATCTTCGTTCTACCTGTGTATCCTGTGTGAAAGAACACTGACATGCTAACTTACTCTACCACTTCCCCAGGAATATGTGAGTGACTATTAAAACAAATCACTAAATGAGAGCTTGGGTTTGGACGTCTGATTTCGTAGGAGTTACATCCAAACTCTCCCCTTACCTGAGTCGCACTGAGAAACAGACTTCTTTGAGGGCGTTTTCTTCCCAATGGGGAATAAGAACATTTACGTGAGAGGGTTGTTGCAAATATTGAAGGGTGTGTGGCACAAAAAGCATGGAACTCAACTGCTATTATCATAATGATCTCCATTATTATTATTCCAAATAGTGCATAAAACAATTTATCAGAATTCTGATTAATTTGAAACAAGTGTTTTTGCCAAGTCAGATACATAATTAATGGATGTCTTCGGTACTGTCCATGATGAATTATAATGTGGAAACATCACAAATGTTATGCTTTCTATGGACTCATGAGCCAAAATTAAAACTATTCACTGGAAAGCAAGGGGGCACAGGCTGTAAAAATCTTCCCTGAGTACAGTTAAAGGTTTAAATGAGAGTAACTAGAGTGAATATTACACAATACTCTTACTACTTTTCAGTATTCTATTCCTGGGCTCAAACAAAACAACCATTTTGAGGCTGAGTCAGGACAGAGAGGGGTTTTCGTTCATTGTACATGGGGTTTCTATGGTCCTAGCACAATGGCACATAACAAGGACAACCTTTCAGTATCTAAAGGAGGAACCAGAGGCAGGATCAACCGGAAGAAATACAAATTGACTGAGCCTATTCCGTTTGGTTAATGCAGTTCATTGTTTCCAGATTAACGCTACTCAATTCCCAAAATTCATCAAACACTAACTAGGCATACTCAATATCAAGAATTCCAATACATAATGAATTGTGCTTTCATCCTTGTGAATAAGGTTTTCTTTTATTTCTGAAGAGTGTAACTACAGCACTGGTAAGATAATCACTTAGATTTTCAGCCATTGTGATAAACTGAAAATAATTTTTTTTCAATTTTCTCTTATATCAACAGGATTTGCTAATCCACTTACTGGACTAGCAGATGCCTCTAAAAGCAGCATGCACAACGCCCTGCACATATTTATGAATGGAACGATGTCCCAGGTACAAGGATCTGCCAATGATCCCATCTTTCTTCTTCATCATGCATTTATTGATAGGTAGGTTGACAACATTCTCATCACTTATGTGATAATGGCTTTCAATATAGTAAATGTCTACTAGATGTAATTTGATTTATCATAGAAAATGATGGTGTCTATTATTTCAGATTTGTTCTCCCAGCAACAGACCCTAAACTAACAATCTGGATGCAAATGTTTCATTTCGTCCTTCTTAGAATAATCTGCTAATTCTCTATTTGATGATTAGACATTTGTTGATTATTAGTATAATAACTCAAAACTAAGAAGCAAATGTCAATGTTGTTTCTGATTTAGTCCACACAGTTGTTTCTGATTTAGTCCACACATTGAACCTAATATAGTTTCTGGGGACAGAAGTGGAGGATGAAGCATCATAAAGTGAGAGGTTTTTTGTCCCAGAAATCTGTAGCACCCAACTTTCCTCATAGGATACTCAGCCCAGAGTTTCTCAAAAAAAGTAGCTTCAATCGTCGACATTTATTATTTACAGAGTATAATTATTTAGCCCTTACTCAACGTTGTATATCCTTGCCTGACTATTCCACATCCATCCTGACTGTATGCATTGTTTATATGTCCCCAAATCTGGAACCCATTTTTCTTGAGCTCATTTCTACACACGATTCCAGCGTAGCCTCAGATTATACCTCCTTCGTGAAGTATAGCCGGGCCACTCCTGTCTGCCAACGTCTCTCCCACCCGACGTGTGCTTGGTGATCTCAAGTTGCCAGTTCCAAAGCAAGCATGATGGGAGTCTTTGTATCACGAAAAGCAGAAAACGCTAAAATCATGGATTTTGTTTCTGAGGAGCTGATATAGATTTTCCAGCACATCCTTATTCTTGTATCTTAATCCACACCACATTCTCTTTATATTATTTCTTATCATGTTGTTTGTCACTTCCCTTCCAGTAATTTATGAGTAACCTAAGGGCAGAGTTAATGACTTAGATGGTGTTTATTTTCTTCTAGTGATTTGTGTAGCATTTAGTTAGTAAGTGCATAATAATGTTCTACCTGAAAAATAAATTATTGAACTTTATTACACAAACACAAACAACAAAAGGCAAAATAGAGGAATTATTTTACCTGAATAATTTCTTTGTTGAGGTTTGAAAAGCAAGTTGAACAATCTTTATGTTATGTAATATTTCTCTATTTTTATTTGTTATAGATGAATTATATTTCCTTTTCTAAAATGCATCTTTTATATTTTGTTATTTTTGTTTTAGGTCTGTCTTTCATAATTGACTGTATAGGAATTTTGCAAATTTTTAAAAATCCAGGCCTTTTGTCATTAGTATTACATTATCTTTCCTGTTATCAAATTAACATTTTAACTCTTAAAGAATTATTTTTTTCTAGCCAGAAATTACCCTCTCTTGTGCAGTCTCTTTACCCAACTTCCCCTCATGGTTGCAGGCTCCTAATTCTTCTTCATTTTCAATCTTCTCATCTGTAAAAGATGAG
>NW_022105611.1:4500200-4510956 GCF_000313985.2 Echinops telfairi | reverse complement strand
GCTTTCACCTAACAAGACTTGCTGTGTTTAAAGCCTTTCCAAGTTAGATGGCATGAAGAACTAGGTTTTTGAACACCCCCTAGGTGCCAGACACGGCACTCCAGGTTTGCGTATGTAACCCACGTTGATGCCACTTGTTTCAGGAAGGTAGCCCTGGGTTCAAATGTTGAATTACTCTCCTCTGAATTCTTCTCGTGAGGAACCCTGGTAGCCTAGTGGGTTACACATTGGGCTACTGAGGGCAAGGGCAGCAGTTGAAAACCACAAGTCGCTTCTCAGGAGAAGGATGAGGCTTCCTACTCCGGTGGAGAGGAGCAGCCTCGGCGCCCTCGGAGCGATTGTACTTGTACTGCAGGGCTGCTACGAGGCAGAGTTGGCGCAATGGCGGTGAGTATGGATGATCTGTGTCCCTAAACAGCCCACCATAGCGGACTTGGTGCACTTGCCAATTTGAAATGAGAAAACTGAAGATGGAAATAAAATTAACCCATGTTCCTTTGCATAGTTCCGGAAAAATAAAATCAGGTTTTTCGTTTCAATCTCCTGCCCCAGTGGCATTGTGGGTTAAACATCAGGCTGTGCAGACCCACCAGCCTCACGCCTGAGAAACATTAGGATTTCGGCGCCCGTAAAGATTGACAGCACTGGAAACTCCCAGGAGCAGGTCTGCCCTGTCTTGTAAGACCGCCACAAGTCAAAATCAGGTTTATGGGTTTTTTGGTTTGAGCAAGTTCTCATCCATAAAGCTGCCTCTCACTGTTGATTATATTATAATTATCTTAGCATAATGGAAAACACGAAAAGCCCCAGGTGTGGATACATTTTTGGAGGTGATAAAGACATGCTGCCATTTCATATGAAGTTGAGCACCCAGGCTAAAAATTTTAATAGAACATCCTTGGCTCTTTATTAATTTCTAAGCATTTAGTCTACTGACGCAGGAAGACTTGGGTGAATTTCCTGAGGGGGTAATTAGGACCTGATAAAAAGTAATTGTGGGACTCTACTTGAATCTGTAAAAATCCTTTTGTAATTGACTCAAGCCCTGGCCACCCGTCCATGTCAGGGTAAAATGATGTTCCTCAGTTTTCAATGGCCGATCTCTTAAAAGCAGAATGTCAGGCCGTTCTTTTGACGCACCACTAGTAGACTCAAACCTCAACACTTCGGGTTCGCACCACAGCACAAATCTATTTGTACCATATAAGGATAGATACTCTGGGAATTTGATACTCTGGGAATTTTTCTGAGACTTCCTTTCCTTATTGTTAAGATGGGACTTTTATAACAAGTCCTGAGCAGCTCAGATTAGAAATAACATGTGTACCATGCCTGGTCCTTGGCTGATGTTGAAAAAGGCAGAACTAATAAAGTAATATTTAAAGAATATTTCAACTAATATTCATTAACAAACGAAATAACTGTTCTTCCATAGGTGAGTTAGTCTCAAAAGGGCTGTAGGTTTAGATGCCATTCATCAAGGGGACTGACGGCGAAGGAAATCTTGGCTTTATTGATGCTTAGAGGTCTCCGTTAAAGTTCTGTGAATAACCTAGGTTAGCAGGCAGAATGAGCAATACTTTGGGGAACCACTTGAAGATCAAGCCCTGCAACTGTCCTTTTTCATTAGCCTATATCTTTATTAAACACCATTCCAGGAAAAATGTATTCAGTATGTGCTGGATACTGTGCTTCCCTTCTACAGCACTCCTAAAGGAATGCTTGTGGATTACTGTCTATGAGCCTAGGAGCTCACCTGTATTGAAGAGCCAGCTAAGCAACGTCTTCTCTATGCGACCTTCTCCACTTCCTCAAGGCATTTACTCCTTTATTTTCAGAATCCCATCCACCACCACCACTAAATACATATTTCATAACAGCTCACATCTATCACATCTTTTTGCGTATATTCTCTATATTCCACTAACGCCTGACATAAAATGTTTTGTTAAAGAAAGAAAGCATTACAGTGCCCAACAGCAGCATGCTAGTATATTTTAAATATATTATTCTCCACTGTCCTTTCACAAGGCAACCTGAAACTATGTGTAGTGCATGTAGCCATACAGTGGATACATTTTGTATTTTTAAATGTTTATTATAAATTATTAAAAGAGGATTTTAGATTGCATTCCTAAGGAGGCTTAGTGAGATTCCATTTAAAATTCACCACAACGACGCATGAATCCGTAGGCACATGTGTAGCTATTAATAGAGGAGAGGAATGGTATGAAAAGCTGTTGGAGATGATTATGTGGTTCACGGAATTAAGTTTGAACTTTATCTCTCTGAACGTCTCTCAATTATTTTTCATAATAAGTGTATACACATTTGCAATCACACCAAACAATAGAACTCAAATACTGCTTAGAGTTTTATTTCCATTAGCTTTTTGTTAATAAAGCACCGTAGAGACTCATGTATAAGCTGAGGTTTTTCAGCACATTCTTTATGCAGTTTTTGTGGTAAAATTAGGTGCCTCGGTTGATATTCATGTCAGCTTATACTAGAGTGTATACGGTAATAGTAGGTACTTCAGAGTTTTGTCAGAACCATACCGCTCATAGAGGGATTGGATGAGGGTTTTACTGAATGGTGCTACACGCTTCCTGCCACACTGTCCAGGACCACTTTACCTGAAGCAGCTATTACTGCCCTTTCACCTTTATGCAGACTTTCAGGTGAAAATCTTGCTTTCCGCGAACCCAAGTCTTCAGCCACTTTATGGAAATAGCCCACAAATAATTAATTCTTCTGAATCTGTGCCTTATTTGTGTATGCCCAGGTTCTTCTTAAACTGGCCAACAACTCCCTCTGGGCAGTTTTAGCAGTGGAACCATTTATGCTTAATTCAAAAGCAAAACAAGACATTACCCTCAGCAGAGTTACACCTCCTAGAGACCTCAGGTAGGCTTCCCAAGGCTGTAAACCTCCACGGGAGCAGACAGACTCACCTTTCTTTCCTGGATCTGCTGGATGGTTCGAACTGATTTCTCTGAAGTTAAACAAGAGCGCCACAATAGTTGAGTTTTCATGTACTGTACACAATGTCGGAATAGTGAGAAAATAGTTGTAAAACCACTTCCCATTCCTCAGAGCCTAGTCACTGATGAAGGGCTCAAGGGAAGATAGTCAAGAATATCTCAGTATTCACACATTGATTCCTGGGTTATTTCAACAAAATTTAAGTACTTGCCATTCACGGCATGCTATATTATTTGGTGATCGGTGCAGCCAGGTAGCCTAATATGAGGGAGTACTTAAAAAAAATGAAAAGCTCCGCTGGGCAGAGCCTGCATAGCAGGCATTTTTCCTGACAGGTGAGCATCCAGCAACTCACTCCGAGTTGGTGCACCCATTGGGGTTGCCTGGGAAGAGTCTTTGTGGTCACAGTGAATGTTTTCATAACAGTTTCTCTCGAGCCTCATCTTTTTGTGATGGCCAGTTGAAGAGACCAGCATGCAGCTGTGAAATGTTGTTTCCAGCTCGGGGTAAAATGTGCTTCCTCTATGGGGACTAAGTTGATGCCTCACTTAGATGACCGCTTGTTACAAGGTGGTTCCTGGGTTTGAGCAGGCCCTGTGTCAAATCATCTTGGTGAGGCCCTTCCTCTCTTTCGCTGCCCCTCTCCTTTACCAAGCATGATGTCCTTCCCCAGAGACTGGTCTCTCCTGACACCACATCCAAGGTAAGTCTCTCCAGCCTTGCCTCTAAGGACACTCAGCCAGTACTTCTTCCAAGACAGATTTGTTTATTCTTTTGGTAATCCATGGTACATTCAATATTTTCCCCTAGCACCATAATTCAAATGCATCGAGCCTTCTCCAGTCTGCCAGCAGCCGGCAGCCTCATTTTGCTGTCCTCAGAGCAGCTGTTGGTTTTGAAGGGCTGAACTGGCTGGACGCACTGCTCTGCCAGAGCTCCTTGGTGGCTCATGAAGTCATATCGTCTGTAAGTGAGAAGAATGGACCATGAAAGTGGCATCAGAAGCAGGGTAGTGCTGAATCCGGAGCATTGAATGCCCTGCTTGACAGAATGGATGATGAATGTTGGATTCCACTGTGGGTCATATAATTAATTACTGCTGGTGGCTTCATGAAGAATGCATGAGATTACGACTTGTTAAGTTTGGGAGCAAAAATATTCAATGCACATGAGACCTAGCAAGAAAAACATAAAAGTATGAAGCTAATAGCAATTTCAGGAATCAGCAAATAGTGAAAATACTAACAAGTAAAGTTTATTGAGTGCTTGCTAGGCATCAAACATCATTCTAAGTGCCTCACATGAATTGACTAATTTAATACAAATATCATTCCTAATCGGTAAAGTACCATTATCATCCCATGTCTTAAGATTGTATAGAAAGTAGCAGAAAAAACTTGTCAGAATATGAGTCCATGTTCTTAAACTCTACTGCATTGAACTTCATAATATATTTAGGGAAAAACTTTACAGAAAGAATAGATAGATAGATATGTGTGTATGTGTACATGCATACAAATATATATATTTATATTCCTTCTGATAAGTGTATCTATGCAAATACAATGTAATACTTCTCACTTAATGACATGCTTACATTCCAGAGACCAGGTCATTATTGTAAAGTTGGCATTGCCCTGCACTGGTAGCTCCCAGCCATTGGGAGCCTCTGGCAAGTTACAGGATGCCTGTTGCACCGCTGGCTCCCCTTCGCCCCTGCAGCCATGGTTGGCTAGGGGTGGTAGCAGTGTGGTCCTGATTATGCCTACTGCTCACCTCCTCTAGCAGCCATGCTTAGTCAGAAAGGCATCCACAGCCCCACCCACCCTTTTCTTTACCCCTCATTTCCCATCTCACGCAACCTTCCCCTGCCCCTCCACAACTTCACTTCATCCCACCATCACCCCACACCCACCATGCCTGAGACGCAGGAGAAGGTACTCCACAACTTTGTCCTTGTTGTGGCCTGGTCATTGCTGGGTTCCCTGATGTGTGTGTGTGTGTGTATATATATAGTATTTTTATATATAAAAAAATTTTAATGTCTGTGGAAAATTGTAATAGAAAATAGAGACTATGTCAGGAACTTTTAAAAAGCTCCCTAGGACACAAAAAGGATCCCTAATGTCTTTGCAGCTACACATTGGGCTACTAACAACAAGGTCAGCAGTTTGAAACCACCAGTCGCTCCTTAGTAGAAAGGTGAGGTTTTCTACTCCCATGAAGAGTTGCTGTCTCAGAAACCCACAGGGGCAGTTCTATCCTCTCCTATGGGGTCACTGTGGGGCACACCAATGGTCATAGTGAGTAACAGCTTCCTTTGAGCACAAGTCAAGGAGCCTGGTTATGGCAGCCGGTCAGCCCAAGCAGAGAAATCTGGCCAGCAATTTAACAATTCAAATTCGGGTGTCACCAAAAATTAAAAAGGACACTGTCATTTACAGTGTCCTCGAAGGCTAGACAGGAGAAGAATCACAGCAATGGAACTTGGTGGTGGTCAAGAATGTTGAAGTGCCACAGACAAACAAATCTGTCTTGAAGAAGTATGTCCAGAGTGCTCCTTAGAGGTAAGGAGGAGGAGACATCCGACATCCTTCGGACATGTTGTCAGGAGAGTCCAATCCCTGGAGCAGGACCTCAAGCTTGGTAAGGTAGTGAAGGCAATGAGAAATAGGGAGGCCTTCAACAAGACGAGTTGACATAATGGCTGCAACAATAGCCTCAGGCATGGGAACAATTGGGAGCATGGCAGAGGGCAGGGCAGGGTCTCATACTGTTGTGAGCAGGGTGTCCATGGGTCGAAACTGACTCGAGGCCATCTAACAGCAACAAAGATGGCTAGACTCACAAGAATACGTGATCTTCAAATTGTACTTTCTTGGGGGTGGAGTTTCCGCAGTTGGTCTGAGTAGGCAAGTACTGACTCAGGTACCCAAGGGGACAGAGCAGGAGGGCGGGAGGTGACCCCCTCCTGAAGGAGCTCATTGCTAGTCATAACTTCTACAGTGGGGCCACGTGCCTGCAGGCAGAGGGCCTGCGATGGGGTCCTGACTTGGCTCCCTGGTATTTCTTTGACTTCGTGGGCATTTGCTGAACTGCTCCACACCTCACTTTACCAAATGTTGTTAGCAATGTTATGCTCCCTGAAGAAATACAAGCTGACACTTTTCTAAAGTAGAGATCATTTTACAAAGGGTTGTTTTTGTAAGGAGTCCTGGGTGATGCAAAATAGTTTGCTCGCTTGATGGATAACTGAAAGGTTGGAAGTTCAAGTCCAGCTAGAGGCACCTCCAAGGGAGACCAAGTGATTTGCATCAGTAAAATCAGCTGTTGAATACCCTGTGGAGCTCAGTGGTGCTCTGACACACAGGGGTGCCAGGCATCCAAGCGGATTGCTTTTATTCAGGTCGTCTACTCAGAGTATGTGTCATGGATTGAATAAAGACAGACACAACGCGTGTCCTTATCTTACGATGTGCTCTCCAGTGTGGTTAACACCGCATAGCTTCTCCCATAGCCTCACTCCCGATGGCATGGCAATGCTGGCTAGGTGCAACCCTGAAGAAAAACACTCTAGGTACAGCTGGCCTGCCTCCCTCCTCAGCTACAGATTAATTACAGCTTTCGGAATGACTTCTTGGCTGGGTTTGCAAGTGCGGCTTTCCCTCCACTCCCTAAACCTCCCCTGGGCCATTTTGCTAAGAAGGCTGCCCACAAACTGAAGCCTTGCCAACTTGGCAGCCCAGAAATTGTCCAGGCAGAAGAGTGGCAGAAAGACAGGTCCCTGGGGTTTCAGGAATGCACAGCAGATTGCTTCCCTGCTGGTGATGACAAGGCTGAAGCTGGCTCAGAAAGGCGGGGATCCCAGGGTTATGGAAGGAGGTGAGCTCAGAAACCAGACATGTCTTAGCATCTGCTCTAGGAATCAGATGGGGTAGGGACAGGGGACCTGCCTGTTTATGGGTTTCTTTTCCTACAGTTGGATTGGGACCAGCTTTAAAAATACTTCTTGGTGCAAGAGAATCAATTTCCTACAACAAGTAGCAGTAAGACCTTTATAGGCATGCTTATCTGTGCTCTGAAACCGTATTTGTTATTGCCACTGTTATGTTTAGTACCCAGGCTGCTGGTTTTGTTAGACTGACTCATAGCTGTATCTCTCTCCAATACTAGTCTTGAGTTTTTTGGACACAGGATGTATGTATTGATCATCTCTTGACCTTAGCATCTAGAACTGACCCTGGTGCACATAAGAGGCATTTATTCATTAAATATGTATTAGACTAAAGTGTATGTAATGATAATTCTAGGGTAGGCAGCTGCCTGCTGGATTATAAATAACGTTTTGTTGTGGAGTGAACTACTAATGTAAGGAAATTCAATGGTAGTATATTAAGTGATGAAGAAGCCATGAAGTTTAGCTCAGAAACCTAAAGAGTATTACTCCTACAATGTGGGAAATATTCCAATCTGTGTAGGATTAATGTATGGAGGGCAACAAAAACTTAATTACTTGAATTAAAATATGGATGCTTTAAAATTCTCAAGGAAAGGATGTGAAAAATATACATCCACCCTCATCATTTTTAATATAGACTCTCAGTTTTACTGGACCTATAAAACTGAAAGAAAACTTCAAAATCATAATCCAAACTCATCAAATAAGGAAGGTAACCTACCAAGGATACATAGTTTTCTGCCAAGCAGAGACTAGAGTGTGTGGAGGTCTTATGGTATAGAACAGGAGGTGCCTAAGGCAAGACTGATAGGTGGGATATTTACCCAAGGAAGTCAGAGCAGTTTGACTTTAGAAAGGTCCTGGTCATAATTATTTAGAGAACCGGAAATCAGAATTGCTGAAACAGCACAAAATATCAGACCAGATCCAGAGAATTCACAGAGATAGGAAATAAATGTAAAATTTGGTAAACCAGGAGAACAGGAAGTAATAAATCATGTAATTAAGAGCACAGATTTTAGCATCAAAATTCCTCTTTTTGACTCCAAAGCTACTTCAGAGCTACATTATATCTGACAAACTGTCTACTCTCCTCAAAGCCTTCTTTTCTGATCTCAGAGCTACTGATATTAGTAGTTATACTAGTCGTTCTCTGAAGTTGTGGGATGGATCATTAGTACAAATGTAAAATAACATATTGAAGTGTGTGGAACACCATAAAAAGCAGGTACGTTTTCCGCCATTAAGACATGGACATTTTAGTTGGGGTAAAAATGCATAACATGGAGAGCAAAACAAATTACCTTATTCAGTCAGATACAATGATAAGAAAAACATGTATTTTATAAATTGCTACTGGAGAGAAAGTTCTATTATTGTGAACGTTCTTCATAGTTGGCTTTCTGAGGGACTAAACTATAAACTCAATTCTGGGTCGATAACAAAGAGCCAGCAAAGAATATTCTTTGTGGCAAAATGTTAAAAAAACCAAAACACCCTAAAGTGAAAGGCTCCTGGCAGGTTTGTATTCAGCTTGAAAGAGCTTGGTGTGTTTCAAGGTTGGAAAGGAGGACAGTGAAGCTCCCGATCATGAGCAGTGGCATCTGGTGCACAATGAGGTCGAGGGCATCAGAAGGAACACATGAAGGCCTCCGTGCTGTGGACAGACTCCGAAAGAGTTTGACCAAGCAGAGGATGGCATTCTTTAAAAAAGAATCACATTTAAAAATATGTATATTCTGGCTCGTGAGAAAATGGGAGCAGGGTGGCAATCAGCAAGAGCTGAATGATTTTATTGCATTCTCAAATAAAGTTTCAAGTAAGAGATAACACCATTTTAACTAGGGGATGACAGTGGAGCTATTGGAAAGAAGGCAGTCCCCATGGATTTCAGAGGTAAAGTCAATAGGACATCTCAATGGATAAATTCAGTAGCTCTGTCACGAGCCCTAGTTGTGTAGTGTACACGAGTTTGGCTGCAGTCTTCAAGCTTAGCTGTTTGATATCATCAACTCACCTGCGGGAGAAAGGCAAGGCTTTCTACTCAAGCCCAGGGTTATAGTCTCCACAGGGGCAGTTGGACACTGTCCTGGAGGATTGCTATGAGTCGGCATCAATTTGATGAGGAGTGAAGTGATAACCAGGGGGATGACTAATGATGTTCTGCAACATAAATTGACAATGATGTCTCTAAGGTGAACCACAGACACAAATAAACCATAGAGATATGAATGGATTGGGGGCTTCCACTTCATTCTAGCTGGAATCTAAGGACAATTAGGTCTTCTGACATGGCTTGGCCTGATGCTGGCCCCTCTGAAGAAATCACTGAAGATATGAGTGTTATAGCAAAGGACGGTGAAGAAATTCGATGATAACTGAATTACAGAAGGAATAGCATCTGGAGGCGAAAAGGCTCGTCTTCCAACAAGCAACCATCGAAGCGAAGCATCAGCTGAGTCGACATAGGAGCAGTAAACCAGCCTGTGTGATTCAAGGCTTGTAGAGAATAGAATCCGAATCCAAAATGGGGAATGCCATCAGATTTTAAATTGTGAACACCTGGTTTACAGAAGGCTATAGATAACATGGAAGCCAAAATCCATTTTCAGGGTCTATGCATAGATTCTGGTCAATGCCCTCAGATCACAGTCAAGGAATATGAAATAGCTTTGTTAACAGAGAGCAGTGTAAAGCTAAGGCAGACATAGCTAGGTTAAAATGCAATATCATTTGACCTCCCTTTTGACCCATTTTGAACTTGTCTCAGTTTTGAAAAAAGAGGGTGGGGAGGAAAATACTTCTGTACTGAGCCTCTGGTGAATCCCCTGCAACCATGGACAAGGGATGTGATTAGGCTTGCTATCATACAGAATGCATGGAAAAGTGAATTATTGCAGATTCAATTAGGTTAACCTAATTTAGCACCTTATCATTTGGTCTCCCTTAGGATCTATTTTAAATTTGTTCTAGTTTTTAATATTTTTTTTTATTTCATAGTCTTAAGTTTAATAAAGGTAATAAGAGACAGATAAGAAATACTCTGATTCTATGTATTTTTTGTTAACAATTTAGTTGTAAGAAAGATTTGGAAAAAAACTCTATTAACAAACAAAAAGATGATTCACTTGTACTTCTGCACAGAGATATCTTTCAGCTATACAGAAACTCGTGATTTTCTTTTGTGTTATCGAGGAGTTATGGGAGCTCCACAAGTCAAACCATAGGCTTCTAACCATAAGATTGGCAGTCCAAACCTCCCGGTTACTCTGCATGAGAAATAAGAGACTGCTGACTCCCATGACATTTTAGAAACTCAAGAGAGCTGAGAAGTTTTCATCTGTCCTTCAGAATTGCTGTGAGGTGGAACTCACTCAACAACCGAGAGTTTTGGTTTTATGTTTGGCCTGTGCTATCACTTACAGTTTTATAACCACAGGTAAAATCGAGCACATGTTGTAGTTTATGTATGTAAATAAGACTGCTCTAATTTATAAGTGAGTGTGTTGTTTGTAGCTCATGTTTCAAACTGTTGTATTCTAGTAGCATCCAAAATTAGAATAATTTACTTTTATCAGAATTATAATTATATAAATACTGCCATAAAGTCGATTCTGACTCATAACAAGTCCATAAAGAGTTTCTAAGACTGTAAATTTACACAAGAGCAGACTGCTTCATCTTTCTCCCATGGAGCAGCCCGTGGGTTTGAATCAGCATCCTTGCAGGCCGCAGTCTGATGCTTATCCAACTACAAAGTAAAAGTATGTGCTTGGCTTCTCTCATTTAAAGATATTCATCTTATGTGCATTT
>NW_022105611.1:4496534-4498555 GCF_000313985.2 Echinops telfairi | reverse complement strand
GACGACGGCTGCAGTACTGACAAGCCCACAACAAAAAAGTCACTGACTTTTTTTGATTGATGTTTTTATCCATTTATTAGTTATTATCATTAAACTCTTAAAAAATGTTTTACTATATACAAAATCCAGGATAGTTAAATCTATGGAGACAGTGAATGGATTAATGACTCCTTGGGGATACATCAGGGAAGGTTGGGGAAATGAGAAGCATAATGATGAGTATAAAAATGAAGAAATTATTCTAAAACAGATTATGGTGATGATTGGACAACTCTTCTTGAGGTGACTGAACTATTGGATTATACAATATGTGAATTATATTCCAATTATATGTTTGAAAAAAATATTTACTGGGTAAGAAAGTCTCAGGGGCAGTTCTGCCCTGTCCTATAAGGTCACTAAGAGTTGGTATCCATTCGATGGCAGTGAGGATTTTTATGATGTCAATGGACTATGTATGTGCAATGATGAAGAGGTAGAATAACAGAAAACACCCAGTATTGAGAGTATCGGGAGAATACTGAAGCCGCTTACGGAAGTAGAGAAGACTAGGTGGGTCAGTAACGAAACCAGAAATAAGAGTACTCTTTTGGATATATTGTTATTTTTTCCTTTGTCACTGTTGTATTGTATGCATGTGTATCTGTGTCAGTGTCTGTGTTCGTCTTTACAGTGACACTTGGATGTCATAGAGAGGCAGGCAATTACACAGTCAGCTGGATCTTGGAATGTGCAGCTCAAGAGAGAGAATCATGTTAGAGATGCATAGCTGGTAATCTTTAGTCTACAGACATTTTTCCAAAATCATGAAAGGAAGTACATATCCAGGAACTAGGTGTAAATAGTGAATAAAAAGCCCAAGCAGTCCTGGCAGACTCCCTCATTAAGAGGATGCACACATGCAGATGAGTCAGCAAAGGAGAACAAGAATCCTTGACCAGGAAGGGAGGAGTGGGCCAAGGATATTCCCGCCACGTCAGGAACCTTATCAGTAGGGTGGTAGGGATTGAAGGTCAAACTGTAGTAGAACAAGAACAGGAAAGATTAAACCAAGCTTTTAAAGATGAGATGATACAATAGGGACATAGGATAACAACTCATTTCAGAAGAAAATTTTCAGATGTGTTTTGTTTTGTTTTTAGTTCAACAAGAGTGGTACTTGACTGTCTTTACAATTTCAGGGTATTTGCTAAAGAAATTAGAGAAAACACTATATTTGGGACACTTTAAATGCTGTAAAGCTAACCTCTAAGTATAAATATATATGACTTTAATTTTCCAAGATGACTTCCTTTAGGGGAAATTATCTCCTACATTCTATCAAAGGGAAATGTTATCCAAGAATGGTAACCATGCATAAAACATGCATGCAAAATGCAATAATAGGAACCCGCTTATCAGATTATTCATATAATTTTTGATCATATGACTTAATTATTGTGGTTCAATGAGACGTGTGTGTCTGGGAACATCAACACAAGAATTCTTCACATAGAAATGGCAAAAGAAAGAACAGAGAAAACCCAGGACATGAAATACAAATGTTATCTCCACCATGCAGTCAAACAGACCCGAAATAACACTTTTCAAGTACAAAATTTCACAATAATCAGAAAATATCAATAAGGTAAGAATCTGTTGGGTACTGAAGAAAGATATATTGCTAAATTCAGGAAGTCAAAAGAAATTTTCTGCTGCTGTTCTTTACACACAATCATTTATGACTGTGTGTGTGTGTGTGTGTGTGTGTGTGTGTGTGTGTGCGCCTCATTCCAGGGAGATATAGGAGAAGGGGAGGTGGGAGAAAGGAAAGGGAGGGGGGACCAACCCAGGGACAAGGGAACAACAAACTAAAATAAATGGAAGAAAGGCTGTAGGATGCCTAGTGGGGCTTAATCAAGGGCAATGTAGCAGCGAGGAATTACTAAACCCAAATGAAAACCAAACATGATGATGAGACAAGACAGAAGTAAAAAGGAAATAGAGGAAAGAACCAGGAGACAAAGGACATTTATAGAGGC
>NW_022105611.1:4493376-4494699 GCF_000313985.2 Echinops telfairi | reverse complement strand
CCTGAACTATAGGCAATACAGTGTCCCAGGCTTTATTAAGGTAAGTTTAAATACTCTTCCTGTTACGTAGCCTGTAGCTTGTGCCAGGATTAGACACAAAGGGCCAGTTCACAATGTGAAGGTTTATAAAGACGCATTAACTCGTCAGCCAAGTTATTCATTGATGAGAGGGGAGGATGAGGCTGGGAAGATGAAGTAACTGAGAAGTTCGCAGGGAAGAGGAGGCAAGTGTCCTTTTATCTCAGGCAAAGTGACAGGCCAGCCATTCTTCACCAGCTCCCATAGCTGAGCCATCAGCCTTCTCCCGTGGCCTTGAACCATGGAAGGCAGTGGTCCTGTCCTGTTTGCCTAAGGAGCAAACAATTTCCCCCCACATATACAGAGTGGACTCCCAGAAAAAATAAGGTTGATCAGCTTCCAGACAGGAAGAAAAGAACTGAAAACCAGAGCCTATTCATGTCAGGACCCTTATCGGTGGGTGGTGTGGATAGAAGTCAAACTGTAGTAGAATGAGAGAATACGAACAGGAGATGGTAATATGAAAGCAAGCATTTAAAATGCGTTAATAAAATAGAGATACATGACAACAAAGCATCTGAGAAGAAAGAGTTTCACATTATTATTTTTTTAATTCAACAAGAGCAGTACACGACCAACTTATCATTTGAGGTTAATTTGCTAAAGAAATCAGATAAAAAGCTTTTTTTACTTTTAATAATAGTCGTCTCATATAATATTTGTTATTTTGTCACTAATTTCAGTCAGCATAATGTCCTCCAGGTTCATCCGTGTTTTTTGGCAAATTCATTATTCTTTAACTTGAAGTATTTATAGCATTCTGTTTTGTTTATAAACTTAATTTTATTCATCCTTCCACTGGTGGGCATTTTTAGGCACTTTCTATTATTATTATGAATAGTGCTGCAATGAACATGGGTGTGCATATTATCTATTTGTGTCCCACCTCTTATTTTTTTAGGATATATATATAGAGAGATAGCTATCTGTATAGGAGATAGATAGATAGATAGATAGATAGATAGATAGATAGATAGATAAATGATAGGTAGATAGATAGATGATAGATAGATAGACGATAGATGACAGAGAGATAGATGATAGAGAGATAGATAGATAGATAGATAGATAGATAGATAGATAGATAGACAGACAGGCAGATAGGAGAGATAGATAGATAGATAGATAGATGATAGAGAGATAGATAGATGATAGATAGATAGACAGACAGACAGGTAGATAGGAGAGATAGATAGATAGATAGATGATAGATAGATAGATAGATAGATAGATAGATAGATAGAT
>NW_022105611.1:4491436-4492778 GCF_000313985.2 Echinops telfairi | reverse complement strand
GATAGATAGACAGATAGAGAGATAGGCATTGTTGGACCATAGGGTATTTCTATTCCCAACTTCTCAAGGAAGCACACTATGTCTTTCCATTGTGGTTATACTGTTTGGCCCAGCAGCACTGTATGCGAATCCCTGTATTCTTTGTACCCTATCCTGAAGTTGCTTTTTTTCTGTTCTTTTGCATTTTGCTATTAAAGTTGGGCTGAGGTGATAAGTCATTATTGTTTTCAATTGAAATGAGATGACTTATGGTCATGAACATTTATTCATGTTTCTTGGCTGCCTGGATAAACTTCTCTGATACTCTGGAGTGTCCATTAGTGGTTTCTGTCCATTTTTATTGGATTATTTTCTTCTTGAGGTGTTGACCCTGTCTATAAATATTGGAGAGTAAGCGCTTGCCTAATATGAAATTCCCAGTCTGTGGGTTTTCGTGGTACTCGTTCGATGTGATATTTTGACCCACATAAGTGTCTAACTGTTAGGAGGCCCCACTCATCTAGTTGGCGGTCTGCTGCGTGTGTTTTATTATCGTTGAGAGTGTGTTTATGCCAGCATTAGAACCTCTGTGCTTGTCTCTTTTTTCACTGATGATCTTTATGGATCTAGGTTTCACATTTAGGTCTTTGATCCATCATTAGCTGTTTTTGTTTTGTTTTCTGTGTTTTTTGGTATATGGTGTGAGATATGGGTTCTGTTTCATTTTTCTGCAATTGGATATCCAGCTTCACCAGCACCGTTTGGTAACGAGACAATCTCGTCCCCATTTTATGTGCCTCAGTTCTTTGTCAAAGATCCAGCTTGACGAAAGGATCAGGTATCAGACATCAAGGAACACAAAAATCATATATTGTAAATGAGGGGGAGTGCAGAGTGGAGACCCAAAGCCCATCTGTAGGCAACTGGATGGTCGTGGGGAGGAGACGAGCCAGTCAGGGTGCAGTATAACACTGATGAAATGCACAACTTTCCTCTAGTTCTTTAATGCTTCCTCTCCACCCACTATCATGATCCCAATTCTACCTTACAAATCTGGCTAGACCAGAAGATGTACACTGCTACAGATAGGAACTGGAAACACAGGGAATCCAGGGCAGATAATCCCTTCAGGACCAGTGGTGAGAGTGGCAATACCGGAGAGTGGAGGGAAGGTGAGGTAGAAAGGGTGAACCGGATATAAGGATCGACATATAGCCTCCTCCCTGCGGGACAGACAACAGGGAAGTGGGTGAAGGGAGACAACGGGCAGTGTAAGATATGACAAAATAATAATAATTCATAAATTATCAAGGGTTCATGAGGGAAGGGGAAAATGAGGAGCTGATACCAATGGCTTAAGTAG
>NW_022105611.1:4486133-4491336 GCF_000313985.2 Echinops telfairi | reverse complement strand
TGTTCCATGTAGCTGTTGTCATGTATCTGTTCTATGTATCTGTTCTCAGTTCTGTTCCCTTGTTCTATGTATCTGTTGTCATGTATCTGTTCCATGTATCTGTTGTCATGTATCTGTTCTATGTATCTGTTGTCATGTATCTGTTCCATGTATCTGTTGTCATGTATCTGTTCCATGTATCTGTTCTCAGTTCTGTTCCCCTGTTCCATGTATCTGTTCCATGTATCTGTTGTCACACCAGCACCAGACTGTTTTGTCTACCATTTTGTATTGTGGGCTTTGCGACAGGGACATGCAAAGTCTCCCACTTTGCTCTCTTTGTTAGTGTGCTTTGTTCAACTGGGGTTTCTTTATTTCCATATACAGTTGGCGATTCATTATTCCGTCTCTTTAAACAATGATGATGGAACAGAGATCGGAATTGCATTACTTCCTTGGGGTAGTAGTGACATTTTCACAGTGTTCAATCTTTTTCTCCGTGAGCTTGGCATAGTTTTCTATTTATGCAGGTCTCTCTTGTTTTTCTGTAATAGTGTTTGTAGTCTTCTTTGTCCAGTCATTTGTTTCATTGGTTAGATTTCTTACTGAGGATTTTCTTTTCAGTGGTTATTTTAAATGATGTTGTTTTCCTGATTTCCTTTGCAGACCTCTCTTGGTGAGTATAGGAATCAATATTTAAAAGTTGCTTATTTAACATTTCTGTCTCTCCCATATTGGTAAACAACATTTAACTCTTTTTTGGTGCCGAGATTCGAGGACAGGTGGGCGTCCTGTCCTTCAACAATCTGTATCCATTCAGTTAATAGCACTAAGAGGTCTCTACATCTCTTTCTGGTTCACTTTCAGACCTAGGCATACCCATTATGTCTGCTGTGCTGTTCCTCATACTGCCCCAAGAGCACCAGGCAAACAAATCATAAGAGTTTATTGACTCTCCTCATGTCCAGGAAAGCCAGGGATACTAAACTGTTCCATAGCCCACATATTATCTAATCTTTTTCTCAGGGTTTGTACTTGCTCACTATTATGGATGCAATGTATCCGCCCATGCTTTGCTCAAAGTGAAATAGTCCACGTGGTCTGTACCTTCTATAATCTCCCCAGTCTCTGAGCTTGGTTTGTAGGGTATCCTTGTAATTTACTCTAGGATGATGCAAAATTATTAATTTTTAGATTATGAATTGTTTTCTTATTGCTAAACCAGGATGACATTGCCTTACAACTTTTTAACTTTGTAAACATAAGCAGAACTGATCCTTGTCAAGTATTCTCTTTTCCTCCATTTTCAATAAAAAATAAGACCAGATTAGTATTATAGGCATATACCAACAGGGAAATAACTAAGCAAAAACTTGGATCAAGTAATAGGGAATGGGGAACAGATTCTGAGAGAGCAGCAAAAACTCACAAGGCAGAAGAGCATATTCAGGTGTTGACCCAGAAGTGATATCAAAGGAAGTACTAAATGAAGACGTCTCTTCTGCTTCTTTGCTGGGTTCAAACTTTCAGTCCAATGGCTCAGAACTCACAGACCATAATCATAATAATATAATTTATTAAGGAAGTTAAAGCAAAACAAAACCCACTACCCCAGTATTGATTCCAACTCCTAGGTATTCTGAAGCTTTATAAATCCTTTTCCTGTTATGGCTAATGGACTTGAAAAGCAGACTTGTGGGTGACTAGTTCAGCACTTACCTAACAGCACTACCAGGTTAGGATAAAAATGCTAATCCAAAGCCAAAAGAGGGGATAATATCAGAGCTTAAACTGTGAGATTCTGGTTTGCTGAAGACTGTGGATGACAGGGGAAGCCCAAAATACATTTGTAAGATTTACACAGGAAATAAGCCTCTGGTAATTTTCCTTTAATCATAACAGATATGTATAATATCTATTTCCTACCCTTTTGTGTAAGAGCAATTTAATTACACCTATCTGTTCTTTTACCATATGCAAATCATTACACTCATTGAGAAAGTAGTGGATGTCAGGAATTAGGCCATGTTGTTGTTGTTAAGTGCCATCCGGTTGACGAACTCATAGCAACCTTAAACACAACAGAATAAAACCCTCCCCAGTCCCGTGCCATCCTCACAACTATTCCTATGCTTAAACTCATTGTTGTGGCCACTGTGACACGACATTTTCTTGAAGAGCTTCCTCTGTTAATTTGCTAACTTTCCTCTTTACCAAGCATGATGTCTTTTTCCAGAGACATCTTTCTTGACAACATGTTGACAGTATATGAACCCAAGGCTTGCCATAGTTGCTTCTAGGCATTTCAAACACCTTAGCTGCTCCCTGGGAGAAAATAAAAAGAGGAAGCTTTCTGCTCCAGTAAATAAAGAATTACAACCTTGGAGACCCACAGAGCCAGGTCCGCTGTCTGACAGGCTCACAATGAGTCAGAATTGGCTTGAAAGCAGTGAACTTGGCTTTGCTGGAGTCAGGGATCCAGCTAGTAAAGAAGAATTGAAACTTCCACTTTCCCATCACCAGTATCACAAAGCGCAATGTAATGGGGTATCTCTAGAGGTTAAGAGGCATTGACTTTTATACCTCGCCCAGTCTACCCATTGGCTAGTCAGCATCAAAAGACATGTCTTTATGCACCTGGCTAAATATTATAGGACAATAGCAAGTTTTATGCTTGTCCCTAGAAAGCTTTTTCCTTTCTTCTTTTTAATAAACAAAATACTCTTTCTTCCCAGAAAGGAAACAAAACAAATTGCGATCCCCAAAGTAATTACATTCATTTCTGGTGAGCATCCTCCTCTCTCTCTCTCTCTCTCTCTCTCTCTCTCTCTGTGACATCCGTTATATAACCTTCAAATTCCATCTGAGTCCCATCTGCATATTCTGTATTCCAAAGACAAAATTAAATTTGATGAATAAATCTTATACAAAGTAAGAATAAAGAAATATAAAGTGTTTATACATCTATCAACACAAACACATGCATAGAAAAGACAAAAGGAAAAACATCTGTAATATCTACATACCTCATTACTATCACAAATTTTGAGGTCATAATTTTTATTTATAATTACTACACTTTGCATAAACAGTTCTATTTGCTCACAGTCTATACCCTAGTTGCCCTATTTTTCATCTAGTAGAATAATGAAAACCTTCGTTCTTAGAGGATCTGTGTTAGCCTGGGTAGACTAGAGAAACAAATTCATTGACACTCACATGTTTGTAAGGGGAAGCTTTATATCAAAGGGTAATTGTATATTAAGAAAACATCCCAGCACAAATTAGATCAAGTCTTTAAGTCCGATATTAGTCCATATGTCCAATACAAGTCTATAAATTCCTCTTCAGATTCATGAAACACATCCAATGATGCTAAATACACATTAAAGGAAGATCACAGGCCAGTGGGTATAAAATCCAGTGGATCCAGTGGTGGTGGACGCATCTTAACACTGGAGTGGATCTTCACGTGGTTCTTCCAGCATAGCTCCATGTGGCTTGTCAACCGGAAAGTGTAGCAGAGAGAGTGTGTGTCCCACCTCCAGGGAGGAAGAGAGGGGTTCCCAGAATCCTGAGGAGAAGGCCATGCCCACACAGAAGCATCATTGACTATGACCTGATAGATGGGCTAGACTCTACCCCTTTGCTCAAGTTGAGAGATTATGTAACTGCCACAGGGACTTCATCCTTAGTTTGAATTCTCCCAGTGCTCATAGTGAGAGAAAGCCTTACCCCTAGAGCTAATGTACCTGCATTTGAACTTTTAGTCTAATGAATTTCTCTTTGTTATAGACATTCACACTTGTATTTATGTCATAGCAGCATTTTATAATTAAAACATAAGTCAACTATGGAGAATCAAGTTATCCTAAGTAGAATCATTGGAAATGTTCTCCAAGATGTGTTTACCCAAACTGTTATGTCTGCCTTGGGATTCTCTTCCAGCATCGTCCTACAACTTCATGGCCTCAGCTCAGACACTGTTCTTTCTCTAAAACCTTCTCTACCTGCAAGCAGAACTGATCGCTTATTCCTTTTCACTGTCCTTTACTTTATTTCTAGTCCATATTTGTGACTATTCTAAAGAAAAGTGACACAGCAGACTATGGAAATTACTGAACAATATCTTTTACATCACAGGAAAGTAATTTTTGTTGAAGGTAATTAAAAATGGTTACAGCAGTACCTCAACAGAATTGAGAAGAGGAGGTAGAGCATGAATCATTACTACTGGTGTCAGACAGGGTTTTCCTGAAAGCAAAGGATACCAGAAAGCTGGTTACTTGTGTTTATTGACTATCGGGAGGCATTTGGCCGTGTGAATCTATGGATACCTTTTTAAATAGTGGGAATCCCAGGGCACTTCTCTGTGCTCTTGAGGAACCTGTACCTAACCCAAGGGCAGTGGTTCAGACAAGGGCAGACTGAAAAGTTTAAAATCAGAAAGTATGTGTGTCCAGTTTGCACGCTTTCACCATACTTATTCAATCTGTGTGCTGAGCAAATGGAGAAACTGAGCTATGTAAAGGAAAAGGCAGCATCGACATTGGAAGAAGACTGATTTACAACCTGCTACAGCTCGTATACAGATGGCACAACCTTGCTTGCGGAATGCAAAGAGGACTTACAGTGCTTACTAATGATCAACAACCATAGGCTTCAGTATCAATTAAACTTCAATATAAAGAAACACAAATCCTCATTTTACCAACAGACAGCACCATAATGAATGAATAAGTTGAAGAGGATTTCATTTCCCTTGGATGCACGATCAACATTAATGGAAGTAATAGTCAAAGATAAACAGCACGTTTCATGGGATAATCTGCGGAAGACGTTTTAAACGTTAAAAGAGCAAACATGTCACTTTGAGAACTACGACATGCATAAGCCAAGCTATGGCATTGCATTTGCCTCATGTGAACTCTGAAGGGGGACAATGAGCAGGAAGCCTGGAGGAGAACTGGACTTTTGAATTACGGTGTTTGTAAAAATCACTGAAATACCGGGACTTTCAGAAGAATGAACAAATCTGTCTTGGAAGAAGTAGAACCTAAAGGCTTCTGTGTTAGTCCGGGAACTTTAGAGAAACTAATGCACAGAAACTCGTGTAGAAGAGAGAGTTTTATATAAAGGGTAAGTGCACATCAAGAAACCATCCCAACCCAGTGCTGCCCAAGCCCACAAGTCCAACATTAACCCATATGTCCAACACCAATCC
>NW_022105611.1:4482755-4484195 GCF_000313985.2 Echinops telfairi | reverse complement strand
AAAAATGGAAAAAAGCTCTGCTCAAGCCACTCGCTATGAGGTAGTGCACCCAGCGGCATTGCCTGGGAATTTTTTCATAAAAGTAGGTTCACTGGAATCTGGTTTTCTGTAATGGAAAACTTACACGAGAATAGCATGCAGCTAAAATTTTGTTTCCTGCTCAGGAAAAATCCCACACAAACTGCTGTGATATTGAACACAACTTACAAGGACAGCCCTATGGGAAAAACTCAAGTGTATGGAGTGGCTTTCTCATTTCAAAAAGGTGAAATGTTAATTGATGACAAACCTTGTCCTGGACATCTGTCAACTTCCCAAATGGATGAAAATGTCTGCTTGGAATTCGTTTTACCAAGTCAGACTGTTAATCAACCTGTCTACATAGAGGTACTGAAAATAATTGAGCAATAGTGTGTGACAAAAAAGGTCTGATTTGTGGCAGACGGAGGACTGGTTTTGCTACCACAATAATACAACTGTTCACGCAGCCATCTCAGTGCGCCAGTTTTAAGCAAAAAACAGCAGGCCTCTCTTGCCACATGCACCTTACTCATCTGACCTTGCTCCATGCACCTTCTTTTTGTATCTGCAAATGCAGAGGGACATAAAAGGACAAGTGGTGAAAAACAAAAACATAAACAAAAACAAGGAAGGTGCTGCCAGCCATCCAAACATATGAGTTTGAAAAATGTTTCCCTGAATGGAATTGCAGATTTCACAAATGTATGAAGTATATTAGAGAGTACCTTGAAGGTGATAAGGTTGCTTTGTAAAGAAATTTTAAATACATAGCTTTGGAAAAAAGATTCTGGGGTTTTTTTGGGGGGGAGGGTACCCCTCGTATAGAGTGTGATCTAATGCTGTGCTAACATTGTAGCAGCGTCTTCCCTCTGACTTCACATCATGGGAGGAGGAGAATCACACTGACATCAGCCCGAGGCTGGTCCCTGGGACATGCTGGCCAGACATACCTCCGTCCTCCAAGCTGCTTAACCTTTTCTGACAACTACCATCCTTCCCGTGGTATTCTCAAATCCTCTGTAGGACTTGATAATTCATAGCCACACCGAACTCACTGACCATATTCATCATTGTGGGGTTTATCATAAAGAAGTAACAGGTTACAATGCACATTTAGAAATGCTTCAGTCAAGATATCTGTTCTCAGGGCATGCTTAGGGTCTCAGGTTCTCAATGACATGCCTCCTTGATTTATGTCCTAATTGGGAAAGTGTTACAAAGTTCTTTTACAAATGGGCTTTGCGTCTCCACTCCGCACTTCCCTCCTCATTCGCTATGGTAAGATTTTTTTGTTCTGATGATGCCTGATACCTGATCCCTTTGACACCTTGTGATCACACAGGCCAGTGTGCTTCTTCCATGTGGGCTTTGTTGCTTCTGAGCTAGATGGCCGCTTGTTTACCTTCAAGCCTTTAAGAC
>NW_022105611.1:4479406-4480674 GCF_000313985.2 Echinops telfairi | reverse complement strand
TTATCAGAATTGACATGTATAAGAAATCATGGAAGGAACCCTCGTGGCATAGTGGACTCGCCATTGATTTGCTAATCATAAGGTCAGCAGTTCAAACACACTGTCCACTCCATGAAAAAATATGAAGCTTTATGATCTTGTAAGGATTTAGTCTCACAAACCCACAAAAGTAATTCTACCCACAATAGTAATACGGTCACTATGAGTTGAAATTGATGTGGTGGTGTTTGGTCTCTCAGGGAGAGATACACCTCGGTCCTTGGCTCTGCGTGAGAAAGAATTCACGCCGAAGCCTGGTCTGTGATCCCAGTGAGTTTATAGAGAATAGCAGCAGTTTCAGGTGCTCCAGTAAATAGAGCACAAGCCAGACAGCCTACGGCACAATTGTGGGACCGCAGCACGGCTGTGCTATGTCCTGTAGGAGCTGCTGGGAAAGAGAGCGGCCAGAGCAAAACTTCTGGACTTTTCAGGGTCCCATTGGGAGGTGTGATCCACGATACTGGTCGACCCTATTGGCTGAATCAAATTCACCTGGTTTAGATGTGCCAATCCAGGTGTAACGCCCACATAGGTGTACCACCCCTTCCTGGCCAGGAGCTCTAACCTCTGAACATGCGCAATGGACGCCCCAGTCCCTATGCTAGCTACGTAACAGTGGCAGTGAGATTAAGTTAAAAAGTCAAGGTTAGTTCAGGATTGATGAGGATGTAGAATTCCTAAGGAGACAAGATAGTTCCTAAAAACTGGGAAAAGACTGAGCTTGGGATAGAAATAAAGCAGTTTTAACATGAACAGAGGCATTCAGAGAGTGAAAAAATAGATGTGTTGACCTATTTAGTATACACTTAAGGAACAATTAAAAACATTACTTTTCTGCAATTTGGCCAATATTTGTCAACTTATCATGGGGATAATAAATTCATTTCTTGCTACGCTGAGCATTATTCCATGAATGTTTTCCAGCACCGTCCCTGATGCACATCATCAAAGGTGGCTGAGGAGGCGACACTTAAACCCTCGTTGATTTTTCTCATCTAACACCTAACTTTGAACGCTTTTCATTTTTCTCACGGAACTGGTAGCAGCCCTGGCTTATTTCACTGTGCTCCCAATTTGCACATTCTCCTTTAACCAGATGTTGGCATATAGGTGATGGAAGATTTCACTTATTTTTTCCCTTAAAGTTATTATATTTCCCTAGACATATAGCAAAGAAGTTATTTTCTTTTTTCTTCTTGCCTGATTTGATATAGACAGCTAATATGAAA
>NW_022105611.1:4476597-4477979 GCF_000313985.2 Echinops telfairi | reverse complement strand
ACTTCAGTTTTACCTTTGCATTAACTCCCAAGCACAAGGAAACAAGTAGGCTAAGACAGGAATCTACACAACACACTGTAGTTGTCAAGCATCCAGATTCACAAGCTAGGGTGGGTTATCAGTGAACTTGTTTCTTCTCCTGCAAAATGAGAGGTTACTACTGTTTTCTTTACTACCTCATTAACATTTATTATGCTCATTTAAAGTGTATAATTTTATGCTTTTAAGGAATATTTAAAGAGTTGTATGTGAAACACCACTAAAAAATTACAGTATTTCCATCACTCCTAAGAAGTGTTCATACTATTTCCCAATCCCTCTCCACCCCTTCCTAACCCACACAAGCAATAATCTAGCTACCATGTTTCTATACATAATTCTTACCCTTCTATCTATGCGATCTATTCCTCTTTGGAATCCCAGTAGACAGTATGTGTTTTTCTTTCCTGACCTCCCTGCACTAGCATCTCTAGTACAACACTAAGTAGAAATGTGACTATCTTTTGCTTCATCCCAGGAGGGGCATATTCATTCTTTTCTGATGTTTTCTCATTTTGATGTTTCCTGTGAGGTTTTCATTGACAATCTACTGTATTGAGGAAGGTCTATTCTATTTACAGATGATGGGATATGTTTTGGTTTTGGTTGTAATCATAGAAAAGTCTTGATTCTTTCAAATGAGTTTGCTTTATCTATTTAAGTGATCACGCAAACTTTATATTTTCCTGTTTCTCACTGCTCTTCTGCTTTACAAAGCATAATGTCTTTCTTCAGGGACTGGTCTCTCCTATAATTTTTCAAAAATACATAAGATAAAGCCATGCCTTCCTTGCTTCTCAGGAGCACTCTGGTCCTACTCTGGAGACAGCTTTGCTTGTCTTTTGGCAGTCCCTGGTACTTTCAATAGTCTTCAACAGTACCACAGTTTCAAATATAGTGACCTCTTCGGTCTCCCTTATTCATGTCAACTTTCACATGCATCTGCGGTGATTGAAAATATCATAGCTTAGGTCAGGCACACCCTAATCCTCAAAGTAAACACCCTGCTTTTCAACACACTAAAGTAGTCTTGTGAAGCAAATTTACCCAATGAAATTAGTTTTTTGATCTCTTAATTCCATGAGCATTGCTAGTGGAATCAAAATCTTTGAAAATTTCACTATTTTCTTCCTTTATCATGATGTTATCTATTGGTCAAATTGTGAGGATTTTGGTGGCCAGATTCTTCTCTCAGATTGAGAAGATTTATATGGTGCATCATCTCTGAGCTTATAAGAGTCTTCAGACCCAGGAAGACTTAGGAAACACATCGAGACATAAACATGGTAAGGAATAGTTGGTATATTATGCAGTCCTATTCATTCATTCATTCATTCATTCAT
>NW_022105611.1:4473353-4475116 GCF_000313985.2 Echinops telfairi | reverse complement strand
GACAGGGGGAGTGTGGCAGTTACACAATCTGGTGTCAATTTGAGAGGATTATGAGTGAAGGGGTGGAGTCTGGCCTGTCAATCAAGATATAACCAATGAGGCTTCTGTGTGGGCATGGCCTCCTGAGAATTCTGGGAAGTGCTGTTTCTCCTCCTTAGAGGTGGAAGACACTGCTTTCCTTCTGCTCACTCCCTGAGAGACGCTCTACTGACAAAACACATGGCACTACGCTGCTAGACCCTGTGCCCTGGGAACTGGAGGCGTCATGTGGCGACCCCTGTCAGTGCTGAGATGCTTACAATGGCACTGGCCTGTGATCTTCCTGTATTCAGTGTGATTGCATGTGTTTTTTGAGTCAGGAGAGGACTTTATAGATTAGTATCAGACATATGGGCTAATATCAAGCTTAATGACTTGATCTGGACTGGGCTGGGATGTTTTCTCACTATTCAATTGCTCTTGTATATTAACTTCTTTCTTATACACATATGAGTGTTCATGAATTTGTTTCTCTAGTCAACCAGACTAACACAGGGAGCAACTAGGGAATTAAAAGCAACAAAAAGAAGGATGTAGAGATCCCGATGGTGTTGGAGCAACAACAGTCTAGCTAAGAGGAATCACTAAGAGGCAGAAGAAGGTTAAGCATGACTGTGGGGCAGGAGGAAGGTAAAAGGAAACAGAGGAAAGATCGAGGAAGCAAAGCCATGGACAGAGATATAAACATAGGTTTGCACTTATATAAATATGTTAATCCATAAAAATAGAGGTATTAGCCTATGTACATCTATTTATATGGCAATACATTGAGGAAGTGGATGAACTTTGGACCTCTGCTCAAACCCTCCCTGAATGCAAGAACACTTTGTTTGAACAATCTGGCATTCTGTGATGCCTACCCTCCCTACACAATCACTGATGATAAAATGGGTGCATAAGAAAATGTGGTGAAGAAAGCTGATGGTGGTGCCTGGCTATCAAAAGATAGAGTATGTGGGTCAATAAAGGCTTGAAGTTATACAAGCGACCACCTAGCAGAGAAGCAACAAGCCCACATGCAAGAAGCACACTAGCCTGTGTGTTCATGGGATGTCATCAGAATCAGGTAGCAGGCACCAGAAGACTCAAAACAAAACAAAACAAAAACATATTGTTGAGAACGAGGCAGGTCAGAGTAGAGACCCAAAACCCATCTGTAGACAATGGGGCATCCCCTCACAGAAGGGTCACAACGAAGGGATGAGTCAATGGGGGCACATTATAGTACAGATGAAACACACAATATTCCTCTGATTCTTTGAGGCTTCCTCAACCCCAACTAACATGACTCCAGTCTTGACTTTCCATTCTGGCTAGACCAGAGCATGTACACTGACACAGATAGAGCCCACGTTCAGATAATCCAGTTCAGATAAAACCCTCAGGAACAAAAATGGAAGTAGTAATATCAGGAGAGTAGGGAAAAGGTGGGGACAGAGGGGAGGAAGGGGAAGGGGAACCAATCACAATGATCAATGTATAACCCCCCTCCCAGGGAGAAGAACGACAGAAACATGGGTGAAGGGAGACAGTGGTCAGTGTAAGACATAAAAACAATAATAATTGATAATTTAACAAGGGGTCAAGAGGGGGTGGGGAGGGAAAAAATAGGAGCTGATACCAAGGGCTCAAATAGAACGTAAATGTTTAGAAAATGATGATGACAACATATGTCCATATATGCTTGATGCAACTGATGTCTGGAATGTTATAAGAGCCCCCCC
>NW_022105611.1:4470732-4472634 GCF_000313985.2 Echinops telfairi | reverse complement strand
GCTCTTAATTGTCACATGAAAAAAAATCATTTCAATTGGTATTCCATCAATTCCTGGCGCCTTGTTTTTAGCTAATGATGTCAGTACCACTGGAATGTCTTCCTTCAGCACCATTCGTTCTTACGCATATGCTGCCTCCTGGAACCGTGGCACGTCCACTAGTTCTTTTTGGAACCATGTCTCTTTTTTCCATCCTCCTTTGAGGTTTCCTGCATCATTCAAAGTTTTGCCCATAGAATCTTTCAAAACTGCAACTTGAGGCTTGCATTTTTTTCTTGAGTTCTTTCTGTTTAAGATTTTCTGAGCATGTTCTTCCCTGTGTTAGACAGGGTTCTCTAGAAAAACAAAACCAGAACACTAAACAAGCCATTGATCTCTTTGCCCTCCAATCAAACTGTGACCTTATTAATCACACATGTTCCTGTTGGCCAGGTTGGCACAATAAACCTACCCATCACATTCTCTTGTCTTTTTAATTCTAGGGCTATTCACATTTCAATATACTATTTGGCTTTGTCTTCTCAGGCTGCAGCTTTTTGGCTTCATCATTTCTTCTATTTGGCTAGCTGCTCTATGATTAAGAACACATTTCAGAGTCTTCTGACATCCACTTTGAGCTTTTCTGTCTGATGACCTTTAGCTTTCTTCATGAATGATGTTCTTGATGTTCTCCACAGCTCCTCGGGCCTTCTGCCATTGGTATCCATTAGTAATCTACTGCTATAGATGTATCATATTTATTGATTTTGGATCTTAAACCAACCTTCAATTCATACTAATACTTCATGGTCATGGTGTATAATTTTCATATATATTAATGTATTTGGTGTACTACTATCTTATTGAAGATTTTAAAATTATATCCATGTTGTTGTTGTTGTTGTTGTTAGGTGGTCTTGAATCAATTCCAACCCCTAGTGACCCTATGTTCAACACCGCCATGCCCTGCGCCAGCCTCACCATTCTTCATTGTCGCAGCTACTATGTCATATTCCATCGCAACGAGGCCCTTCCTCTCTTTTGCCGCCCCTGCATTGTACCGTAGTTATGGAAAAAGTGAAAAATAACTGCATTCATAGGGGGGAAGTCATTCATAGAAACTACACCTAAAGCAGTTCTGGTCATGCTTACAGAAACTTTAATTATTTTAAGTATGTTCAATGAGCTAAACGAAATCACACTTAAAGAACAGAAGAGAAGAAGGAAGGCTATGTCAACAAACAAAGGAATAAAAATTATTAAAAGAAAGCAAACGACATTTTGAATTGAAATGAAAAGTTAATTAGAATATTTGAACAAACAAAAAACCAGCTATCTTGAAGATATAAAATTTGATTACTCAGTCTAAGGAACAGAAAGAAAAAATAATTTTTATTTTAAAAATTAATGGAGCCTGTTTGACATTAAAATAAATGAAAACAAAGGATATTACAATTTAAATGATGCAAAAAAATTTAGAGGAAAAACTATAGCTATAAATGTTTATGCTAAAGAAATATCTCAAATCAATAACCTAACCACTTGTCTTAAGAAATGATAGGAAAAAAGCGCAAACTACGCACAAAATAAGAAGGAAGCCATTAAACAATCCTGATTAGAGCAGAAATAAGTAAAACAGAAAACAGAAAAATGTAAAATCAAGGAGTTTGTTGCTCTCATGCAGTGACCAACCTGATGCTCAGTGCCCACTCCCAAGCCCTCCCCTGTTGTTGAGAATGCACTCAGACGTTCTCTGTTTCAAAGGAAGTTGATTCCATAGACAGGTACTTCAGAGCTCTGTCGATACGGGCTGCCTCACATGCAGCATTTCTGACTTCCAGCTAGGAGAAGAGATGTGGGCACTCTGATTGAGGAGCAGATCACCAGAGAGAGTTGGTACCCTCTAGTCTTGTTCCCTTGACT
>NW_022105611.1:4467634-4469326 GCF_000313985.2 Echinops telfairi | reverse complement strand
AACTTGAGGACATATGGGATAAATAGAATGATCCACTGGGAAGATGCTTCAAACAGGGAATTTTTTCCTATGACTTTGAAATGAAAAGGGCTGTCAGCTGGCCCCACAAGGAGTTACCCACAGCATTCCTCTTTGTGTCTGTGGGTCTGTACGGCCATGGCTCCTTCTGCATTCCTGAAGGGGCCATTCTCATGAAGAAACTGACTGTAGCAGGCAAGCATGGAATGATAAATGTTGAATTAAGAGAAGTAGCGACGTTCTCACATAGTTCTGTGTTATTTTTCCATGTGATTCCCAGTCTTTCTGGGGATAGCCTATATTGGCACTTTTCTTATTTTACCCTCTATTAATTATTGTCCACTTGTTTCAGAAGGGCTTTCACTAATTTCTCGGGTTTCTAAAGATTGTTCCTTGGCATGGGAATTCTTCCCTCTCATTGTGATGATTGAATGTCAGCAAAATATAGGCTTCTCCGTTCTCTGAAATGGCAATTGATGTTTCTCTCCCCAGATTGGATGATACTCAGATCAGTAGTCTTTATAAAGGAATACTTTCATATGAAATCGAAGAGTAGAGACGTGTAAGATAAATGAGGTGGGTTAGAAAAACTGGTAAATGAAGAATTTAGCAACACAAAAAAATTGGGTAAAAGGGTATGTCTGTATCGCTGGCTATTATTTTAGGGATGAACACCCAAATCATTGCTTTTCAGCCTTTGATCTCCCTTGTCATGGACATCTTCCTCCGAGAAGTTAGACTCATTTCTGGTGATTAACATGTCAGCTTGTCAGCTCCAGTTGAGTTTGCTTTCTGGAGGATGCTTTACATTATCTCCTTTGTTTATTAGACTGGATTTGAACACAAAATGTTTTTTTCCATCTAGATTTCCAATAATATTGGTAATATTGTTGCATAAAGTGTTTGTGTATTTGTGTTCCATATGCTCCTTAATTGTACACCATAAACATTCCTGGGCACGCATGGAATATTTGCTATTCATTGGGAAGAAGCTTTTTCCCCATAAACATTTTATTGGGAGCTCATAGAGACATCATATCATTCCATAATTCAATCACATCTAGCAGTGTTGTACAATTGCTACCACAATCAGTTTCAAAACATTCTCTTCCTTCTTGAACTCCTTGGTATCAACTCCCTTTACCCTTCCCTCCCCCATGGTACCCCCAAGGAACCTTGATTCTATTTGCTGTCTCTGTAGGTTCATCAACCCTGGGTTTCATAGACCAAGAAACACAGAACCCAAATTCAAGAGGGTTACCCCAATGACAAAATACAGTTGAGATAAATCCCCAGTATGAAACACACACTGTGTGTGTGTGTGTGTGTGTGTGAGAGAGAGAGAGAGAGAGAGAGAGAGAGAGAGAGAGAGAGAGAGAGATCCACTGAAAGGGTTTATCATTTTGATCTACTGCCCTTCTGCAATGCACTCTGGTAACCGGTCTATTCGATCCCTCTATTGTGGACAGAGGAAAATCACAGAAACCTTTTTCCCATGTAGATCTCAGAAATATATCTTGGGCTTCCACCGTCTTCCACAGTCATCTGCAAACCAGAATCGCACGATTTAGGCTCTGATACTATTCCCTCTTTGGGCTTTGGATGATATGATTTACAGTCCTTCAGTCACTGCTGTTGGTGTAGTCCTTCCGTGTGGACTTAGTTGACACCTCA
>NW_022105611.1:4447604-4466045 GCF_000313985.2 Echinops telfairi | reverse complement strand
CATTTATCTACAGAAAACCTTTAGGCATTGTGAATTAGCCTGACACAGAAATGATTCATCTTATATGGTAGTTCCTTTATGACAGTTCTTTTATGGGGGGTTATTGGAGGGATTGTGTCCAGTCATGAGAATGTATATTAAGAATTATTTTAATCTCAAAACTGTGAGGATCTTCCCCCACCACAGTCGGCTTTCCAGACCCAAAATTATAAGCATGGATGATTTAGCTGTGTTACATTATCATTCAGTCCCTCAGTTTACCACAACAGTGTTTTACCTTCAAAAGGTATTTTTCAATGAATTTTCTATTTTCCTAATAATATTAGAAAATCTGCAAATCACGCAGGTCAAATGTGTGTGTGTGTGTGTGTGTGTGTGTTGTGTATGTGTGTTTGGCAAACACATGATTCTAGCACTCTCTTATAAAAGCACTGAGCATAGCAGACCTGCACTGGGTTCCTGCTGTCCATTTATTAAGGAAACAAGTTGAGAAAAGCTACTTAAACTACCGAGTCCCTGTTTTTGTTTGTTTGCTTGCTGCTTTGTGTTTTAATGGGAATGTTGCTACGGGGCAGAACCTAATTAAAACTAAGGTATATACTGCAGTTAGAATGCCTGGTTTCAATGCTGCCACTTTCCACGTGCTGGTATAACATTAGAGAAAGTTCTTATTTTCTCTGTGGTTCCGGGAAAAGGATAGAAGGTACCGCAGGGTTGTTCTGGGGATTTAATCGGGTCCTGAATCAGAGGTACTCAGGCTGTGCCTGTCATATTATTCCTACTGCCAGCACCAACACGACCACCTCCACTGCTTTATCATTGGAAAGTTAAATAAGGTGAAAATGTGTGTGAAAATCCTCACGTCATACTGGTTACATGACAAAACAAAAACTTACCCCATCAAGTTAATTCCAACTCATAGTGATGCTAAAGGACAGGACAGAACTGCCCCTGTGAATTTCTGAGACTGCAAGAGGCAGGGCACAACTTTCTCTCACAGAGCGGCTGATAGTTTCGAACAACTGACTTTGCTGTTAGCAGTCCAATGTGCAACCGCTAGGTCACCAGGGCTCTCTGACATGTGATAGGTAACTGATAAATGAAAATCATTACTGAAATGACTAGTTGTTTTAAAAGTTTTGGATACTAATAAGCAATGGCTAGAAGTCATAAAAACATTTACGTTCTGTGAAAATAAATGTTGGCAGGAGTCAGGCAGATAGTTTAACTCTTATCATATAGAAAAAATGCTTTTGGTACCCTGATGCATTATGATCTCCGATATATAAAATGTTTTCATTATTATTCAATATTACACAATGTGTACATCCACTATAATTATATTTCGAAATTTTAAATCTGATATGCAAAGTGCTTTGGTGGGTAAGTTAACCTATTACCAAGTACAACTACCTCCACATGTTAACAGAAGCCCCTTCCCCAATCTACCTCTTCCCTCGCCTTCCTGGTTTAACCTGGTGTTGATTACACACTAGAACAGATTCAATGCACTCAGCATCTTTCTTTTTTTTTTCCTTTTTGGTCACATTACGGCTCAGTTCTGTTTTAAAGCCTGTGTTTTTAATGTAATCATTTTTTCATAATCTACTCATCCAATACAAATATGATCTCAAGTGTGAAGATTTCCTTAACTTGTCCCTTCAGTTAACTGCTCCTGCTCTAATCCCATAAACGTGAGGGTGCTGAGAGCATCAGTTGTGGTGCTTTGAAGTTTTTATGTATCTCTTTAACATACAAGTAGAGCATTCATTAGAGTTTAACATTCATCAGAATGAAAATCTTGGGGGTATGAACCATTCTTCTTTTAACAGTTTTATTGACATATAGTTCACATATATGATTTCAGTAGTTCAATCATATTAAAGAGGTGCACAATCATCACTACAATCAATTTTATGATGTTTTATTTGTATTCATCATTGTTAGCTCCCCATTTCCCACCAACAACCTCTGCCATGCCGGCAGGAAATTATTCACCTGGTTACTATCTTTACATATACGTATATCTTGGATTTATGTACAGAAAAACATCAAATTAACCAAAAACAACAACAATGACAATGAAACAGAAAAATCTCATCAAAAAGAAAGAGAAAAATATTAAAAACTAGAACAAATATACATCAGATCAAAAGGGAGACCAAATGTCCCTTTCTAACCTAACTACATCTGTAGTAGTTCCGCCCCGAGACTTGGATTTTATTGTTTATAATCCTTAGGTTACACAGACTGATGTGTCTCTTCTGTGGGGACTTAGCTGATGTCTCACTTAAGACAAATCTTCAAGACTTCAGACACCATTCTTTCTGATAGCCATGGCTTTCTTCCCCACATTTTGCTATATAGCACCCAAATATTCAGTGATCTGTTCATGAGGGCAAGTAGTGAGCAGGGCATATCATAAGAATTAATTGTTCTTAGATTAAGACTAGAACTAATCCAAGCTCAAAATCCATTCATTTTTCTACAGTTTGGATGTATTCTTGTTCACTTTAGAGTCGTTATTTTATTGTAGAACATGATAAATCCTCCTCATGGGATATCTGATGATACTATTGATATTATTGTTGTCTTATCCAATATTATATAACTTAAAACACTATTGAGAAAAGGAAAGTATACATATATATGATAGATTTTAGACCAAATTACAGGGATATTTTTATTTGTACAGATTAACAATTGGACAATATTTATACAAGGATGGTTGGCGAAACTTTCAGTAATGCTCATTCACAAAAGCAGAAATGAACCTGCTGGACTAAAACAGGTCATTAAAAAACCAAGGGGAGTATGAAAATAGCAAATATATGGTGGTCTTCGGTTGCCATTTATTGAGCACTCTCAACGCAAGAGTTTTAAACTGAAATCCAGTGATTTTCACATTGATAGTGTTGGAACGTTGTTATCTGTTCCTTTGGACACTAGGACATTCCAGCTTTAGTGATGGATAAGAAACATTCTGATCCATCCTGGGACAAAAGCAGGTCATAGGTATAGGGAAAATACTTAAAGAATACATGAACAGGGCGACTTAGTGATGTGCGCAAGCCAAACATTATTATTGCTATTTCACATTCACAGATAAGCACTGAGGCTTTGTGGCATTCAATCAGTGATATCAATGGACAGTCATCTGAATATCTAAATACACTCCCTCCTCCACTGTCTGGGAAATTGGCCCTTTAGGACGCCTCTACACAGATTCTCTCTGATTGGTTGTGGCCCATGAGCATAGCTTGGCTCATTTGATTTGAACACAATTCCTAGCTAATGAAGTGATTCTCAATCCTGGGTGCACATAATCATCACATAGGGATCTCTATGGCTTGTTTTTAACTCTCCCTCAAAACTGCACAGCAGGGGGCCTGCCACCTAATGATACTTTTAAATGCTTATAGGAAAGCAAAAGAAGCACAGCTCTAAAACTTCCCTTCTGTTTTAAACTTTTGTTCATTGGCGCTTTCTGTTTTCTTTGCGCAGATATTTTGGTTCTTGTACGAAGTTGCTCCAAGTGTCATCATTAGCTTAAGTGATTTTAATTTGCTTTTAATACCCAGGCCCATTCCCCCAAGGACTTTTACCCTATTCTTAACTGAGCTGACGAGTTGTAGTGTGTGTTCTTAAACTTAAAGTAAATTGAGCCTGGTTCCATTTGAATTGCTTAGTTGTATAACAACCAAGCTTTCCATTTGCAGCTACTCCACACTGACAATCTATGCTCTTATAGTGACCAGTTATTCGAAAAGAGAGTTTTTCTAGTGAAAATTTCCAAATATTCCAAACTGTATGGCATTAGGTAAGATCATAAAGAACAGCAAAAGTGCTGTTGCTGCTCAATACTTGCCGTCACGAAAGGATCACCAACGATAAGGTGCTAAAGCAAAGTGTGGTGAAGAAAGCAGATGGTGCCAGGCTAGCAACTGGAACAGAGTTTGTGGTCTTAAAGGCTTGCATTCAAAAAAGCAGCTATCTAAGTGAGGCGTCAACAAAGTCCACATGGAAGAAGCACACCAGCCTGTGTGATCCAAGTGACAAAAACAAAATCCAAATATGATAAAGGTAAAAGTTTAAGAGCTTAAATGGTGAACACCCAATTTGTAGAAGGCTGTGGGGGACAGTGGGAGCCCTAAATCCATCTGTAGAGTATCCAGTTAGACTAAGCCTCTAGCCTTCTTAGTCTTTATTTGCATTTTTTTCTGAAAACCATTTTATTGGGAGCTAATATAGATACCATATCATATCTTACTTCAATCACAACAAGCTGTATTGTATAATTGCTACCACAATCAGTTTAAAAACATTCCTTTCCATCTTGAATTTCTTGACATCAACTCCTTTTCACGCTCCCCATCCTCCACCACTGGACCCTGCCCCACCCCCGAAGCCCTTATTCTACTTGCTGTCCCTTTAGGTTCATCAATCCTGGGCTAATATACTTAAAAACAGAAAAAAATATATAACACAAAGTCAAGAGGGTGACCTCCAATGAAATATCACATATGAGATAAATCCCAATACGAACAAACAAAAATTTCAGAAAACGTTAAACCTGCTCAAGCCTAACATGCATCAAAGGGGAGAATCTGACAAGGTTTTAACTGTTCAAGTCAGGTCTGTCCTTTTGATCTTCTATATCATCTCTCCAGTGCACTCTGTTTGGTAACCAGTTTCCTCCCATCTCTCTATCATGGACAGAGGGAGATCACTGGAGGCATATTTCCTATGTAGCTCCCAAAAATATATCTTGGACTCTTATTGTCATCCATAGCATTTTGTAAACTGGATTCTCACAATTTAGGCTCTGATACTATTCCCTCCTTCAACTTCAGATTATATGGTTTATAATCCTTCTGTGACTGATATTTGCGTGCTTCTTCCATGTGGACTTATTTGACATCTAATTTAGATGTCTGCTAGTTTGGAAATAAGCCTTTAAGACCCCAGATGCTACTTTACCTGATAGCCAGGCACCATCTAATTTTTTCACCATATTTTCTATAGCACCCATATTTCTGTGTCCCCTTCCTAAGAGAAAATATTAAGCAGAGCCTTTATTGAAGAATTAATTGTTCTTAAATTGAAGCTAAGATTTAGTGTGAGCCCCAACCCTATTCCTGGATCTATGTTTTTGTTTGTTTTTAACCTGCCTTTGGCTCCCTTTCAAAACCTCCTTGTTAATTTATGGTAGAGTCTCATCCATCATCCCCCTGAGACAAAACAATATTCCATCAATATTATCTTTGATTAGTCACTGGTACTAATTTTTTAAAGCCCTGTTGAGAGAGGGATATTGGGTCAATATAGGATAACTCCATATACACAGTACCTGAATTATTCACCTATACAGAATCGAGCCTTTTGTAGATGGACACTATTTACCCACACAACGAGGGTTAATAATCTGGGGAAATTTACAATAATAATAATAATAATAATAATAATAATCCCTGAGAATGTCAGCCACAAGTTTGCCAGAATAACACATCTTAATACAGCATATAGAGCACTGATGTAGCAAGACCATGTTTGTCTGTCTGCCAACAGTTCAACAGTCTTAGTACAGCTGCCTTCCGCTTCCGGACACCATCTATTTTCCACCTTAAGTCGTCAGGTAACAAGTGTGTCTGAGGTAGAGCCCAGTTCACCAAGTGGATTTTCTGCATCGGGTCTCACTCATGCAGCCTCTGGTGCCTCTCATGTGCTTTTAAGATCCAGGACTCAATGCCCCAGCATCCCATGGTCTGGGTCCCTAGGATGTGTCTTGAAGCCCAAGTCAATGTAACCCATTCAGTGCACACCATGAGGGACACTGTCCCGGCTAGGGTCCCCAATAGCATTTTCAATGACTCTTTCTTCCAACTGGAGGGTGGTCCTCCTGCTTTGCTTACCAATCCTACGTTTGTGTTCCCTGAGATGTGTATGCTCCCTTTCCTCTCCTGACCTGATTTTCCCACCAGCATCACTCATCCCTCTGAGAGGGTTGTCTACTTGTTTGAGGTACCACAGCATAGCTTTGCCTGGCAGCCACTCAGTAGACAGCATCCCCTTCCCCTCCCTTACCCATTTGTACCCATATACACTCTACTGAAACACTTGCAAGGTCCCCAAGGGATGCCTCGGCTTCTTTATGCTTGTTCTGCTTGTTCTTTGTTATTCCTAGACTACCTCCCTTTTCTTCTCTTATTTGCTCAAAATCATACTATTTTTCAAAATTTAGATTTAAGCATCAACTGAGATGTAGTACCTTACATGGCACCAGCCATCCTGCATTCATTTAGCTCATCTTTCTTTCTATCCTGTTCTGGTGTGATTGTTCCTGCTTCTCCCATGACACTTATACTATGTGTCATGTGTTGAGTGGTTGACTAGACTTTAATGTCCTTGAAGACAGACACAGCTCCTTAGATGACTTTGTATTTCAGCATGTAATTACATACTAGATACAGTGCTAATGGATGTGCATAAGTGAATGGTATCATCCACAGAAATAATCCAAGTCAAAAGCATCACTTAGCTCACAGATTCTGCCTTCTTTGAGTTCCCACATCTAATCACTAAATTTTTATTACATGTATTGAGATCATATTTTTGCTGAAAATTTGATTTAAAAAATTGACTCCTTCCAAGAAAAGCACACATTTACCATCCATTTTATATACAATTTGATAACATAATCTGTTATCAATTTGAGGATTAAGAGTGAAGGGGTGGAGGCTAGCCTCAATTAGGCCATAGTTTGATAACTTCATTTGGAGGTGCTAAGGAGATAAATAGCTCACTGGAGGCGGGACACTTGCTTACTCCTTGAGAGATGCTCTACTGGCAAGACACATGGCACTACACTGATATAAGCCATGCCCTGGGAGCTGGAGGAGCCACGTGGATAACCCGACCAGCACCGAGATGCCTCTACAACCACTGCATCCACAAGACTTTCCACCTACTGAAGCTGGAGACACCACATGGATACCCCTGTCAGCACTGAGATGCATCTTCTGCCACTGGATCCACTAGACTTTTCACTGACTGACCTGTGATCTTCCTGCATCCGGCATCATTGCATGTGTTGCGTGAATCTGAAAAGGTATTTATAGACTGCTACTGGACATAAGGGCTAACATCAGCCTTATGGGCTTGGACTGGATTGGGCTGGGATGCTGTCTAAATGTACCATTGCTCTTGTATATAAAGCTCTTTCTAATTGACATAGGAGCGTACATGAATTTGTTTCTCTAGTCTACCCAGACAAACACACACTATATGGAGGTTTTCGGACTATTTACAATCCAAACCCCAGTTTAGTGAGTGTGCACGGTGATGGGCATTGGTATGCAATAATCAAGAATCCAACATCCTTCCTTTCAGTAAAATACTCAAATAGTTTTAAAGGATGTTATATAATAATATTTTTGCAATACAATATGTAAAATATAATATTTAAAGGAAAGAAATATTAAATCTGAGGTTTCATAAAGGTAGCAAATTACCTGAACCTTGATAGAAGAAAGAGTAGAAAATAACAATTTAAGTAAGACTTCTGAAAGAAAAGAAAAAACCCTCAAAAGCAAAGTAATTCTAAGTTTAAAATACATTCTAATAACAGCAAGAGTCTATACTAGACGCCATTTTACAGGTATTAATTTAAGCAATAGTTACAACAGTCCAGTGAGGTTGTTGTTAGGTGTTGTTTCATTGGTTCCGATTCATAGCGCCTTACGCATAACAGAAAGAAACACCGACTGGTCCATTCTTACAATTGTTGGTATGTTGAGACGCACCGTTGTAGCCACTGTTGATTCATCTCATGGAAGATTTTTCTCTAGATTACCAAGCGCGATGCCCTTTTCCAGGGACAGATATCTCCTGATAACACATCCAAAGTACGGGAGACAGTCTTTCCCTTCGGGCTGCAAAGAGGCACTCGGATTAAACTTCTCGCAAGGCAGCTTTTGTTTTTCTTCTGGCAGTTCACGGAACTAACACTATTTTTGAACAACACTATTTTTTAACACCATAATTTGAATACATCAACTCTTCTTTATCCCTCATTATTCAGGGTAAAAACAATTTTCACATGTATATGAGGCTATCAAAAATACCATGGTTTGGCTCAGGTGTCCGGCCAGAGTGCTTCTTAGAGGCAACGAAGGTGGGATTTCACCTGTGAGAAGTTGTCAAGAGAAGAGTCCCAGGATAAGGACATGAAGTTTGGCACAGTAGAAGGGCAGTGAAAAAGGAAGGTGTCCAACGAGATAGATTATCACAGTGGCCGCAGCAATGGGCTCAAGCACAGGAACAATTTTGAGGATGGGGCAGGACCAGCAGTGTGTCCTTCTGCGGAGCATGGACTCAGAACTGACTTGATGGCACGTAACAGCAACAACAAGAGTATCCGGGATGTGCTGCATGCCTACTCTCATTCTGCATTTCAAAACTCCACTGAGTTTGTTCTGTAAATATCCATATTTTACTTATGTGCAAACTTAGGTTTACAGAGGTGAGTTCCTCATCCCTCAGAAAAATCAATGCCAGGAATTTGAAACAAGCTATCTCAAGAAGCAGATTTTCCATTTCTGGCTCTGGTTGTTTTTCTTTGTTTGTTTTCGTTTTACCAAATCCCAAGACCAAAGTTAGGGCTCCTTGTCTAAGTCTTGACTTCAGCAAGTTGAAGTTCCATTTTTCCCTTTTGTCTGTTCATCCTACAGGTCCCTCCTGTATTCATAGTAAGATATACTATACCTCCTTCTTCAGCTCTCTTCTTTCCTGCCTGCCACTGTGAACGTGAGCATTCAGGCATTAGGGACCTCCCTCAGGAGGTAGTCTAAGGTAGTTGTTATGGATGGGTGAAGGTCGTTTTCCTGGACACATTTCTCGGAAACCTAGGAAACCAGTGCTGACCTGCCAGTCCTCAGAGCTAGCAGAGGAAAATGAAAGGTTTCACTTCCACAGAAGAAAATCTGTCTTGATATTTTTATTATTAGTATTTCATAAATATGCATTGATGTGTTGGTCCCTTCTCCATATTCTTGTGAGATTTCTTATTCAAATGCTGTCCATTCTTCAGATTCGTGCAAAAACCACACTCCTTGTCTTCGAGTAGATTAAATCTGATTCACAGTAATCCTAGAATGCAGAGTAGAACGACTCCATAGGCACTTCTTAACTATGGACTCAAAGAAGCGGACTGACACATTTTTCTCCAGGAAACACCTGGTGCTTTGCAACCATAGACCTTTCCATGAACAGCTGATTGTGAACCCACCGGACCACCAGGGCTTCACTTACTCCCATGAAGTGAAATCAAAGGATATGTTCAGCTCTCACATCTGTGCAGAGTTCTAAAACTATTGTTAGTAGATGGATAAATGCATTGAAGCTTTGCTCACCTAGTTTTATCCTTAATTAAAAACTGGCCTCTTGCACATTGGTGCAAAGAGCATAAATTTGAATTTAGAAGGCCCAGGACTTGGGATAGTTGCACAAAATCACAGAAATCTGAATTGGACTCCCAAAATTTCTAATGCATTCTAGTTAAATGACTGGCAAAATTTTTATATTCTTTGATTCAAGTTTCTTCTCTGTAAAATTGTATCAATATTCTTGATTTGTTGAGCAAATAAGCAAGATATAGTAAGAGTTGTATGAGGGGGGTACCAAAAAAAAACCTAATTTTTTTCAAAGCTATGTATTTAATTAGTTTACAAAACAACCTTATCTCCTTCAAAGTGTACTCCATTACACTTCATGCATTTATCAAATCTGCGACTCCAATCTTGAAAACATTTTGAAAACTCATCTGTTTCGATGGTTGACAGCACCTCCCTTGCCTTTTTCTTCCCCTCGTCTGTAACTAAATCACTGCTCTTTCATGTCCCTCTGCATTTGCAGGGGAAAAAGTCACATGGAGCAAGGTCAGGTGAGTAAGGTGTGTGGGGCAAGAGAGGCATGCTAGTTTTTGCCCAGAACTGTTGCACTGAGATGACTGTGTGAGCAGGTGCATTGTTACGATGGCAAAACCAGTCCCCCATATGCCACAAATCAGGCCTTTTTTTGTCGTGCACTGCTACATGATCTTTTCAGAACCTCTAAATAGAAACCTTGATTAACAGTCTGGCCTGGTGGAATGAACCCCAAATGTACTACGAGTCAACATTTTTATTCATTCGGGAAGTTGACAGATGTCCAGAAAGAAGTTTGTCATCAATTGACATTTAATTTTTTTTGAAATGAGAAAATGATTTGTATACTTGAGTTTTTCCCATAGTAAGTACTCTTTACTATGTTGAACACATAGTAAGCTGTGTTCAACATCATAACAAGTTTCTGTGGATTTGTTCCTGAGCAGGAAACACAATTTCACAGCTACACTCTGCTCTCTTTAATCCGCCATCACAAAAAGTGAGGTGGAGCAAAACTGCCTTTGCAAAAAAATTCACTGTGACCAGAGAGAACCCTCCCAGGTGATGCCCCTGGGTGCACTGGCTCAGAGTGAGCTGCTCAATGTTCACCTAGAGCAGTGCTTCTCAACTTTCTTTAGGCCACGACCCTTTAATATAGTTCCTCATGTTGTGGGGACCCCCAATCATAAAACTATTTTTGTTGCTACTTCATAACTGTCATTTTGCTACTGTGATGAACCAGACGACTCCTGTGAGAGGGTCGTTCAACCTCCAAAGGGGTTGTGACCCACAGGATGAGAACCGCTGGCCTAGAGGAAAAACTGTGGACCACCAAAGCTCCCCAGTGGAGATTTTTTCCACTTTTTTATGTGTGTGTGGGGGTAGCCTCTCATATTACAGAAATTGCTTGCCTGTTTATTTAGTTTCTTTCATCAGATTGCAAACTCAAGAAGCAGTGTATACCATCTTATAAATATTGAACATCTACCTTGTGCCAAGCATGGAGGGAATTAAGATTCAAAGATAGTATTTCCCCAGGTAGCTTGGTGCATCAGGGGTGCCATATATCATATATACTCATGCATAGGTTGAGTTTTTCAGCACATTTTTAATGCATTTTTTGTGGTAAAATAGTGCCTCAGCTGATATTCGAGTCAGCTTATACTCGAGTATATACGGTATGCTTTTACCTGCTCTGAAAACACCTCTGCATCAGTTTGGACGGTACTTCCCAGGTCATTCTGGGCCAATTGCTGAAGTAAGTGAAGTGTTTGATGCTTTTGTGTGTTTTCTGCACCTTTTCAGTCCTATTGAAAACCCCGGCCTCAAATGGCAACGTTTTCAGGGTCTGGTTAAGGGAGAGGAGGAGAGAGCAGACAGAAAGCCAGGCATAGAAGACAGGACAGTGTCTGAGGAAGCAGCTCTAATGTGTCTTGCAGATGAATTGAGTTCTTGGCATGCCGAAGTGCACCCTCCCCTCACTGTGTGGCCAAACCCCGGCTAGTCCTTTAGTACCAAGGGCTTGCTTTAAGTTCTTGTAGAAAGCTTAGGGTAGGAAAAGAAAGCAGATGCCTAAGTAGTACCAACTTATATTTCAAGATCCAGCTCCTGCAGAGCCTTTGCCAAGTAAGTGGCCCTGGCCTTAAAGAGAGAAACCCTGAAGAGTAAACCTTGATAGAAACACATATAAACTCACAATGGCAGAAACACTCCCATGGCATGCAAATACCCAGAGAGCAAAAGTGCTTAACGTAAATAGTAACCTAGTGAGCTCATGCATATTGGGAACCCTCTGACTTGGGAACCCTGGTGATGCAGTAGTTATGTATTGGGCTGCTACCAGCAAGGTTGGCAGTTCAAAACCACCAGCCACTCCTCAGGAGAAAGATGGGGCTTTCTACTCCTGTAAAGAGTCACAGTCTCACAAACCCACAGGGGTAGTTCTGCCCTGTTCTATAGGGTTGCCATGAGTCAAGTCAGCATTGACTCAATTGAAGTGAGATTGGTTTTTTTTTTTTTATCTAAAATTATCCTTAGGGTTACTGTTCAGCTTTTCTTTTCCTTACTTTATTTTATGAAGGCCAAACCAACAGTTCTATGAAGAAAAGAGAAATAATCCAAAAGAATAAAGAAGATTAGAAACCACTGGTCGTTCTAGTACCGTAGTTTGTGGAAACCCAAAGTTGAAATTCAGTAAATAGGAAATAACAAGTATTTTAAATGACTGGGCAGTCGATGGAGGGATCTTGGGCATTTTCTTTATGACAATGTAATATCACTTCGTGTATACTTCTTAACTTTTAGAAGGGTGAAATCTGAGAATAAATATTCAGTTCTCTTATATTACCTCTGTCTCACTGGCTCTCATAACTTCAAATACTCTCTATAGGATGATGACCTTTCAAGTTCTGTTTCCAGAGTAAATACCGCTCTGTAATCCAGACCCATATGTTCAGCTCCCTACTTGACCATCTTCATTGTAATGTCTTAAAAGCTTCTCCAGCCTCACAGATCCAAAATCATTATGGTTACATCCCTCCCTCGGGCACAACATCTTTTCCAGTAATATGCATTTCCAGGGGGTAAAAATTGCCAATTAGTATAAGCCAGAAAACTCCAAGTCTTCTGTGGAAACACACCTGTCATTGTACTGCACGGATGAACACATCAGCTGAAACCAAACCCATTGTCACCGAGTCAATCAGACTCATGGGAATGTTATAGACTCATAGTGTTTTATTCCAAATATCCTTTGGTGTTTTCCTTAACATTTGCATCTCTTCTGTGTACCATGCTATTTTTATTATCAGAGATCTTAACATATTATTCATAGTTATTTTCAATTTCTTATCCAACAAATGTGCTATATATAACTTGACTTAGATATTTTTTCTTCTTGAGATTGCGTTTGCTTTATTCCCACCTCTTCCCTTTTTTGTTTTGTTTCAATGCTGTATCATTACCTATTGAAACAAGACATATTTTATAAGGCTGTAATCTTTACTATGAGGATGCATGTTAATCTCTCAAAGTCATGGTCTTCGTTTAATGCTTGTGGTGGCTATGGCGGCCAGAGGCTTCAATTGTCCTTGGGGATTTATCTTTTTCTCTCCTCTTGTCTTTGAGCCTCCCTAAATCCACCTCCTGAGAGAGAATCTGTGTCCTGCAGCCTGCATCTTTGGGAGCTGTCATCACTGTTATTATCCTGGCATCTGTGGGTAAAGTGTCGAGGAGAGAATGTTCTGTAACATTCTGATTTGATCTCAGTCCTTTCGTGGGCCTGTGTCGTGGGGCGGTAACCTTTAAAAGTGGACCTTATTCCGCCCGCCACTCTCAGTGTTCTCCCTGACGGCAGCATCACCAGTCCGTTCTTCAAGGAGGACCCGAGTACCTGGATGGATCCTGGGCCCCACCCGCCCATTTCAGTGAGACAGAAAGATGGAAGTGGCTGGAATGGGAGGAATTCCCTTCTTTCAATTTGGAACAGGTTCTGGAAATATCTTTTTCCCTGGAATGAAGGGCTTTGTTTGGAATAAGGCTCTAGATATATTTCCCATTCTTCAATGTGGGAACCAGATGCAGTTCTTGGAGGTAAAACCTTGAATGCATAGGAGTTAACCCATATACAACAATGGAGCTTCCAAGAGTTTGTTGTTTAACCATAATTCAGTCTCGAGTCATTTGGAAAAGTTACCATTTAAGTGTTTCTACCGTTTTATGGCTCCAGCTGCATCTTCTCTTGGTAAGCAGATCTCATTTATAGCCATCTGGGTATAGCTATCACTCGTGACTTAGGGGTTCTGATTAGCCCCAAGTCTTCCATTCTCTTAGGAAGCAAAAAAATTGCTTCTTTTCAATTTTTTCCCCTTTTATGATTCTAAGGATGGGATCTTAACATGTCAGAGTTGGAACCAGGAACTCCTTGTTAATTTTATCTATAAAACACCTTCATTTATATTTCCATTTGTGACCATCATTATCTTTCCCTAATTCCTCTTTTGTGTAGTTCATTGTTGCTCCAACCTCCAGAAAAAATATCTAAATAACGTTTAAATGAATTTTTGATAGGAAGATTTTTCCTCTAAATGTCAGTGTGATTCTCTAAGTTAAACATTAGTATTCTGACATAAGGCCATTCCAGGTATAGTTTCATGAAATTAACTGAACATGAGAGCCACCAATAAAGAATTTAATCAAGATTAATACCTTCATTTTAATAAGGTGGGTGAGCACATTAATGGTTTCATGCATTAAATCTTTTGGTGCTAATAATTGATGGCCTTGTCCTACCTCGGAATTTTTTTTTCTTGGCAAAAATAAGATTATTTATAAATTGAACTATAGAGGTGATTTTTCTTTTCTGACAAAAGGTACAATATTTGCCTTTTGTGTATTAGGCTGTTTCTAAATCAGTCAAAATTTAACAGGAATGAGAGGGATTAATTAGTATATGACCTCCTCTTGAAAATACAGATTTACCAATTGAAAACACATTATTTAGTACACATAAAATATCTTATAAAACATTATTTGTCATAAAATTTTGAGTATCATATGTATATAATGTTGTATTTGAACATTTTAAAACTAGATACAGCAAAATATGGAATAATTACATGAATTTTTCCTTTGTGTTTTTCAAATTGTATATAATGAACAAGTAGTACTTAATGAAGAGAACTATAGACATTTAAACAAACGCTACATAAATTTAGTGTGTGTGTGTGTGTACATATTGCATACTCTCCCATGTCAGAATAATTATCATCCCTTTTTACTCAACTTAAATGTGCATGGCTTTGGCATCTCTATTTTAGCATAGCCTATATCTTCCATCAATTGTTAAGTGCTTGTAGTAGAAGAAGAAATAATGACGGGAAGGAACAAGAGAACACAGTTGGAATGAAGATAAGAGAATCTGTTTACCATTTGTCAAGCACCTATCTATGCACTTATGTTATTTTAACTAAGCCTCACAATACCTTTATGATGTAAGTAGTTCAAAACCACCAGCCAGCTCCAGGGAGAAGGACTAGGCTTTCTACTCCTGGGCAGAGATAGGCGTCTCAGAAACCCACAGGGGCAGTGCTACCCTGCCCTATGGGGTTGCCCTGAGTCAGAATGGACTCCACTGCAGAGAGTCTGCGTGTTTATTATTCCCATTTGCAGATGAAATGGAAAATGAAAAAGGTTAAGAAACTTCACATTGTTTTTATCACAACCAATAAAACTGAGATTTTCATTGTAGTTGGTTGCAAGTCGGGCTCTTAATTGCAAGATCAATCGTTTGAATCCACCAGCCAAAGGCAGAGTGGCTCTGGTCTTCCTGTGGGGTTGTTATCAGTTTGAATCAGCTCCAATATTTTTTTTTTTAATCAGCTCCAATATTTGATACATATGAGGTATTCAAGAAATCCCTGTTGAATAACTGAGAACATAGGAGGAATGTTTGGTATTCATGGACCAGAGGACAGCTGACACACCAAAGAAACCAACTTTGACCACAAATGGTGTTATATAGAGGTTTTCTATCTGCTTCCATCTGGTTTTCTTAGTCTCCTCTTTCAGCAGGTTAAAAATTTTTCTTCAAAAGGTTTATTTGTTTATTTATTTGACTCACAACCACAAGAAGCCCAGGACCAGATGTTTTGTTGTTATTGTTTCCCCATCAGTTACAGTCTTTAATTTCATGCTGCAGAAACTCACTCTAGCCGATTTAAACAGGTAAACAAGGTGAACTTTGCCTCCTATTATACATATAATATCAGGTTGAAATATGACATTTTCCAAGAAAAAAGCGCCACACTCCACTATTGACTCCCATTTATTTTGTGTTTTCTTTCTCTGGGTTGACGTTTTGGGGACAAGGAACATATTTCATTTACAACTAAAACTCAACAATTGTCACTCAACCAATAATTACTCTTGTTCTGCAGCATTCTGAAGAGTCTAAACTTGTCAGGTAAGTTTCACTCATCCCCCAAGAAATTCCTTTTTCAAAATTGCCCTCTCATATCACTTTCAAATGAGTGAGTTTCAAGGTTTGGCAGCATGAATTAATGTTTTACACAATGTTTTCGAAGTGTGAAGAATATATTTAGAATGTTTCTATATTTGGGGGAACTTTACGATAAGCCTTGTTTTTCAGCGTTCAGAATTTGAAATGCTTATTTTATGGACAATAGATTTCTGGATCTGAGTAACCATTTCTCCTGCAGTATTTTTGAACAGTGGCTCCGAAGATACCGTCCTCTTCGAGAAGTTTACCCAGAAGCCAATGCACCCATTGGACATAACCGCGAATCCTACATGGTTCCTTTTATACCTCTCTACAGAAATGGTGATTTCTTTATTTCATCCAGAGAGCTGGGCTACGACTATAGCTACCTACAAGATCCAGGTACAATTCAAATTCTTTCCAGTAAAGCACTGAATCCAGAGTAGCAACTTTTAACATTGTATAAATTCATATTCATATGTGAATTGGTATTTCATAAGTCCCTTACTCAGGTTTAAATGGTATCTTATAGGGTGTAAAAGCAATTCAATCCAAGTGGAATTAAGATACATTTAAGAAAGGGAGTACAAATAAATGAGGGAGAAAAAAATGAAAATCCCATTTTAGAACGGCAAGGATATCAACTCACCCCACTCATCCCCAGTACCAGCAGTCCCTATACACATAAAAAGATGATCCATTTCATTCACAAGAAATTAAATGTTGAGTTATAGTAAAATAATTTGGATTCACCATCACTTTTCAGCCACTAGATTTGCAAACATTCAAATGCTTAACAATGCATCCTCTTGCCGAGATTGGAGACGTCGCTCTTGTTATACCTTGATAGTGGCAATGCAAACCGATGCAACCACTGAAGAGGGGGGCTTGTTAAAATCTAACTACATGGGGGAAGAGGGCAAGAAATCTTTTGGAACTTAGTATTTTCTGTTCAATTATTCTGGTAGCCTCGAGTGCTCTGACAAATAAACTATTCATTGAAATAAAGAAATGGTGGCATACTTTAATCGATGTATGTGAATCCTGATAGAAAAATGCCATTCCTCTTAATCGTTTGTTCATTTTTGGACTTGAATTTTGAAGCACAGTTGAAGACTTCTGACCGGCTAGGTTTACTTCTAGGTGATTTCACCCATGTATTTGCTTTTTCTACATATATTTGTTGAATGTTACTTTGAACAAGGCATTGTGTTTCATACTATGAACACGGTGGTAATAAACATCATCTTGGTCTTCCTGGACCTTACATCCTAATGGAAGAAATAAACCTTATGTACTTTTCTTACTTGGTTACTCATTGAGACTACCCTTAAGTATCAATGATGTAACATTTCAGAGGTTACTATCGCTAGTTGGGAGCATTAACTAATTGGTTGTTGAATTGACTCTAACTCATGGAAGCAGATTATATGTCAGATTAAAACTGTGCTCCACAAGGTTTCCAATTTCAGAAGCCCACTAGCCCTTTTTACAAAGGTGCCTCTGGGTGGACTGGACCCTCCAACCTTTTAATTATTAGATTGACAATCCTTATTTCTGAAGATGCAGCAGATACTGAATTGGCAAGGGGCACAGAAGCCTGAAGTTGAACCCTACAAAGCCCTGATTAATGGATTTTGATCATATTCTTAGAAATGTAGAAGACAACGATGGTTTCTAAGCAGATACATTATGGCCAAATTTGAATTTCAAAAGATGGTTGTCCAGCAGTGTCTAGGAAGTTTTGTAGTGGGTACAAAGCACATACAGGAAGGTCAGGCCAGTGAAATATTATTGCAAGAGGAAGGGAGAGAAATGACTATAGAGTAGATTGCATTAGTGGTGGCAGCAAATGATGTAGGGAAGCATGTACCAAAACCCCACTCCTATTGAGTGCATTCCACCTCATAGCGACCCAATAGGACAGAGTAGAAGGAGTCCTGTGGGCTTCCAAGACTAAGACTTAGTAGACAGCCTTGTCTTTCCATCTCAAATTTCCTGGTGGTTTCACGCAACTGACTTTGTGTTTCAAAGCCCACTAGTCTACCCTGAGTCCTGAAAAGTATAAAAAATATATATTGATAATATCTCTAAGATAATATATACAGAAATTAGGAAAAGCTTATGTACTGAATTTTTAATAAGGAGATATTAGAGATATCTGTAAGCCATCATGCCGATGCAACTGGTGAACGGTGATTCAGTTCACTGCGGTGGGGTCAGTAAGGCAGGGAGAGAGTCCTGTGAAAGGCTGACTCTGGCTCTGTAGGTGATATGGCATGATTCAGGAGATATCAGGGTGAAGACGGCTCTGGAGCAATTTGATATGCAGGTGGTAAGCTCAGAGAAAAGCTTTGACTTAGAGACGCTGATGCTAAGACATCAGCAAATAATCTTAAGCCTCACAACCTTATGCAGTAGTGATTTGTACACTGTGTTATACATTTATATGTTTTAAACTGAGAATCAGAAAGGTAAAATGACTAATTCAAAATCACAAACTTAACAAAGGGCAAACAG
>NW_022105611.1:4441390-4447504 GCF_000313985.2 Echinops telfairi | reverse complement strand
TTATGACGTTATTTCTAGCTGTATATTCTCTGTGTACCTCTCACTGCTTACTCTCTTGCATCCAAAATGGGTACACTTTACTGAAAAGAACAAAAAATATTGGGTCAGAGGGGAGTTAGTAGGGACAAATGATGCCTGCAGCTATTTATTTCTTATTAAATGATAATAAATGAACTTCACTTGAAATGGTAGTCCATGTACAATAATTTTATACAGTAGTGTTTATAAAGTTAAATTTAGTGAGCTATGACTTCAAAACATGACCCAGAAACATCTATTTTTTTATTCCCTGAATTTTTCTGTATTTTTAATTCTGGTGCACTTTCAGCGAGTTGGAAATCTGTTTCTATTTTTTGCTAACTTTTAGTTCTAAAAAAACCTTTACCGTTTTTTGACATAATTTAATTGGGATTCATTATTCATTATTTTAGTTGTTTGTTCATGTTTATAATTACTTAAGGGTTTTCTGTAAAAAGGCTTCTGATATCTGACATTTGTCAAACATTTTCTCTTATAATAGAATCAGGCAATCTTTTGAAAAACTGAATAGGTGATTATTTTTGCATGCATAACTGATTAAAATATTTGACCAAAAAGTTTTGGCCAAGAGGGCCTGTGTCCTCCTGCATTCTGTACGGTACATCTCTGTTGAGCGCTTCCTTCTTTCTAGTATATGAAGATAGGTAAGAAAGCATTGCTACCAAATCATAGACAATTCTATTTAATAAAAATATCACTGAGACAGCAGTCAGTGTGAGGCATGAAAAAAAAAGAATTTATAAATTATCAAGGTGACATATGGGAGGGAGGGGAGGAAATGAGGAGCTAATGCCGGGGGCTCAAGTAGAAAGAAAATGTTTTGAAAATGATGACAACATATGTACAGATGTGTTTGACACAATGGATATATGAATGGATTGTGATAAGAGCTGTAAAAGCCTTCAATAAAATAAAACAAAATTAAATAGGAAAAAAATATATATCACTGAGAGGCTAAAAACCAGTGACTTAGCTACTCACTGTAAAGAGATGTTGCTGTGGTCCAATGACTATATTCTTAATGTTTTCTGATCCTGGCTTGTGATAACCTATTAAATTTCCTAATAAGCCCTCATAATTATGAAAATATATATATCAAAAGATGAACCCATTGTTTGAACATATCCTGCATCTAAATCTAGTCACTTCTGAAGGTAATGTTTCCATCTCTCTCACCCTTTCGCCCAAGGATTCTGCTCACTTGGATTTACAACACATCAACAGAGCAATTGGGCAGCTTAAGGGACACAACCACCGAGCCCAGATGGTGTAGTGGGTTGTGCATTGGGGTACTAAGCACAATGTCAGCAATTTAAGATCTGCATCTGCTGCTTAGTGGAAAGATGAGGCTTTCTAATCCTGTAAGACTTACAGTCTTGGAAAAGCACAGGGGTAATTAAATGTGTCCCTCCAGTCCAGTCCATCTGTGTGCTAGAATCAACGTGATGGCCATGAGGTAGGGACCCAATTGTGTTCCTTTTAAATATTTTTTGAGTTTCGAAACAAAAGAGTCTGTGGGGTCAAGATCACAGGTATAGCCTAGATTGGATAAGGTTTCCCCATGAGACTGGTTACCTGTGCTTCCCTGAAAGAATCAGCAGGTGCGTTTTAAGATGAGAAAGAAATTCCTCAGAACTGTTTTCCTTATTTTTCCTAGCATTGTAGTTTTCTTTTTTCAAAACCTCCTTATACTAATCATACATGATTATCTTGTGTCTTTAAGAAAATCTATCAAGATTACGCACAGGAGTGAAAACAACACTAAGACTCCTTCCTGAGCTGACCTCTCTGTCTTGATTCTAACTGGCCCAGTAAAGCCCCTGATAAACCACTCTTTGGACTGGACCGATTTTTTTGTTTGTTTGTTTGTTTGTTTGTTTTGAAGGTACATTAATGATACTAAGAAAATAAGAGTACTGAGAGACTTTGTGGGCAGCTATCCCCTGTTCACAGAGACATATTTAAACATATTTTGTTTAGAATAAAACCGTGCATTTGTGACATGGAAATTTGAATTAAAAATTGAGATGAGATACCATATGCACAATTCCTAGAGTTTAATTTTGCAGATGGGATTCCAACAGTATTATATTATTTACTGGTTTGTCAATAGATGTGCTGGCTATGTGAACAACTGTGTGCATGTAGCTCCTACTACTCAAAATGTCCTACCATCAAAGTCACACCAGAATTCTAACTCATTCTCCTATTTAATGCAAGAGTGGTTTTTTAGGACACCTTCCCTGACTCTCTTGGCATAGTTCAGACATTCTTTCCCCAAGACTCCATTGTATATTTGGTATAATATTATTTTAAAACATTATTATTGAAATAATTTGTTAACAGATACACCTTCTGTTCCAGTTATTTCTTTTAGAGCAGAGACGTTTTTTTTCTTATTTAGTTTTTTACCTCCAGTGCCTATACCACTGGCATGGCCTTGGATGGCATGTAATTGAGAAATAGCTGTGAACATCTACTCAGGACAGAACTTGGGATATACAAAGCGTGAATCTAGGAAAACTGGACGTGGTTGAAATGAACAATGTCACAGACTGCTAAAAGGACCGAGCAACTTCTCTTGGAAGAAGTTCAACCGAAGTGCTCCACAGACACAAGCTGGCCAGATGTCACCTTCCGTATCTTGGACAGGATATCCAGAGCGGCTTTACCCCGCCGAAGAGCGTCATGCTTGATAAAGTAGAGAGGCCACAAACAAGAAGGCGGCTCTCAACCACATGGAGTGACACAGTGCTGCGATAACGGGCTCCAACAGAGGACCGCTTGTGAGCACGGTGCAGCACTGGGCACGGTTCCTTTCTGTTGTGTCTATGGTTGCTAGGATTCAGCACTGACTTGATGGCACCAAAACCCAAAAAGATATATTTACACGAGTGTATACACATAAAAGATACCACAGTGTCTACTCTCTAGAGCTTGTGATCATGTCAGAAAAATAAAACACAAATAGAAACAATTACTGAGTTCCCAAGCCCCATGCTCCCAAGTAAGCTAAATAATTTAACATCTGAACTATTGAATCTACTCTTTACAGAATTTTCATAAATAATAGGTGTAGTGGTTATGTGTTGGGCTGATAACCACAAGGTCTGCAGTGTAAAACCATCAGCTGCTCGGTGGGAGGAAAATGAGGCTTTCTGCCCTATGACAAGTTAGAGGCTCAGAAGCCCACAGCGGCAGTTTGGCCCTGTCCTGGAAGATCACTATGAGCCAGAATCTGCTCCATGGCAGTGACTTTGAGTTTGAGCTTTAAATAACATCTTAATTTATTAAATGTATCTCTGGGGTTTCTCCTATACTAAATTAAGATTTTAGCAGTCTTACTACCTAATCATCTCTCTCTTCTAATTTCTAAGAACAGTAATATCATTTGAATTTAAATTTACACCCAGGATTTTGTCTTACTGCTTTCCTACATATTATTCATATGCCACAACTCTTCTATGACTGCATTTCCTGCATTTTCTTTCCCCCTTTGTTTGATTTTTTTAAGTACCCATCACTAATTATACCAAACTTTTTAACAAGGATGGAATCGTTTTCCTAGCGAACCCCCTTCATACGGCTCTTATCTTCTTTCACACTCATGAGGATGTTCGCCATTTATTCTTTGTCCAGGAACACATTAATTCACTCAGTAAACCTTTTCGATCTGCTCATATGTGTTTTCGGTACTGTATCAGATTCCAGGATTACAGACATTGAGCTAACTAAAACAATCCCTGCATGTCAGTTTATCATAATAGTCACATAAACAAACGACTTTAATATGTTGTGATGGGGGCAACCCAAAAAAGCACTAAATCTATGTCTATTGCATGTGCAATGTTTAACGTGTGCTACAATTAAATAAAAATGCTCTAAAGGAAATGTGGCTGTTGAGAAGATAATATTTGGCTTCATGAAATAAGTCCAGAATAGCATAAAGGCACCTATTCGGCACGTTATGTCTGTAGGGTACACTTCAAGTTTTCAAAACTGGGTGAGGTCAGATATAGAAAGATTCTTATGGGCAGCAGTAGTCTGAATAAGTGAAGGTATCAGGGGATTTTAGACTGTGACCTCTATGAACACAGACAAGGACCCTGGTGGTCCGTCGTCAAGTACTTGGCTGCGAACTGCAAAGCAGACAGTTTAAAGCCACGAGCGTTCTATGGGAGAATGATGTCGCAGCCTGGTCCTGTACAGATTTATGTCTCGGGAAATTTCAGGGCAATTTTGCTTCATCCTCCATGGCCTCTATGAATCCAGATCAATTTACCAGCTGACGATTTATGAATACAGACTGTCGGAATATTCTTGCCACACCCTGAGATTTCTGAGCAATTGCCAGTAGGTTAGGGCACTTAGCGTTCATCAAATAATTAAAAAACTGGGTTAACAGTTAACACTGTTCTAGAGAGGACCATCTTTTTGCACGATCAGAGGAGTAACTGTGAATGCAATAAAACCAAACCAAACTCACTGCCATCAAGGAGAAGCCGACTCATAGCAACCCGATAGGGCAGGACGGCACCACCTCTGAGTTTCTGAGCCGGTAGCTCTGCACAGGAGGAAGAAGCCCCATCGTTCTCCCATGGAGTGCTTGGTGGTTTCAAACTGCTAACCTTGCTTTTATCAGCCCAATGAATAACACTATATCACGAGGCTCCATGAGAATCGAAAAATCCATGGATCCTATATACTGGGCACTGTGATATCTACAGCTATCAGTTATAAACCACAAAACATTGAAGCAAGTCAGTATTGCTTACCTCTTTTGCCAAAACTGAAACTAGGAGTTTGGGGTATTCACTGTAGTTTTCCCAAGATCTTACTTAAGAGCAGAGCTGACTTTCAAATACAAGCATCTGACTCCAACCTAGTCTGCAATATACTAATAAGAATCAAGATGGATATTGTTGCCGGTAATAACAAGAAAAAGTAAACATATTGAAATGTCTTTCTGTTTCAGACCCAGAGTCCTTTGAGGACTACATTAAATCCTACCTGGAACAAGCCAGTCAGATCTGGCAATGGCTCCTGGGGGCCGCTGTGGCAGGGGCTGTCCTCACTGCCGGGCTTGCAGGAATCGCCCGCTTGCTGTGTCGGGCCAGGAGAAAGCGGCTCCCGGAAGAAAAGCAGCGCCTCCTCCTGGAAAAACAGGGTTATCACAGCTTGTTGTCCCAGAGCCATTTATAAACGGTCTCGCCATTAGAGTAGCGCATAAGAGCCTGATCTTATTTGAACTCGTAGTGGTGGTCAAATCCATTCTCAGAATTGTAATCTAGCAAGTGCCTGGTGTACGGCCATCACCTCGACACAGGGAAAACACATTTATGCTCGCCTTCATACTTTGGCTCCGCACTCTGACAATTTCCCTTAAGCCCATATTTCAAAAAAAAAAATTTTGATGCCATTTGATAAAGTCTTACAAATAACTGAAATAAAATGTCCTTTAAAAAGTTTAAATAATTATGAGTGTTGCTTCTTAGTTATTTAACAACATATTTTATTGCCACCCCCACCCCCCACCCCAGTTTCGATTTTATTGTGATTTGGGCGAAGGTTTACAGAACACATTAATTTTCCATCCAACGTGTGTACACAATTTGTTTCACATTAGTTGCAAGCACCTCAATGTAACAGGACTCTTTCCACCTCCCCCCTGGGTCCCTGTCTCCATTCATGTTTCCTTGCCTGCTGAGTTTTGTTTTGGGGAAAATGATGTACTTGATGGTTCGGAGGAGCATATTTTTCACAGGTGTTTATGCCCTTGGCAGGCTTGTCTACTCTGACTGAACAGCGATCCCCAGGGGTGGGCTGAGGTCCATATGGGGTTCCCTCAGTCTCTGTCACTCTGGTCATTTTTATGGTTTTGAATGTTGCCCTACATTTTTCTCTTATTCTGTCTAGGACCTTCAAGTGTAACCCTGATCAGAGTGATAGATATTGACTAGTGGACATCACCTGGTTCTAATGTCAAGCTAATCGAAGTTGTGTTTCACATGGTCCATTAGTCCATTGGATTAATTGTTTCTTTGAGACTTACTTTTCTTTTTTTTTTTTTTTACT
>NW_022105611.1:4438673-4440262 GCF_000313985.2 Echinops telfairi | reverse complement strand
CATGTCTGTACATGATATCACCACTGTCTCTCAGTGCTGTGCTCTAAAGACCAGGCTACCATATTCAGGATCCTTGAAACCTGCCTGTCTGGCCACCTGCACTTCTATTTTTCTGGACGAGTATTTAAAATTATTGGGTGGGGGGGTCTTTAGGTATCTTTCAACTCTTAACTCTGTAATTCTGTAAGATTTGAATTACCAAGTTCATATGGTTTGTGAATGCATTTAGAAATAAAATGACTGAAGACGAGGACCTTTCTGGGGGATGAAACCTGTTGTACAGAAGATACTGGCCTAAAGCCAAGCAAGACGTCATCTCTGTTAAATGATTGCTTACATTTCAGGTACTCCACATTTGGGTGTCCAAGGAAATTAAAAGCTGTCCTACATTAGCCAAGTGATCCTAGTCCATTGTAATTTAGAATAAACAGATATTTATGATATATGCCTGAAGGAATCTCCTTGAGCATCAAGAAGTTGTAACGGTTAATAAACAGAGTCACAGTGCAGCATTCATCCTGAGTCCCACAAATGGTCCGGGTTGTCATTTGCTGTCCTATTACTGGAGTAAAGGAGGGAAGGTCGGTGAGATTAGGGAGAAGACACTATATTATTAGGCAAATTTCCTGCATAAGACTTCTTTAAAGATACCAAAGCAAAGGTGTCACTTCAGTGACTAAGGGTTGTCTATCACGAGCCATGATCACTTCAGTCTCCTCATGTACGTGCAGATGCTGGATGATGAAAAAGGTAGATGGAACCACCGACCTGTGGTGTTGGAGAAGATCATGTTCAAGACATCATAGACTGCCACAAATAAAACCCAGAATGCTTCTAGAATGAAAGACGAGTATCAGTTTGCTTACTCAGGATGTCATCAAAAGTTAATCATTACAAAAAGACTTCATATTTGATAAAGTATAGAGTCAGGGAGAATTAGGGAAACTCTGAATGAGAAAGTGACACAATCTGATGGGGTACTCCCCCCCAAACCAGAATTTTTTTTCAAAGCTATGTATTCAAAATATTTTTACAACACAACCTTATCACCTTCAAAGTACTTTCGATTACACATTTGTCAAATCTGTGGTTCCATTCTTGGAAACATTTTTCAAACTCATCTGTTTAGATGGCTGACAATACCTCCCTTCTTTTGTTCTTCATCTCTTCTACATCATCAAATTGCTGTCCTTTCATGCCCCTCTGCATTCGTGGAAACAAAAGGAAGTCGCATGGAGCAAGGTCAGGTGAGTTAGGTGCATGGGGCAAGAGAGACATGCTGGTTTTGGCCAAAGCCTAGCATGCTGAGATAGTTGCATGAACAGGTGCATTGTCAGGGTGGCAAAACCAGTCCCTCATCTGCCACAAACCAGGCATTTTTTTGTCTTACACTTTCCACAATCTTTTCAGAACCTCTAACTAGAAAGCTTGATTAAGAGTCTGACCTGGTGGAATGAACTCCAAAGGCACTATCCCCCTCATATCACTTACAGTTTTTTTGCGGGGGTACCCCTTGTACATACCAACAACATGCATAAGCATGCAAACAATCATGAACTTGGCCTAGGAAGGACAATGTCTTGCTTTGT
>NW_022105611.1:4430371-4436862 GCF_000313985.2 Echinops telfairi | reverse complement strand
CCTAGAGATTTCAGGTATCTACTTGTGTGGGGGACAACATCTGTCATAAGACTATTGGCAAATTAATTCTATGATGATCTCAGTAAGGCACAGAAATTACAGGCTTGGTATTTTGAGATACCTGCCAGCTTCATTAAATTCTAATCAGCATCATATTCTCTGCCTTTGTTTATCTGTGTGTTTCCTTTATATATTGTGTCATTTTCTGCTCTGATCTCTTTCCATTGACACATTATAAGTCACATTTTGTTACAGAGAGAGAAATAAGCAGCTGCCACTTTTTGTTCCTTTTTCTGTGCTTTGTAAAAAAGAAAAAAAGTATTTTTAGTACCCAACCTTTCCAAAGAGTCAAATATGTAATTCTCCATCTGTAGAAACAAATATGTGATGGGTACAAGTCATTTCCACCAGTGTCTCTAACAGGCTGACAACTGGCATTGATGGTGAATGTTTTTAAACAGGCTCTCCGTGTTTATATGGGCTTTGCTTTATGGGAACAGCTTTCTTGGTCTTCATAAAAAGGGCCTCGTCTGCGCCACCTATTGTGCAGCTTGTGCTATTTTGGAGAAAATATAAGAATCAAGTTTCACTCCCCCTCTGATTAGACTCTTTTGAAAAGCTGCTGCTGAAATGCAAGGAACAAGAATTTTGTTGTTTTTTTTCCCCCAAAGCTTTTCTTTGCTTATATTCAGAAGCATTGCAAGTGTATACAATATAATGAAAATAAACCTGCCTATGTCAGCCACGGAGGGCCTTAACATCAGCACCAACAACAGAGTTTAAATTGCTATTGTCAGATTCCACCAAGTTGGTTGTGGTGCAGTGAGTGTATCACAGAACAAAATGCTCCCCGTGCTGAGCCATCCCATCCTCACAGTTGTTATGTTTGAACCCATTGTTGAAACCACTGCGCTAACCCATCTTGTTGAAGGCCACCCCCTTTTTGGATGATCCTCTGCTTTATCAAGCATAATGTGCATTTTCAGAGACTAGTATTTCCGGATTGCATGTCTAGGTACATGAGATGAAGCCTTGTCATCCTTGAGTCGAATGAGCTTTCTGGCGACACTTCTTTCAGGACAGCAGTATTTGTTCTTCCAGCAGCATCCAGTGCTTTCAGAATGCTTCCCCAAGACCGTCATCCCATGCATCAACTCTGCACTGTCCTAAATTCCTTATGTAGCTCTCACAGCCATATGCAGTAACTGAAAACATAACGGCTTGAGTCAGGTACACCTTAGACCACAAAGTGAATTCTCTATTCTTGTATACTAGATATTTATAGACCTTCTGCAGCCGAATTGTCCATTGCAGTATGTCCTTTAATTTCTTGGCTGCTGTTTCCATGAGAATTGATTGTGGATCCAAATAAAACTAATCACTGACCACTTCAATATGTATTTATCAGATGTCACTCTTCAGCTAATTTGTCTTCTTGGGTCATTTGCTCAGCATAGAGGTTGAATAAGTATGGTGAAAGGAAAGACCCCGAGGCATCCCCTAATTGATTTTAAACCTCACAGTATTTCCAGGTTCTATTTGAACCTCTTGGCCAGGTACAGGCTCCACATAAGCACAATGAAGCGTTCTGTGATTCCCATTCTTCTCAAGGTTACCCACAGTTCTTATCCAATGTCTTTGAGATAGGTAAGGGACAGTGAATAAGCTGGAAAAAGAAAGTTCACATCGTTTAAGGTGAAGGCCATGTGCACAGACAAACTTCTTATTAAGACGGGTTATAGTTAGTGAATAAATGGGAAGTGAAAAAGATACCTTGTCTAAGCTGAAGCCTATCTACACAGATAAATTAGTTCAAAAACAACTTTCATTCTGCTCTGTGACTACACGCCCTTGGGTAAGTGACTGATGAATCCCCTAGAAGATATTTCTTTCAGGAGCAAGTAGCTGTTAAGTCCCCAGGAGAAGTTGTCCATCAGGGGCAGCTTATCAGAAACTGATTTCAGGCAAGTACAAGAGACATGACCTTGTCCCCCAACAACCCAGCAACTACAGAACTCATGGCATGAAGCAAAATTTAGGAGGACAATGTCATCGTGGGTCCGCCAGACACAATTGCAAAGTGAAGGGTCTGAGGCTACATCCATGCCAAGACCCAATCCAGCCCCTAATGAAAAATGCATAATTATTTACAAAAATCTATTACTATTCCCATTGGTGCATTTGAATCACAGTGCTGGCGAAGAATATTGAATGTAACACAGACTGCCAGAAAAAAAATAAAAACTCTCTTGGAAGAGATACAGCCTGAATGTGCCTTCAAGGCAAGAATAGTGAAACTTATTCTCATGTCGTTTGGACATATTGTCCACAGAGACCAGTCCCTGGAGGAGGAAGGCATGCTTGGGAAAGCAGAGGTACAATGAAAAAGAAGGCTCTCACCAAGATGGATTGACACATTGTTTGCAACCATGGGCTCAAGCATAGAAGCAATTGCCAGGATAGCTCAGGACTGGACAGTGCTTTCCTCTGTTGTTCATAGACTCACTATGATACAGAACTAACTCGATCACACCTAGCCACAACACAATCACCCACATATACAGCATAAATATGCACATTTTTTCATATTTCTTTTGTTCTGGAGTTTCCTATAAAAACTTCCTCCTCACCTCTACTGAGGTCAGATGTGGGAAGTCTCTTTATCTGAAAAATAATTTGCACTGCCTCCTTGTTATCAATAAATCTATCCACGTGTGCCCTTTACTCTAAGTGCCATCTCTGTATAATCTAATCAAAGGCAGTTAAGAGTTTTTGAATCTGGGAGGGCCAAAGATTGGGTGGCCCCCAATTAATAATATTTTGGATAGTCAAACATTAGTAAATATTTTTCTAGTATTCTCTGCTGTCAGCTAATTGTCATCTGACACCAGCAATGACATCACTCATTCTATGTATTTGCCTGGATTTCTGGGAGCGCCCTGTTGATATTCTGTTGCAGCTATTTTAAAAGCATCATTAGCAAAATTTTACTTACATACGATATCAGTGATATTGCTCATTGATTTCCTAATTCTGTTGGGTCACTTTTCTTTGCAATAAGCATAACTATGGATCTCTTACAATCTGTTGGTCAGGTCTATGTCAACTCCTTGGCATAGACAAATGAGTATTTCAGTGCTGCATCAGCTTGTTGAAACATTTCAATCAGCAGTCCATCAATTCCTGGACACTTGTTTTTGGCTAATACCTTCAGTGCAGCTTAAACTTCTTCCTTCAGTGCCATGGGTTCTTGATCACAGGCTAACTACTGAAATGGTTGATTTTTGACTAGATCTTGTTGGTAGCTGTTGTTGTTGTGATGGTGGTGGTTGTGGTTATTAGGTTCCATCGAGTCAGTCATCAAAGCAATCCTATGTACAACATAAAAAAACACTACCCAGTTTGGGGACATCCTCACAATTCCTTTTTTGATTGAGCCCATTATTAAAGCCACTGAGCATCAAGTATTTTTTCATTTCTTTATTCAATTTTCAACCTTCACGTGCACATGAGGTGAGAGAAAACACCTGGGTCAAGTGCCCCTTAGTCCACAAAGTGACTTCCTTGATTTTCAGCACTTCAAAGGCGTTCTGTGCAGTAGATTTATATAATGCAATGTGCCATTTGCTTTCCTGGCTGCTGCTTCCATGAGCTTTGATGATGTACTCAAGCAAGATGAAATCCTTGACAATTTCAATCTTTTCTCCATGGATCATGTTACCTAGTGGTCCAATTTTGAGCATTTTGCTGTTGTTGACGTGGAGTTGTAACCCACGCTGAAGGCTGTGGTCCTTGATCTTCATCAAGTGCTTCACGTCCTCTTCATTTTCAGCAAGCAAAATGGCATCGTTTACATATTGCAGGTTATTAATAAGCCTTCCTCCAATGCTGATGCTGAGTTATTCTTCATATAATCCATCTTATTTATATGTTCTGCATACAGATTGAGAGGATACAATGTTGATTTTAAAACATGCAGTATTCCCTTGTTCTGTCCTCATAACTCTCTCTTGATCCATGTACAGTTTCCCCACATGAGCACAAATAAGTGTCCTGGAATTCCATTCCTCTCAATATTATCCATAGGTTGTTATGATCCATACTGTCTAATGCCTTGGCACAGTCAATGAATCACAAGTAAGCATATTTCTAGTATTCTCTACTTTCAGTCAATATCCATCTGACATCAGCAATGATAGCCCTTGTTACACATTCTCTTTTGAATCTATGGCAGCTCCCTGCCAATGTACTGCTGCAATCATTGTTGGATGATCATCAACAAATTTTACTTGCATGTGATATCAATACTATTGCTAAATTATCTGTTAAGTCGCCTTCTTTGTAATGTGTACAAATAAAAATCTATTCCAGTCAGTTGGCCACATTGGAGTCTTGCAAATTTCTTTGCTTAGAAGAATGAGTACTTCCAGTGCTTCATCAGCTTTTTGAAACAATTCAATTTGTATTCTGTCAATTACTGGAGCCTCGTTTGGGGCTAACATATGCAGTGAAGCTTGAACATCTGCCTTCAATACCATTGGTTCTTGCCCATAAACTACCACTCGAAATGATGGAATGTTGACTAGTTATTTTTGGTACTACTTATTTTGACTATTAATGTGAATTCTTTCTCATCTTATTTGATGATTCCTGTATCACTCAATAATTTGCCCATAGAATCTTTTTATATTGAAACAGGAGACTGGAATTTTTCTTCAATACTGAAAACAGATACACTGAGTATGTTGCTTCATTTTTGCGTTCTCACTCCAGGTCCTTGAACATTTCATTATAATTCTTTGTCTTCTCAAGTTGCCCTTTGAAAATTTCTGTCCAGATCTTTGCCTTCATCATTTCTTCTATTTGCCTTGGTAACTGTAAGATTAAGAGCAAGTTGCAATGTCTCTTCTGACATCCCTTTTGCTTTCTTCATGGATGATGTTAAACTGTGGATAGGTGCTGGCGTCCCCTTGTGATAATTGTTCAAACTTTCACCAGTTGAAGTGGAATCAGCTGCTAGTAGAATGGAATGCCCTGGTAATGCAATAACTTACGTACTTGGGAATTCCAAGGAAGTTGCTGTCGTGAGAAATGGTTTCGGTTAGGTAATTATAAAGAAAACCAATTGCTGGAAAGTTGATTCCTGTTTAAGGAGACCTGTGGTGTGTCAGAGCAAACTTTGTTCCTGCAGAAGTCATATGGAAGCTACGTCTGATTTCCAGCTCCCCAAGGGGGAGGAATTCAACTTCACCTCAGCCCCAGAATGACTCCTCAGAGGCAGATGTCAGACATACCCCCACCCTCCGGTCTTCTTTCTGCTGACACCAACCATATCTCCTTCAGCACTCTTTTTCTCCTGGGTCCCATAGTCCCTTGAAATGGCCAGGTAGGACTCACAGACAATTATGAAGGTTTATTCTGGAAGGTGACATGTTATAAGTCTGGGGCCAGGATGGCCAGACTTCATCTCACATACTTTTGACATGGTGTCAGGAGAGACCAGTCCCAGGAGAAGGACATCATGCTTGGTAAAGTATGTGTAAAAGAAACTATTCCAAAATACTTTTACACGTGCTTGGTAAAGCAGCAAAAAAGAGGAAGGCCCTGGACAAGATGGATTCACACAGGGGCTGCAACAGTGGACTCAAACCAAGCAGGGGTGGACTGTGTTTTGTTCTGATGCACATAGGTTTGCTAAGGTTTGGACTTAACAACCTTCACAGCTTGTATTTGTCCACATATCAGTGTTTCAGACATTTGAACTTTTTTAAACCTCATTAAAATATTTTGAGTTTAGTATTATGCTAACTTCACAGTTAAGGAAACGGCAATAAAAAGCTGAGTACTACATGTGCCCAAGGTCATACTGCTAGTCTGGAGTTGGGACCAAAACCTAAATGGATTTTCTCCTACACCTGTTAGTGAGCATATCACCAGGAGTGGATAATTATGTGTGTGTGTTTGTATGAGACATGTGCATGGATTTATGCACTCATCTCAAAGGAGAATTGAGGAAATTCAAGGAAAACATAGTACTTGAGCTAATTTCTCTTGTTATTCAGATGTCTGGCATCTCTTGAATAAAAATTTGAAAGCAGGTCTAAAAAGGGTATGATATTTTGCTACCTTTGATAATATCACAGCAAAGCACGACACACACTCTTCTAATATTCAAATGTGTACTCACTAGGACAAGTACTTTGTAGACCTTTCCACTGAAGTTCAGCCTCAGCTTGTTCCTACAAGAATTTTACTGTGAAAGATAGAGATTAAGTCAAAAGATAAGTTGAAGAAATAGGGATTTTGAAATACTTTTTTTGCACAAATAAACATACTTAATAATAAATGTGGGTCAATAAAAAATTGTGTCAGTCTGGGTAGACTAGAGAAACAAAGTCATGGACAGACATATGTGTATAAGAAAGAGATTTACATACAAGAGCAATTGAACATTGAGAAAACAACCCAACCCAGTCCAGTCCAATGCCATG
>NW_022105611.1:4423406-4430066 GCF_000313985.2 Echinops telfairi | reverse complement strand
AGAAGTCTCATTGGTTATCTCCAGATTGACAGCCTAGACACCACTCCTACATTCTTAATCCTTAAATTGACAACAGATTAGGTGACTACCACAAAAATTCACACTATTTTCACTTAAATGCCCATTCTTTATCTCTGAAGAACATATGCTTGACCCAAGCTATGATACTTTCAACAGTTTCGTATCTATATGAAAACTGGACAACGAATCCAGAAGACTGTGGACAAAAGGATACATTGAATAATGGTGCTATTGAAGAATAAAGAAATACCAAATCTGCCTTCAAAGAGGTTCAGCTAGAATGCTCCTTAAAAGCAAGGGTGGCAAGATTCATTTACTTTGAACATATTACCAAAAGGGAATAATCCCTGGAGAAAGATATCATGGTTGGTAAAGCAGAGGGTGAGCAAAATAGTGGAAGACCTTCAAAGAGGTGGATGGATGTAGTGGCTGTAATAGGCTCAAACAAGGAATGACTGTGAGAAAGGTACAGGACCAGGCAGAGTTTCATTCTGTTGAATATAAAGCCTCTGTGAATACACAATCTACTAACAACAAGAAGAAATTATTAAAGTAGAAGGAAATGAGTGGGAGAGAGGCAGACCAAAGTGGAGGACCAACTTTCAAGTTCACTAAAAAGTTATATTACTTCAAAATCATTGGCAAGTTAGAAATGAAGAAGATAGTTGGGATATCATTTCTTATACAAATAAATTCTACCTATTGATCTCTAAAACGATATGAGGTCTTGCAGCATACTGTGTGTGATGGCCAGCCAGAGTTACCATGATTACACAGGACCATTGACTGTGGCTGAGGCCAGTCCTTGACTGTGTACTCTCAGTATTCATATCTTATAGATTGATAGGTGAATCAAATGCATACCGTGGGACACACAGGAGCAGATTTTCTGATGGTGCTGTTGAGTAAGTGTTGAACTGTTAAAGGGAAGGGTAGAGGTTCAAACTTCATACATTCTGAGGGAGAAATAAGAGGTTGCCAGTTCCTGAAAAATGTACAAAGCTTTGATAATCCTTTATAGGACTGTTATGGGTCAAAATTGACTCAATAGCAGCAGTTGTTTTCTTTTTTAATATGACATTGAATCTGGGGATTCTGATAGCTCGAGCTGGACTAGCATGGTGAACAAAATAAAATAAGCAGCAACAAAAATGATGATGATCAAGGACTACCATATTCAATATTGATTGTAACTCATTAAAAAAAATACTCACATCTGGATCAATAGATAACATCATGATAAAGAGAGAAAACAATGGAAATGTCATTAGCTCTAAAACCAATGTTCATGGAAATAGTCAAGAGCTAAAAGAATACAATACATGTAGTAATCTGTTGAGCAAGATCTCTTTAAAGTGTAGAAGAGTAAGCCAAGAACAAGACACAACAAAGAAGTCAATCACAAAATGATGAGGGAATTCGTAGAGGAAAATGTCCCCTGCTTAATGAATGAGAATCAGGCAGCCATCCAGGAAGCAGAGAAGACACCAGCTAGACTGAATCCAAGGAACAATTCGCCAAGGCATATAGTAGTTAAACTATCCAACTTTGAGGGAAAGGAGAAAATCATGAGAGCAGCTAGGGAAAAAAAGTAACCTATAAAGATATCCAAATAAGAATATGTTCAGACTTATCAGCAGACCGAATGAAGAAGGGAGAGTAGAGTTATATCTTCAGAAAGTTGAATGAAAACTCAAGTATCCTCATCCAGCCAAATTATTCATCAAGATAGACGGAGAAATAAGACTTCCCAGACAAGGAAAACCTCAAAGATTACATTAAAAGAAACCCAGCTCCGCAAAAAGAAACTTTTCAGACCCAGTGTGGTTAGAAGAACAACACTCATCAAGCACAAATAGGAGATCACCACATAGGGCAACTCAACCAAGAGATCAACACATTGAAATCAGCCCCCTAAAGATGAAAAAAAGAAATCATAAGCTCAACAACAATAGAAGGTGACTTTATTCAAACGCTCTCTGAGAAAGATCACAGGGATTGATGCTTAACAAGAAAGCTACAGAACTAAATTCTACAATTAGGCGACTTGACCTGATATTTTCAGGACACTCCACCCAAATGCAAAAAGAAATTCACATTATTTTCAAGCCCATGTGGTTTTTTTTGTTTTATTTTCATAACAATGTGCCAAATAATGCTGATGGACTTTTAGATGCTGAGCCATCCCTGCATCCCTGGAATGAATTCCACTTGGCCATGGTGAATTACTCATTTTATAAACTTTTGTATTCTATTGGTCAGTATTTTATTAAGGATTTTTGCATTGATGTTCATTAGAGATATTAGACTATAGTTCTCAATTCTTGTGCTGTTATGCTGGGCATTGAGCACCTTACCAGACACACATCAATGGAGGAAATGGACAAGGCTATCAAGGAAATACCAACTAAAGCCACCCCTCACCTGCAGGACTAGATGGAATCAGGAGAATTCTACCATGCATTCAGGGAAGACCTGATACCAATCCTACACAAACTCATCCAGAGCATAGAAAAAGACAGTAAACTCCCAAATTCTTTCTATGAAGCCAGCATAACAGCACAAGAATTCATTCCAGGGATGCAGGGATGGCTCAGCATCTAAAAGTCCATCAGCATTATTTGGCACATTGTTATGAAAATAAAACAAAAAAAACACATGACAATATCAATAAGTTCAGAAAAAGCACTCAACAACACCTAACATCCATTTCTGTTTAAGACACTCAAGAAGATAGGAATGAAAGGAAAATTCTTCAATATAATACACACTATATATTAAAAGCCAACAGCCAAAGTGGCAGTCAATGGGGAAAAGACGAAAACAATCCCATTGAAAAAGAGGAACAGACAAGGATGCCCTGTCCTCATTTCTATTTAACTTCATACTGGAAGTACTAGTTAACAACATCAAGCAAAGTAAAGACATCAAAGGTATACTTCTGGGGAAAGAAGAGGTAAATATTTTGCTTATTCACAGATTAGATGATTTTATATATGGAAAACCCCAAAAGCTCCACAAAAGGAGTTCTGGAAGTGATAGAGGGAAAATGGCAGAGTGGCAGGATACAAGATCAACAAATAGAAGTCTATAGGACTGCTAAATACATAAGATGAGTCCACAGAAGAGATCAAAATGGCAGTGCCCTTCACAATAGCCAAACACAAACTGAAATATCTTGGATTATATCTAACAAAAAACCCCAGAAGATTTGTATGAGGAGAACTACAGAGCACTATTACAAGAAACCAAGGATAACAAATGCAAGGATAACCCACACTCGTGGAGCAGAAGACTTAATTTAGTAAAGAGGTAGGTCCTGTCCAAGGCACTATACAATTTAATGCTATCTGGTCCAAATACCAACATCCTCTTCAAAGAATTGGAAAAACTGACAACCAACTTCCTTTGGAGAGGGAAGAAGCCCAGAATTAGCAAAGAACTCCTCAAGAAGACAGGCAAAGTCAGAGGGATTGCTTTACCTGACTTTAGTACCTACTATACAGCCACAGTGGTCAAAACACTGTGGTACTGGTATAAGGACAGACATTCAGCCCAATGAAAAAGAACTGAAAACACAGAAAGGAAATCATCAGCATACAGACAAGTGATCTTTGATAAGAGCCCAAGAAATATCAAATGAGAAGTAGAAGCTCATTTCAACAAGTGGTGCTGGATAAAATGGATATCTACCTGCAGAAAAAATTAAGCAAGACCCTTACCTCATTCCATGCACAAGAATAAACACAAGGTGGATCACAGACCGTGAGATAAAGCTCCAAACTATTTGTGCCATCAACGCGGGAATTGGGAAAAACCTAAGAACTATGGCCCAAAGAATACATAGGGTATTGGAAATAGGGAAGCACAAATTGACAAATGGGATAGACTGAAGATAAAACACCTATGCACATTGAAAGACTTGACAAGAGAATATTAAGAGAGCCCACAGACTGGAAAAACATCTTTAGCAGTGACACATCAGACAAAAGCCTCATTACTAAAATATACAATACTCTAACCTACAATAAGAAATGGGTAAAAGACCTGAACAGAAATTTCACAACGGCAGAAATCCAAATGGACAACAAACACATGAGAAAATGGCCCTGATCATTAGCCATAAGGAAAATGCAAATTAAAACAACTATGAGATACCACCTAACACCCTCAAAGATAGCCCAATTAAAAAAAAAGAAAGCAACAAGTGTTGGAAGGGATGTGGTGAGATAGGAATTCTCTTGCACTGCTCGTGGTCCTGTAGGTATGGGCATCCATTATGGTAATCGATATGGTGATACCTAAAACAAATGGAAATTGAACTATCATATGACCCAGCAATCCCCCTACTGGACATATACCTAGAAGAAGTAAGAAACAGACCATGACCACACATCTGTGCTCCAATGTTCATAGCATCGCAGTTCACAATTGCAAAGAATTGGAAACAGCCTAAGTTTCCATCAATGGATTAAAAACTCTGGTATACACATACAGCGAAGTACTACACATTTCTAAAAATCAGTGATGAATACATGAAACCCATTGATGCATGGGAAGAGTTGGAGTAAATTATGCTAAGTGAAGTAAGCCAAGCACAAAAGGACAAGTACAACATGAGTCCACTGAGGTAAGCTTAAAAAGCAAAATGGAAAGAGGGAAAAAACTACAAATGCATAAATTCCCATGGTGTGGTCCAGGCCCTCTGGCAGGGGTTGGATCCAACCAAGGGATGCATTTGGCAGCCAACTAAAAGGAGGGGAAAAGAATGGGGGGACGTGGATAACGGGGAAACAGAGCACTAACCCACACATGGCGACATCATTGCTCGTCTCCACAGGAAAGCGAGAAAGGGACCAGACCTCAACCTGGGGCACCAACCCTCAAGGGCAACATACCGGCATGAAGCAGAGAACTAAATGGGGCTGGCCCCAGTCCCATCTACAATGACCCCCTCCCCAGAAGAATGCACTACAGAGGACAGCACTGAAGATACAGCCCGCGAAGAGTGATGGGTCTGCCCAGACCACACGTAGCAAACTAAGAAGGGAGGGGGATGGAGGAGAGAGAGAGAGACCCCACATCCAGGCACACCAAGCCTCGAGGATGACATCCTTGCTCAGAGTAGCCAATGCACAGAGAGGACCTTGGGGCTAGCCCCACCACACAACACGATGCCCCCTCACTGACCCACATAGCTACAGGAGATAGTGCTGGAGACACAGTGTGGGAAATGTGCCTGGTTGATGCCCCCCCACCCCACCCCCACACACACCAGAGCAAAACACGAAGGGAGCTTAACAGAGTAGCTAGCAGGGCAAAGCAATGAAGTACACAAGGAATCCTGAAAAATAAACCTCAGGATTGGTGGGCAGGGCATGACACTTCACCTGATCTGGTTGGTAAACATTGAGAAGGGTCAGCAGACTGACCCGAAACTATTTATAGGCTTCTTCTTCCTCTTCGTCTTCTTCTCCTTCTCCTTCCCCTTCTCTCTTTTGTTCCCTTTTTCTATCTATTTTTCTCATGTCTATCCATATAGGATAGGCAGGATAATCCATCCCTAGGAAAAAACACTGGTACCAACTGCTCCAGGAGAACATTGGAAGGGAGGAGGTGGGAGAAGGGAGGGGGAGCTGAGCAGGGGCAAGGGAACAATAAGAAATCTAAAATTGATGGCGAGCTATGTCCATCTATATGATAGGCAGGACAAACAATCCCAAGGACAAAACAATGGGACCAATGGTTCCTGGAGGACATGGGAGAGGAGGGTGCTGGGAGGGGGAGTGGGGAGCCAACAAACTCAGGGATAAAGGAACAATGAGGTCTAAAATTGATGGAGAGGAGGGCATATATTGCCGGGTGGGGTTTGACCAAGTGCAATGTATCTGAGAGGAATTACTGAGAACCCAATGGAGGGCGAGCATGATAGTGGGATAGGAGGAAGGCGAAAGGAAATAGAGGAAAGAAGTCCAGAGGCAAAAGCTATTTATAGAGGTATAGCTATAGGCATGTATATATGTAAATATTTTAATTTATAATGAAAGGGATAAAGACCAATGTTAAGTATTAAGATAGTAGATGGACTTTGGGCTTCCACTCAAGGCCTCCCTTAACACAAGAACACTTTGTTCTAATAACATGGCACTCTTTGATAATCATCTTCCTGACACTATCACTTGAGCAAATGTGGTGAAGAAAGCAGATAGTGCCTGGCTATCAAAAGATGTAGCATCTAGGGTCTTAAAGATTTGAAGTTAAACAAGCAGCCATCTGCAGGGAAGTAAATAAGGCCACATGGAAGGACACTAGCCTGTGTGACCATGAGCTGTCAATGGGAGCAGGTATCAGGTATCAAATAATCCAAAACAACAATTATATTGATTTGAAAGAGGCTTGGGGGGTGGTGCAGTTTGGAGTGGAGACCCAAAGCCCATATATAGACAATAGAACATTCTCCCACAAAGGGGTTACAAGAAAGACATGACTCAATCAGAGAACAGTGTAGCACCGATGAAATACAGTGAACCCTCGTTTATCGCAGTTAATCAGTTCTAGACCCTACCGTGATAAATGAAATTCCGCGAAGTAGGATTCCTTATTTGTAAATCAAATATTTTCATAGTTAGAGCATAGAGG
>NW_022105611.1:4418964-4422612 GCF_000313985.2 Echinops telfairi | reverse complement strand
AGATAGATAGATAGATAGATAGATAGATAGATAGATAGAGATATATACAGCATGAAGGAATAAAACAGCTAATTAGTTCACACAGCAGTACAGAGGGATCAGTTCAACTCACTTCCATGGAACAGTTAATATACTGGAAATTCTTCAACTCAGGAGGGGTGCTGGACAATTTGTATTCAAAGAAGCAGACAACTTGTATTCCCTAGGGCAATTCAGGCACTCTGGCCACAGGCAGCAAACAGCAGGGTGGGTCAACAACAGTCAACAGTTCGGGACCTTAGTGAAACAGGCCAGATGGAATATTGAACTCAAGCAATGCAAGACAACAGGATCCAACAGCCTCAAGATCAAGCAATATATAAACCCGCAGCGTGGCGAAGCAGGTCTCAAAGGAACGTCAAGCTCTAGAGACACGATCCATGGGTTGGCTGTCCCACACGTGGTGTAGCTCACAAGTTGAGGCAGAGAACTAACTAAAGCAGCCGCATGCTGGTCCAATCACCAGAGAATGAGAGAGAGGGACAGGGCTTGCAGAGCCATTTGTCTCTTTGGCTTCCAATCAAACTGTGACCTCATTAATCCCACATGTTCCTATTGGCCAGGTAGGCACAATAAATATACCAATCACACTGATTAAGGATTAATGATGGTGGGAGGGTGGTGAGGGAGGGGAAAAAGAGGAGCTGATAGCAAGGACTCAAGTAGTAAGAAATTATTTTGGAAATATTGATGGCCACATATACAAGTGTGCTTAATACTATTAAATGATGGATTATTACAAGATTTGTAAGAGCCATGCCCGAAATGATTAATTTAAAAAGAAAGAAATAAAACAGAACTCCAGAATATAAAAATAAAACAAAGAGTAAAATGAAATAAAATCGATGGCGATGAGCCTGATGGGGTTTGATCAAGTGTATTGTAGCCAAGAAGAAGCACTGAGTTGAATGAAGGTTGAACAAGAAAGTGGGACAGGAGGAAAGTAAAAAGAAACAGAGGAAAGACCTATGAGGCAAAAGACATTTACAGAGGTTTAAATATAGATATGCATATATGTAAATATATTAATATATAACAATAGAGATATAGGTCTATGTACATACCTTTAAATGCTAAGTATTAAGGTAGCAGGCAAGCCTTGGGTCTCTACTGAAGTACTCCCTCAATGCAAGAACACTTTGATTTTTATAACCGGGCATTCTGTGATGCTCTCCTTTCCCACATGATCACTGAAGTCAAAAATGGGTGCATCAGTAAATGTGGTGAAGAATGCTGATGGTGCTTGGCTATTGAAAGATATAGTGTCTGGGATCTTAAAGGCTTGATGTTAAACAAGCAGCCCTTTAGCAGGGAAGCAACAAAGCCCACATGGAAGAAGCACACCAGCCTGTTTGATCACGAGGTGTTGATAGGATCATGTATCAAGCCTCAGAACACCCAAACAAACAAAAAATATACTGATACAAGTGATGGGAGTCAGAGTGGAAACTCAAAGTCTACTGGTAGACAATTGGACACACCCTCACAGAAGGGTCACAAGGAAAGAACAGGACAGCCAGGGTGCAGCATAGCACCAATGGAACACAGAACATAACTCTAGTTCTTTAATGCTGAACCATCATGACCCCAGTTTTACCTTCCAGATTCAGCTAGTCTGGAGCATGTACACTGGTACAGATAAGAGCTGTTGAGACATGGAATCCAGAACAGATAAACCCCTCAGGAACAATAATGGGAGTAGTGATACCATGAGGTTAGGGGTAAGGGGAGGGGAAGAAATGGGAACTGACTATAATGAACGACATATAACACACACACAGGGGGACAAACAACAGAAACATGAGTGAAGGGAGACATCAAATGGTGTAAGATATGAGAATAATAATAATTTATAGTTTATCAGGGGTCCATGAGGATGGGTGCTGGGGAGAGAAGGAAAAAAGAGAAGCTGATACCAAGAGCTCAAGCAGAAAAGACATGTTTTGAAAATGATGATGGCAACCTATGTACAAATGCATTTTATACAAGTGATGAATATATTTTTCTAAGAGCTGTAAGAGGCCCCAATAAGTGATTTATTAATTGGAAAAAAAAAGAAGTGAGAATGGTAAGACGGCTTTGTCTATGGTACTTTAGACATGTTGGGAGGAGACTAGTCCTTGGGAAACGATTCACACTTGGTAAAGTGTAAGGGGGTCAAGACTGAAACCCTAGACAAGAGGCTGACACAGTGAGGACAACAGTGGGCTCAGGACAGCGCAGGAGCAGGCAGTGTTTTGTCCTGTTGCACATGGACTGGAACTCTCTCTCAGAACTGAAAAAAAACAGCAAAACATATTGCAGACACCTAATAAAACAGTGGTTCTCACCTTTGGGTCGCGACCCCTTTGGGGATCAAATGACCCTTTCACAGAGGTCACCCAATTCAGAACAGTATCAAAATTATAGATATGAAGTAGCAACGAAATACTTTTATGGTTGGGGAGGTCATCTCAACGTGAGGAACTGTATTAAAGGGTCAGGGGTGTGGAATTAGGAAGGTTGAGAACCACTGTATAAGGGCTCAGGGTTAAAGCTAGGTTCAAAGACATGGGTGAAGAAAATTGCATCCTAGATTGCTGCAAACAACAGGAGCTGTCCTCACACTGCAACACTAAGGTATGGCTGTGGCGTCCAAAGGGCTGCCTGTTGCTCCTTCCATTCAAAACACTCTTCTACTATGGACAGGAGCCCTGGTGGTGCAGTGGCTTATGAGACAGTCTGACAACTGAAGAATCAGCGCGTGGAAATCACCAGCCACTTTGCAGGACAAATCTGAGTCGTTCTGCTCCCTTACAGATGTACAGCATAGGAAACCCAAAGGGACAATTCTACTCTGTCTTATCAGATCACTGAGTCACAACTGACTTGATGGCCCCTGGTTTCATTTTCGATTACTGACAGATAAGAATTAAAATGTAGTGTCAACCGAAAGACAAGTTGACCACATATTTGTAATGCATTATTACACATATTGATTCCATCTGTGATGTGCAGCCTTTTGTAGCAGTTTCTTTGATACTTCTTCTTATAGCAGCAGCAGGGGCAGTTTCTGTGACTCCTCAGGCACCAGTATGGCTTCATGTGGATGGGCCCCCTCTTCCAAGGGATGTGTCTCGTCTTTGTCCGGTTTGAAACTTCTTAGTAAACACATCTCAAAAGCTGTCTTTGAATTTGGAGATCTCCTTGGTGTCACAGGAATTATGTTGGGCTACTAACTACAAGGTCAGCAGTTTGAAACCACCAGATGCTCCACAGGAGAAAGCAAAGCTTTCTACTCCCATAGTTACAGTCCCCACAAATGTGCTTGACACAATGGATATCTGAATTGTTATAAGAGCTGTAAGAGACCCACTAAAATGATGAGAAAGAGAGAGGGAGCCGGTCCCAGAAACCCATAGGGGCAGTTCTACCCTGTCCTATGGGGTATGCTCTGAGTCGATATCAATTTGATGGCAATGAGTTTGATATTGGTTTTTTCCCCAAGTATCAGAAGTCTAATACCAAAGAACTAATCAATTGCTCTTCATTGAGTTCCGATGCATGATGACCCGTGTGTATCCAAGTAGGATTGTCTTCCACTGGGCTGTCAGAGCTGAGCTTTCAGAA
>NW_022105611.1:4412223-4416139 GCF_000313985.2 Echinops telfairi | reverse complement strand
TCTAAAGTGGAGTAAGCAGCAGAGGTTCCAGAGGTTGTGACATGAAGATCATGAGAAAGCATGACCAATGCCAAGACTGAGACCATGAGACAGGGCAGGGGGCACCTGTTTCCTGGGCCATAGGGATCAAAGCCGAGAGGACATGGGCTAAGAGGTTGAGGGTTTTGACATTTAGTTGTTTGTTGCTAAGTGCCATTGGGTCAATTCAAAGCCATAGCAACCCAGTGCCTAACAGAAGGAAACGCTGCCCTGTCTTGCACCATCCTCACAATTGTTCCTAAGCCCGAATCCATTGTTACAGTTATTGGGCCAGTCCATCTCCTTGAGGGTCTTCCTCTTTTTTGTTGCCCCTCTACTTTACCAAGCATGGTGTCCTTCTCTAGGACTGGTCTCTCCTGATAACATGACCAAAGTATGTAAGACAAAGTCTCACCATCTTTGCCTCTGAAGAACACTCTGGTGATACTTCTAAGATATATCAGTTTGTACTTTTCAGTATTTTTCTCAGAACCACAGTTCAAATGCACCAGTTTCTCTCTGGACTCCTTTATTCAATGTCCAACTTTCACACGTCGCTGAGGCAATGGGCAATGCCATGGCTTGGATCAGGAACATGTTCATTCACAAAGTGACATGCCTGCTTTTCAAGACTCTACAGTGGTCTCCTGCAGAGGACTTAGTGCCCTGTGTCTTTTAAAACTTGACCGCTGCTTCCATAAGCATTGACTAGATTCAGGGAAGACAAAATCCTTGACAATTTCAATCTTTTCTCTGTTTATCACGATGTTACCTCTTGGTTCAGTTGTGAGGATTTTGTCTCTTTTACATGGAGTTGTAGTTCATATTGAGGGCTGCCATCCTTGATCATCAAGTGCAAGTCCTCCTGACGGTGAGCAAACAAGGTTGTGTCATTTGCATATTGTAAGTTGTTAGTAAGTCTTCCTCCACTCCTGATGTTGCATTCTTCTTCATACATTCATATAATCCATCTTCACTGATGGTTTGCTCTGCATAGATTGAATAAATATCATGAGAGGATACAATGTTGATTCACCTTTCCTGATATGAAACCATGCAGAATTCCCATGTGCTGTTCACACAATTACACAAGTTCCGCATGAGCACAATGATCCTTGCACAAGTTCTGCATGAGCACCATGAAGTTTTCTGGAATTCTAATTCTTCTCAAGGTTACCCATGGTTTGTTTTGACCCACAGAGAGGAATGCCTTGCAATGGTCAATAAAATACAAGTAAATATGTTTCTGATATTGTCTGCTTTGAGCTAAGATCCATCTGACATCAGCAAAGGCCCCTCTTGTTCAATATCCTCTTCTGAATCTGGCCTGAACATCTGGCTACTGTCAATGTGCTACTGCAACCATTGTTGGGTGATATTCAGCAAAATTCTAGTGGTGTGTGATATCAGCGATATTGTTCTATAATTTGAATAGTTGACTGAGTCATCTAACTTTGAAATGGGTACAAATGTGAATCTTTTCCAGTCAGTTGCCTGAGTAGCTGTCTTCCAAATTTCCTGGCATACACAAGTGAGTGTTTCATCAGCTTGTTGAAGCATTTCATTTGTTATTCCATCAATTCCTAAGTCTTGGTTTTGGCTATTGATTTTAATGCAGTGAACTTCTTCCTTGAACATCTTTGGTTCTTGCCCATATGCTAACTCTTGAAATGGTGGTATGTCAACTACTTCTTTTGAGTACAGTAATTTGTGTATTCTTACTATCATCTTTGATGCTTCCTGAATAATTCAATATTTTCCCCCATACAACCTTTCAATATTGCACCTCAAGGCTTTGATTGTTTCTTGAGTTCTTTCAGCTTAAGATATACTGTGTGTGCTCTTCTTTTTTGGTTTTCTTACTCTAGGTTTTTGCACATTTTGTTATATTTGACTTCACTGCCTTGAGTTGCTCTTTAGGAGTTTCTATTCTGCTCTCTAACTTCATTATTTCTTCCATTTGCCTAAGCTACTCTGTGAGTAGAAGCAATTCTGACACTTTAGAACTGTATAAATACACAAATGTTTTAACTTTACTATTACTGAAAACATACCAAGAAGAGGCACTGTGAACAAAAGAACTGTATCTTTATCCTTTCGTAACCCGCTCACTTCTCTAATAACCCCCAGACTCATAAGTATTGTCCCTAAGTTCCATGGGGCCATTGCCTTAAATTATCTAACCCAGCAGAAAAGTACACTGCTGGGGCAGGAATGATGACAGAATAGGTTAAAAAGGGATGGAGGGTGGAGATATGTCTGACTTCTACCTTGGGCTGGTATGGAGTAGGATTCTCCTCCTCGGTTTCCCTACTGAAGCCCGAGTGAGCAGATGTGCCTCACCTGTGCCATTTCCTTACTTGGATATTGTGGGGGAAATATAGAGGGTATAAATATGTATACTAACCTTGGTGCATAGGTAAAAAGAAAATCCTCAATGGTCAGGCATAAATATTTAATATGCTTTGTCATGAATACCTATTATTATCTATGAAGAAAAATATCATTTTGACACTTTAGAATTATATAGTTAAGTGTTTAACTTCACTGTGCACAATGACACTTGAGAAAAATAATGAAAAGTGAACCAAAAATAAAACCCAAATCACAAATCCAGCATATTAAATTACATATCAGAATGCTAGACTATCCCACTGAAGATGCTACTGAAATGAAAATTATGAAAGTGATAAGCTCAGGAATTAGACAGTTTTCAAAGTTCCTTTTTTAAAGGAACCTTCCTGCAATACTGCTGATTTATTCTTCTCATATGTAAGTTTAATGTATTTTTTGACCTTTTATCAAGATGAAATAGCCTTAGCCTATTACTAAAGTATTGGAGAAAATATTCAAATATTACTGCTGGCAGAGCAGAATTAGCTTACAATTAAAGAAATTCTCAGTATATTTGCACAATGTGTTTAGCATTTAGGTATCACGTAAAATTCCAAAACACTGCTGTTTTTCTTTGTTTAGCCTTTAGATATCACAGAATACTCCAAAATAATGTTCGTTTTCTTCAAACATGTACTATAATTTTACAGCAATGACATAATGAAATCCCATACCTGAATTCCTGACCATTTCCTATTTTGATAAGACTACTTTCATCATTGCAAACCTGTTATTCTTTAATGTGTATTATGAAAGTTTAAAATCATTATTATTGTAGATTTGCATTTGACTCAGGCAATATGTGTTGTGGTAGTTATATAATCTGTTGTCAATTTGAGTGAAGGGGTGGAGTTTAGCCTGTCAATCAGGTCACAGCTTGGTGACCTCATTTGGAGGTGCTAAGGATATAAATAGCTCGCTGGAGGCAGGATGCAGGTTCACTCGCTGGAAGACATTGCAGCTGACAAGACACACATAGGTACGCTAGTGCCCTGAGCTGCAGGAGCCATGGAGAGACCCCTGCCAGAGCTGAGATGTTTAAACCGCTGCAGGATCCACAGACGTTCCACACGCTGGTCTGTGCTCTTCCTGCATTCAGCATCATTGCATGTGTTTCGTGAGTCTGACGAGGAATTGATACATTGGTGTCGGACAGACAGCTAATATAGGACTTACGGACTTGATCTGGACTGGGCTGGGATGTTTTCTCAATGTTCAATTGCTCTTGTATATAAAGCTCTTTCTTATACACATGAGTGTCTATGAATTTGTTTCTCTACTCTACCAAAACTAACACAGGTGTAGAATCCATCTTAAAAATACATTCATATACCATATATACTCATGTATAAGCCAAGTTTCCAGCACATTTTTATGCAGTTTTCTTGGTAAAATTAGGTGCCTTGGCCGATATTCAGGTCAGCTTAGCACAAGGTGACCAGATTTTAACAGTGGTAAAGTGGGACACCAGTGACCGGGGGTGGGTGTGGGGTGGGGGTGGGTG
>NW_022105611.1:4384050-4411385 GCF_000313985.2 Echinops telfairi | reverse complement strand
ATAATCAGTTCTCAACAATTATTTGTTATTATTAAAGTTTAACATTATAAAATTAACAAAAATAAAATATAAAACTCATATCCTGGCAAAATAGCCATATGGCAGCCGAAAACCATATATTCCCTTCCCGTTCTCCGGCCATTCCCTAGCTTGTCGTGCATTCTTTCCAAAAATCGGGACTTTTTAAAAATGCCGCGGGACGTGGGACAATTTGTTAAAAGTCGGGACTGTCCCGCCAAAAGCGGGACGTCTGGTCACTTTAGCTTATACTCGAGCATATACGGCACACACTCATTCAGGTATGTGCTGATGCACGCAGATTCTTATGTCTGTATACTACAATCCAGCGATGTTTCTCACCTATAAAATCATTTATTGTTTGAAGACATAGGCCTTGGTTTCAATTTAATTGGATGTCTCAGACTACCTGCCTTTCCCTCTATTAAACCTTAATAAATGACAAACCTGTATAATCCTCCAGCAATGTCTAGCTGAGTTTCATAAATTAATATGGTTAGTTCTAGTGAAAATGGACCAGACCAAATTAGTAAGAATCCAGAATGGATTTAGGATGTGATTTTGTTTATGGGCATCTCAGAAGAACAAAGGAAGATAATCGTGCTGATTTGCTTGTGGGTACTTTTCTACTTGCCCATCAAACACAATTGAATACTAAATCTGATTTATCAGGGACTGTGATTCGCTATGACTAGGAATTGACTTCATGTCAGCGAGTTTGACTTTTGGTTTTGGTGACTCATAAAGTCCTACAATTTCATTTTCTTCAATCAAATACTTTATTTTTTCTTCACCATCTTCCTCCCTACCCATCTTTCGGTCCCACTACAACTCTGTTAGGTGGAAGTAGATATTATTTCCAGTTCTTATGTGCATGGTCAAATACATTTCTGGGCTAAAAGCCCCAAGTCTTCTTATTTCCAATTTTGAGTTCTGTCTACTCCACAACCATTGGGGTACGCTGGTTAAAATTGTGGCTGGTACACTGTCAGGGAAGAACCCTTCAGGTAATTGTGCCCAGGCAATTATCCGCAAAGTGTTTTCCCCTTATTGCATCTCTAAATTTAAAACAAAATTTAATGAAAAGGAAAGAAAATAAGCACAATTTCCTGCTAATGCCATCTGGTAAGAAGGCAGTCACAATCTTTAAATAGGGATATAATTGTATCTGCTGGGCACTCAGTGCTATGCAAAAAGACAATGAACTGATTAAAGACCTGGCGTTTTCATGAACTGAACAGTCCTTGGGACTCTGGACAATACATGTCTAATTAGTATGTCTAATCACAGAGCATTCATGCAGCTGAGGTCACATTTCAACACCTATGCAGTGAGATGTTTTACATATCTCTGAGTCTCAGCTGGGAAGTCTAGAAGCTCGAACTGCTTTCTCCTCAGCCAATGTGTTTGCTGCAAGGAAGCAAGACCCTCATGGTAGGCACACTGAGACCGCCAACCACTAAGATAAACTGTATAGTCATCGTAACTCCGTATGTACAAATGAATTTGCGGATCTAGATGAACAGATACACTGATGAAGCAGAGGAGGTCTTTTCCTCTCTGTTTATATTTGCTAAGAAAGGTTTCATTTCCCAGACAGAGGATAAGTGCCAAGAAAAATGACTTTGCAATGACAGGATTTTAATGTGTCAAGTGTACAGTGGAAGCAATGCTTGGTAGCCTATCTTTCTTTATTGCTACATGTATTAAAACAATTATGTTGTTCTAGTTCATAGTCACGAGGAGTCGGAATCAACTAGACGACAGTGAGGATTTTTGGATGCTGTTGTAAATGGCAAGGTCATCACTAGGTTAAAGCCAAATGAAAGCCACCAACAAAAACACAAATCCATCACCCAGAATGGATTCCAACTCAAAGAGACCCTATAGGACAGAACAGAACCGCTGCCAACGTGTTTGTGAGGTTGTCAATCTTTACAGAAGCGGACGCCGCATATTTCACCCATGGAGCCACTCGTCGCTGACTCATGGACTTTTAGGTCAAGAGCTGAGCACTCTAACTACCGTGCCGACAGGGCGCCCTCAAGATCAGACCGCAGCCCATCAAAACCTGATTCTGAAAGCAGTCAGATAAATTCTGAACACCGGGAAAGCCTTTGCTAAAAAGCCAGTGCCGACCAAAAAAGCAAAAAGCTCCTTAAAAGCCGAGTGAACATCGCTCTTCTGCACTTCTGCACTCCCATACCAGGTGATTTCCAGGTGCATGCCAAGCATTTGAGCACCGTTTGCATTATAAAAGTCAAAATATTTTTCCTTTCCCAGCCCCTTTTCCCGTCTAGCTTTACATCTAGGAGGCATTTATTTTTTCCTTCTCCAATTTTCTAACTTGTAGTTTAACACTTGCATTTGGATTGTTGTTCTCTGTTGTAAAGCAATTTTGCTTAAATGATTCACATCAGTTCTATTTTCTTTGCTAATGGAATTAGTCTCTCTTAATCCAAGTATTGGAAGCTTTCTTCTTTGCTTTGGAAAACTTCATCCAGCTAACTTTTACAATTATGTCCTTTGAAAATAGTACATAATGGAATAAGTAAGTTAGAGCGGTAGAGGGAGATCTAGGCAGAGGAATACAATGAGTTCTCATTGTTCCATGGTGGTTGAAGTAAATGCTAATTGCATTAGCCTTGATTTCATTTATTTTCTGTCTCAGTAGTTTACAAAAAGCCTTTTCCGCCCAAACAAGAAGCAAATTATAGTCATATGAGTAGAGAACAATAGGCATTTGTCATCATTTCAGCTTCCCTAGGATTGTTAGAATGTTGGTGAAGCTATGTAAGTATCTAAATGAAACACTATAGTCCTTCCCTAGAAATTATATTATTTTTTATTTTTCCAATGTAAAATTCTGGATAAAACAATTTATTTAGCACAGTTGACATATTAAAAACTGACATCTGAAAAAAAGGTTTGAGTAGGAAAAACATATAAAACTAACATATTTTGAAACAGAAGAGATACCAGAAAGGTTAGTTTCCATATGTGAATCTAAAACTAACACAGCACTTGATCTGCCCGACTCTCAGCTGTCAGTCACTTCATCATGCTGTTGGGGTTTGGGTGTTGCTTTGTTACTGGAAGCTGTACCACCAGTATTTCAAATACCAGCCGGGTCATACATGCTGGTTCATCTGTGCTTTCAGACTAAGAAGCCTAGGAAGAAAGACCTGGTGATCTACTTCTCTAAAGACCAGTGACTAACAAGATCGTGGATAACAGGAATGTCTCTGACAGGGAGTCGGATGATGAGTTCCTCTGATTACACAACACTCAGAACATGATGGAGATGAAGCTGGCCCTTCAACGTGGATTTGACCTTTATGTTGAGTACATTTTTCAAGACCTTCACTTGCTGATATAGCACAACTCAAAATGCGAAGAAACAGCTACAAGTACCATTAACAACTGGAATGTGAAATGCACAAAATGTGAATCCAGGCATATTGAACCTTGTCAAAATTGAAATGCACAAAAATTGATATCCGAGGCAGTAGTGGGCTGAAATGGACGAGTATTAGTCATTCTGAAGCAGATAAACAAATGTTTTCCTATGTCAGGAATCACACTTATCACCAAAAAAACATTTCAAAATCTATACTGAATTCAGTGTTGCCACAATAAGACAATATCTATATCTCTAAGAAAGAGCAGTTCATGAAATTATTATTCAAATTTATGAAGCAAACATCAAATATAAATAGAAGGTATTTGTAATCAATTTTTGCAGTCTGAAGTTGTTCAAACATGCAATCAACCACCGTGGTAATCACTGGTGATTGGGAGGAGAAAGTTAGGAGCAAAGAAGACTCAATAATTAGACAATATGGCCCTGGTAATAAAAATGATGCCAGAGATATCATGGCAACTATTACAAAACCAGCTTATGTTTTACGAATACATTTTTAAACAGCATAAATGGTGGTTAGAAATACAATCAAAACGTACTGATAATTATTTGTGATTGAATTGCAAAAGTTGGATACAAAGAGAAAGGAGTAGTAGTCGGAAAATACAGTCTGGGCGATAGAAACAGGGCCTGAGATCTCGTGGCAAAATTTTGCAAGACCTATGACTTCCTTATAGCAGATACCTTTCTTTGAGCAAGACAAAAGGCAACTACACATAAGGAATTCCCAAACTGAATACAGAGAAATCAAACTGACTACCTCTCTGGGAAGAGAAATGATGGAGAAACTCATATCAGCAGCTAAAACACGGCCAGGGCTGACTGTGGAATAGATTAAAATTGCTCATATGTAAATCCAGTTTGAAACTGAAGAGAAAGAAAACAAGTTCATGAGAGCCAAAATATGACCTTGAGTCTATCCTGTTTGAATTCTGAGAACATGTCATGAACAGATTTGCTATATTGAACATTCATGACAAGACTAATGAGCTATAGGATAACATCAAGCACATCACTTGTGAAGACAGCAAAAGGTCATTAACAATACAAGAAAAGGACAAAAGCAGATGTCAGAACAATTCCCAAGTTTGCTTTTCATCACAGAGTGGCTAAAAGGAATGGAAGAAATGATGAAGACAAATAATTACAAAGAAAATCTCCAGAAGATAAATTTAAAACTATTATAATAAAATGTGCCAAGAGATAGAGGTAGACAACTGAAACAGGAAGAGTATGCTCAGCACATCTCAAACTGAAAGAACTCAAGAAAAATAATCACAGGCTGGAATTGCAATATTGAAAGATTGTAAGGGGAAAATTCTGAATGATTCATGAAGTACCAAAGAAGATGGAAAGAATACACAGTCACTGTGCTAAAAAGAAGTATTTGTTCTACCATTTCAGGAAGTAGCATATGACCAATGATGCTCAAGGAAGAAGTTCAAGCTGCATTGAAAGCATTAGCCAAAAACCAAGACTCCAGGAACTGATATAATAACACTTGAAATGCTTGGACAAGCTGATGAAACACTGGACACACTCATCTGTCTCCCAGGAAATTTTGAAAACAGCTACGTGGCCAACTGACTGAAAGAGATTCATTTGTACACATTCCAAAAAGGTGCCCCAGTAGAAGGCTCAAACTTTAGAACAATATCATTACTATCACATCCAAGTAAAAGTTTACTGAAGATCGTCCAACAACGGTGGCAGCAGTACATTGCAAGAGAGTTGCCAGAGCTTCAGATTAGATTTAGAAGCTGACTGGCTTGACAAGGGATATTGCTGATGTCAGATGGTCCTTGGCTGAAAGCAGAGAATATCAGAAAGATGTTTATTTGTGCTTTATTGACTATGCCAAGGCATCTGACTGTGAGGATCATACCAAACTATGGATAGCATTGAGAAGAATTTGAATTCCATAACACTTCATTGTGTTGATGTAGAAGATGGGCATGAATCAATAAGCAGCCGTGTTAACTGAACAAGGGAACACTACATGGTCCAAAATCAAGAAAGATGTACATCGGGGCTGTACCCGCTCATCATACTGATTCAGTTTGTAAGCACAGCAAGTCATCAGAGAAGCTGGATTCTATGAAGAAGAATGCGGCATCAGGATTGGAGGAGGGCTTACTAACAACCTGCGATAAGCAGACACACACCCTGCTTCCTGAAAGCGAGGCAGCCTTGAATCACTTGCTGATGAAAATCAACAACGGATCTTTCCTTCCTTATGGATTACAACTAAATGTAAAGGAGGTAAAGAATTTCACAACTGGACTAATAGGTAACATCATGAAAATGGAGGAGAGATTGAATTTGCTAATTGATTGGGCTAAACTGAAGCAGCTAACCCGGGAGGTCAGCAGCTGCCCACTGGAATGAGGATCTTTCCTTCCTTATGGATTACAACTAAATGTAAAGGAGGTAAAGAATTTCACAACTGGACTAATAGGTAACATCATGAAAATGGAGGAGAGATTGAATTTGCTAATTGATTGGGCTAAACTGAAGCAGCTAACCCGGGAGGTCAGCAGCTGCCCACTGGAATGAGGAGAGCGAGAAACAGTGCCCGGAATGCCTGACTCCCCGATAACCCGACAGCCTACCTGCCAGAGCTGAGAAACCACATCCTAGGCCATAAACTGTGCTGCAGCACAAGCCCCTTCCCCCAATTTCCTTTAAAAGCCCCAGCCCCCAACAAAGCCTGCCATGTCCCTGTGTCTCTTGCTAGACCAAGGGATTTCGCCCAGGGGCGCTTTCCCACTCTTTCTCTCTCGCTGCTACAATCAAACGGTCTCTGACCGCATCTACTTCATCCTGGCTTTGTTCCAGTCCTGTGTCTCAGTTGGTCTTTACACTAACGATTTCATCTTGCTTGGATCCACAATCAATGCTTATGAAAGTGATCAAAGGACACTTTGCATTGGGCAAATCTGCTGCACAAGATATCCTTAACGTGTTAAAAGGAAAGGAGGTTAATTTGAGGATTTGGTGAGCCTGACCCATGCCATGGTGTTTTCAATTGCCTCATACGCCTTAAAAAGTTGAACACTGAATCAGGAAGACCGACAATGAATCAATATGTTTGAATTATGGTGCTGGCACAGAATATTCAAAGTACCATGAACTGCCAAAAGAACAAGCAGATATGTCTTAGAAGTACAGCCAGAATGCTTCTTAAAGGCAAGAATGGTGAGACTGTCTTGGGTACTTTAGACACATTGTCAGGAGAGAGCAGTCCCTGGAGTAGACATCCTGCTTGCTAAAGTAGAGGAGCAGCAAAAAGAAAGAAGGTCCTAGACAGCTGAGTTGACACAGCAGCTGCAACAAGGGGCTCAGACATAAGAACAATTGTGCGGACGGTGCCGGACAAGCTAGTGTTTTGTTCTGTTGAACATACATAGGGTCACTGTGTGTCAGAACCGACTCAATAGCACGTAACAGAAACAATACATGGGTGCATTCCAGTAGATGAGAAACAAAGAATTTAAATAGACTACTTCTACAGAAAGAGACAGTGGAGAAGCTCAATAACCAGGCTAGGGGCCAACTGTGGTGCAAACCATCACTTGTTCATATGTAAGTTCAAACTGAAGCTCAAGAAAAAATGTAGAAGTCCACATGAGGCAATATATTACTTTGAGTATTTTCCAGCTCTGTTAGGCAGGGTTGTCTAGAGAAACAAAACCAGTGGCACTCATATATGTGTAAGAAAACTTTATATCAAGAAGTAATTTTATATCAAGAGCATCTCAGCTAAGTCCAACTTAAGTGTATGGCTCTGACATTAGAAGAGCCCTCTTCAGATTCACACAGCCAATGATGCATAAAGGTGACATGGGATGGAGGGAGATCACAGGCTGGTTGGTGCAGAGTCGTGTGGATCCAAGGTCGGCAGGGACGTGGCAGGGTGCCAACAGCTTAGACATTAGCTCCCAGGGTTTTAGGTCCACATGGGGCCACCCCTGAAGGCAGCCGCAGAGCTGTAGCAAGCAGAGGAGGAGAAGGAGCAGAGAGAGAGAGAGAGAGAGAGAATGTTCCAGTATTTCAGAAAAAGACCATATCCACAAAGAGGCATCATCAGGCTACCATCTGATTGGCAGGTTGGATTCCATCCCTAAACTTTCATACACATACAGTTGACATAAAACCCAACTGCCACACCACCTAATCCTCAAGACCATCTTAAGAATAGATTGGACTCCTTGAACCCTAATGGCTGAAGAGACACAAACAGACAAATTGAAAGATAACATCAAAGATATCACACTTGAAAGTAAACGGTGATTAAAAAGACAATAAGGGAAACAAATCCAAAATGGATGTCAGAAGAAACTCTGACACCTTCTCTTAAACAGAATAGCTAGAGAATGGAGGAAATGTTGGTATACAGTTCAATGGGGAGCTTCAGAAGACAAAACAAAACATTCTTTCAAAACATGCAGAGATCTGGAGTTAGAAAACGGAAAGAGAAGAACATGTTCGGCGTTTCTCAAGCTAAAATAACTGGGGGGCTGGGGGGGTATCCTATCGTGAGGTGCAACACTGAATGATTGGATAAACTGGATAAGGAACCCGCTGGTGCAGCGGAGGAAGCGCTGGACTGCTCATGGAGCCAGATTAAGGATCTGGCCGCCAGCTGCTGCAGCCAATCACAGAGGCAGGGGGAGAATCAGCTAAAGTTTGATTAACAGATCTGGAAGGACAGCAGGGTGAAATCTCCAAGATTGCCCGGTCTTTTCTTTTGTAGTCGGGGTGTTTATACTTTTGGGGTGTCAGCACATTTGTCTCACCGCTTCCCTCTCTTTGGGGCATAATGACTTTCCCATCTGGGAGTACAATTTATGTCAGAGGATGTGAAGTCAAGCATATCAATGATGAAGTCACATGGATGCTAGATAAAAGCCGAGACTAACAGAAAGATGTCTACCCATGGTTTATTGATTATACAAAGGCATCTGACTGTGTGGATCAGAAGAAGTTATGGCTAACATCACAAAGAATGGCCACTCCAGGACACTCAATTATGCTCATGTGGAACCAAGACCTAGACTATGTTGGTCACTTGAACAAAACAAAGGAAAGGTGTGATAATGCACACTACTATGTGCCTTTGGGTCTCGGTTTCCTCAATTATAAAATTAGAATCCTCCTAATTTCAGCATTTTATACTTCCATGATATAACTGGAAATGAAAATATCCTCTCTGGAATGAACAGACTGTTTATCATGAATAGTATTTTAAAAACGTGTCCCATTTGTTTATTATTAAAATCAGCATTCAGCTGAGTTAACCATTCTCAATGGGGTCAGGGTCTGGTCACAGGAATTCTTTCTTAAAACACTTTTACATTATTTTCTCTTTGATATAATAAATATTCTGTAGCATCAGCATTATTCATTGATAATCAAAGTTCATTTGCTCCTACTGTATCTGTTGAAAAATGCTTTATAATTTAAACCCACTCCTTCTCTGAGCAGCACAAGTGAATGCTGGTTTGAGGATTAAGAAACAACGCAACCACATAGGTTAAATGAAGGGTATCTGGTAGCAAACTTGGTTAGGCATTGGGTTGTTAACCAAAGAGTCAAAGGTTCGAACTCATCATGCTCTACAAGAAAACGTTGAGGCAGTAAGAAACTGTGAGGGCAACTCTAGCCTGTCATGTAAAGTTACTGAGTCTGAATTGACTCAATGGTTGTACAATTTATAAAATAAATTAATTCAGCCCATGTTTGGGCTACGGCCCCCTGGCAGTCAACAGCGCACACCTGCCAGCTGCTCCATGGGAGTAATGTGAGACATTCTGTCCCCGTAGAGATTCACAGTCCTGGAACCCAGAGGCAGTTCTAGCCTGCCTTGTAAGGTTGCTCTACATAGGAATTAGGTAGATGGCAGTGAATTGGGGCTTTGGTTTTGTTGTTTTGTTTTGGTATGCTTTGACCACATTGCCTAGTGGGGGGTGTTTGTTTTGTTTTGCTTTTTTTAAGTTCTTGTGCTATCACAGCAGGAGTTTTCAAGTCAGTAAATGAGAAACCACTAATCACTTCATTTCTAAGGTGAATAAAATTTTTTAAAAAGGTAAACTAAGCTACAAATATAAGTTGGTATATGTGTACATGCAATTACAAATAAAATGTGTTTAGATATGTCTGCAATTGGTAGAAAGCTGTAGATAACTTTTCTAAGTAATGCAATGGTTTTTGTTAAGATAAAAGTGTCTTTCACAAAAATGTCCAATCAAAATATAGTAGAACCCTAGACCTCGACGCTAATCCATTCTAGGGCCTTCAAGATGCGATGCAGTGAATTTCTGAATCAATTTTTCCCATAAGAAATAACTGAACATGGATTAATCCATTCTTGGCCACCAAGTTTTTACCCTAACCTTGCCTTTTTATTCAAAAAATTACACAGAAATTTCAAAGTAAATAAGTTCAGAGTTAAATAATATAATTTAAATAAGAAACACAACATTGCATTTTTTTTTTTAACAATTACAGTGTGGCCCATACCTTGAGACTGATGAGGATCTGGATCTGCGGACGCGGATGTGGAGAGGAGGTGTGGAGAGAGAGTCAGTGTTTGGAACGGGAATCTTCTTCCATAAAATCAACGGGTAGCAGTTTTTCAGGAGTTTTTCCAATTCTTTGCCTTTTTTCACTAGAACCCGGCGGGCTTTCTCTTAAAAAAATAAATCTGTCTAATGTGGTCTGCTGTTGGCGTCTCCTTAACTGTTTTCTAAATTATAATCAACTATATCGATAACACGTGTGGTAGTTACATAAGCTGGTGTCAATTTGGGCTTGAAAGGCTTACAAGTGAAGGGGTGGGGTCTAGCCTGTCAATCAGATCATAACCAATGAGGACTCTGTGTGGGCATGGCTTTCGCCTGAGAACTCTGGGAAATCTGTCTTTTTCCTCCTTGGCAGAGGGAGACACTCTCTCTATTCACTCCCTGGAAGACACTGTACTGACAAGACACATGGGACTACGCTAGTGCCCTGAGCTGGAGAAGTCAGATGGACCTAGCCTGATGCAGCCAGAACTCAGAAGCTGGAGAAGCCACGTAGAGACCCCTGCCAGCGCTGAGATGCTTACAAGGCCACCGGATCCAGAAGACTTTCTACCCACTGGCCTGTGATCATCCAGCAGTCAGCATTATCACATGTGTTTCGTGAGTCTGAAGAGGATTTTATAGATTGGTAACGGACATATAGGCTCATACCGGCTTATGGTCGTGGACTGGACTGGGTTGGGATGCTTCCTTAATGTACAATTACCCTTTATACAAAACTTTCTTATACACATATGAGTTTCTATGAATTTGTTTCTCTAGTCCACTTGAACACACTCAGGATACAGCAGTTCTGGTGAGGGGTATTTCTTTTCAACTGTACCGAGAAGCAAGTCTCTTTCTGGTCCTGGGCCCTCAAGCCATGAGGTCCCTTTGCCTCTGCCCTGCTTGGGCAGGGTGACAAAGCACCTTCAGTTTTGCTGATAAATGTCCCAGAGCATGCTAATCCATGATAGACACCAGCCCAAAGGGGCTCAGCTCTCGCCCCATGCTTAACCCACTGGGACACCAGAGATCCTTCTGAATGTACATAATACAAAATCTTATTCAGCTTTAATATATTTAATACATTCCCTCCAAATAGGTTAACAATTACTGGGATGGTCCCAGAGTGAAAGGTAATTTTCCCCAGTCCCACCACAGTGACAAGGAGAGGTTTGGAACCCAAATCTCTAAGGCTAATTTCTGAATAAACAGATGATGCTTCTAAAATCTATTTCATCTTCTTAGCAGTCATGGCTACTTTATTGCCGCAAAGATAAAGTTAATAGAGATTTCAAGGATACTATCTCATTTTAAACATTAATTTCTGTGAAAATGAATGATTCAAGACGTATGTGGCAAGAATTTGCACCAGAGTTAAGACTTCTCCAACAAAATAGAGTTCTTTTAAACATAGATGAGGAAATTCTAATGCCATTACCACCTACAGAAGAAAACAAACAAAACAAAAAAGCTGTTTAATTTTTAACAGTAATTTGAATATCTAACTAGAAGTTAAAATAGGCAAGGAAGTTCATCGAGAATAGCGGACCTATACTGTACTCTCACTGTTTTTTGAAAAATCTTCCATTGTTAAAAAATCTATACATTTTTGAAAAATGTATACATTGTTAAATGTATAACATAATATCTTAAATCAATTAAGATGAGTAAGGAGTTATGCCACAGTATTGCACATTAAGCTTGGACTAACTCATTGGAAAGATTCTTTTTATTAGTTCTTTTGAACACGTTTTTATAAAATATCTTTTTAATTTAAAAAGTGCTGCCCAGATGTACTGGTTATTAAATATGCCATCAGGATTGAATCTGCAGTAACTTTGCAGATTTCCCATTACCATTTCTGTCGCACCTTCTCTCCCGAGAAGGCAGGAGTAGAAAAATTCCAAGGAGAGGAACAAATGTCTACAAGTAAACATGCTTCAGGTATTCTACCCTAGATGGTTTAGCATGTTCAATGGCTATGGGTGAATCATAGCAAAACAAAAAGCCAAAAACAACAGTACAGCAGCATCTGTCATGTTATGTGATAGTGTGCAAAATTTTAACCACAGCAAAGAAAAACATGCTACGGTTTCCAGCAATATACTATATTTGCAAACAATCGTGAGTTGTCTACAGTATAAAAGTGCTACAGTTCACAAAGACCTTAATTCTTATAGTAGTAAAATACATTTGTCTTTTGTGTCAGGAATATAATGGCCTGGAAGAATAAATCACATACTATAGTCCCAGTAGAGTCTTCAAATCCAATAATTCCATATTTCAGTATTTCAGACACAGCAACAATAATGTTCTGGATATTGAACTTGAATCTGAATATTAAAGGATTTCATGTCATGTAGTAATATACACATTTCTTATTCAGTAATATAATTATACTTTGAAAGTCTCCAGTATACACAATGTATACACGGGAGAGACATCTTGTATTTCAATGCCCTTTGGTCTTAAAGTGCAAATTAAACAAAATACCTTAAGAGGGCCAAAACCAAGAGAGAGTGTTCCTGTGGAAACAGCAGTAAAAAGTAAAAAGACTGAAATACTGAATAATAATAAAAACTATTACTCTATAAGCCTCTGTATAATAGAAGGCAATTATATTTTCTCATTACTATATAATAATAATAGGTTAAATATATTGGATTTGGAATGGATCTAGTAAACCATTTGGTCTAATGCATTCCAATAGAGGGAAAATTTTCCTTGGTTGAGAAAAAATAAGAAGAAAATATATAAATAGATGCTATATCAATACCTGCACAAAGTTTAGGCAGCTTAAAGTCTCTCTCTATATATCAAGTAGAGGTATTAATATCAGTAGTGAGGAAAATTGGTTATTGGCAACAAGTACCCGTATCAATAGAGAGTTCTGTGTTGTAATTTTAAGCATCTAACGTATTTACCTAGAGTTTTTCCAAATTAATGCTTCCCAGCTTATACGCAACTTATAAATATAGTCTCAGTTTTGATGCATGTTTAATTTTGTTCAATCACGCATTTATTCAATTAAAAACAATTTAAGGAAAACCCAGGCTATCACCCTCACGGTGAGCAAATTCAGCTCCCCACTAGGGACTTAGTGAATCTGCTATAAAAATCAACAGTGTGAGTCTAATCATTTTCTTTTAATTTGAACATTGGAAAGTCAAGCATCACACCAAATATTCTGCAGGGTCTCTCTTTAGTTTCCAGATTAAACATGAACCTGCTATCTTGCAACATTCTCTTCATTTCCATTTTAAATAATCATAAATAAGAAAGCTTTGCTAGTCTTTGGCATGACATAACTGTTTGATTCAGTTGACTTTCAAAGTCTCAAAAATTGCACTCATTCCTTTTTCGTTTGTTTTTCTGAGAGTCCTGGTTGATCTCAAAGATTTTCAGCTGAAAGATTCTTTATTGTATTCAAATCTTGTCCCATAAGAGTTGCTTTGGTTACTCAGTCTATGAAGCGTCTTAGAAATTGAACTTGGCCCACAGCAGAAAACACCAACTGTTGTCCTGGGAAAAGAAGAGGAGGAAATGGAAAATCAGAAGGAAAGTGGCACGTGCATTTATGAGTATGGTTAAAGGTATTAACAAAGATTAACAAAGTCCATTTCCTGTTGCTTTATATGTTGAAAACACTCTTCCCAGTTATCCTCAACTACCAGAAAAGTATTTCATTTGCCTCATACTTTTCATACTAGACCTAAGAGTCGTTGGGAAAACTTTAACTATGAGCACACAGTCTTTTATTATCCAGCAAAGAGTGGGTGGCTTGCCTTAGGCTGGTCATCATAGTCCACTGGGGACACCAGACACCACATCAAGAGCAGAGGACTTTCAGCTTTCGTTGCACCGTCCACCTCACACACATTTTGTAAAGATTTGAGTTGGATTTTTAATTAGGGGAAATAGAGTAAAGACATGATCAATCGTTAAGCATAATTTTATATGACTAATTTATATCAGTATTGAAAATAAAAACATTAATCAGGATTCATTAAAAAATTTGTGCACTGCAATCATCATAACAAATGCTAACTATGGTTTATCACTCACTAACATAAGATCTTAATAGTTAACCTACGACATCCCTTCTAAACCAATTAAATATGCTCCAGAAAGTGACAATTCCTTTAAAAATTCACTCATTTACTTGGAAGTTTTCCAAAGATACCAAAATGATCAACAATCCATACACTATCCTGGAAAAAAGCTGCATATTCCTATTATTTGAGAATGATTGATACTAAAACAAGACAGTAAATCCATTTAAATGGGTAGCAAATATCCGTATTAAATACTAAAAAAAGGCTTATTAAAATGTTTCACCTTGAAAAATTAAGCAGAGAAATATGAAAATATGATTTTTACTTGTGGCCATGACAGTGCAACAAGGACTACATGTATTCTTTTGCATTCAACAACTAGCAAAAATAAAACAAGCAAAATACATGCAGTACTGATTTTCAGACACGGGACAATAGATAATACAGAATTGTATACCCTGAGGATAGGAAGCAAGTAATGTGAGTCCTGTAATTGTCTATGTATACAGTCTAAGTTTAGTTCAAAGAGAAACATGTGTACAGGCTGGGATCTCACCGAGTTAAGTGGTTAGGGAATGGAAGGTTAGGGAATAGGAAGGTTAAGTGGTTAGGGAATGTCATAAAGACAATGGAAACTAGCATATGTAAAGTAATTACAGAAGAGAAAGGAGCTCATGGTAAGAATCTCTGAAGATTTGTAGTTGATATTTGAGATTTGGAAATTTCCAGACTTTACCTGAATACTTCTTGGCTTATTAGGGAGAGAAAACTATAGAAGTGTGAGTAAAGAATTACCAGGACAAGTAGGTTAAATAATTTCCAGAATTGACACAAAACTGGGAATAATCCATGAATGGGAAGGCCTCCCATTACATGGGGTAAGGAGTAGTGTTCTCAGAATATTAGAGTGAACATTAATCTTCGACTAACAGCTGCTCTAGACCTTCACTAACAAAGCCTAAATGCAAGCCTTGAAAGGTTACCTTGAACCCGTGTTAACGTAGCTGTGTATCAGTAATAAACCCCAAACCATTGAATAGAATAAGGCAACATTTGGCATCTGATAATGTACACTTCAAAATGTACGATGCACAGAGCAACAACATATACCTTTAAACTATCAGAAAGATGAATGACTACAGCCAGATTCACAAGGACCGAGAGAATGAGCGGGCCTGGCCATTACAACTGATTGTAAATTGACTTCATATGTAAGAAGGTAGAGGATTGTGTCAACATGATAAGAAGAGAAATTGAAGATTTTTTAAAGACCTTAAAAGAAATTCTAGAAGAGGCAAAAGGAAATATAAGTAAACCAGAAGAGATGATATCAATTCATTTAGAAGCACACAGAAAAATGCCTAAAATAATGACCTGTCTGATATTATAAACTAATCCAAGAGGAGATGCTGAGGAAGAGAAAAATACGTGAATGATTGCCATTTCCCCCAAACTTGATGAATAAACTTACAGATGCAAGAAAATTAATGAAGCTCAAGGAAAATAAGGAGAGTCACATCAAGGTGACTCAGACTGAAATTGCTGAAACAGGAAACAGAAAAGCAGCCTGGGGGAGGGGGCACAACATCATGGCACACATTACAAACCGAAGATCAAAGGTGCGAATGACACAGAATTTCATGTCATCATTGATATAAATTTGAGAGCAATCAATTGACGTATTCGAGGTACTGAAAAAGAAGAGCAACAAATGTAATTGTATATCAAGTAAAACTATCTTTTAAAGGTGATGATTAAATAATATCTTTTCAGGCAAGCAACCACTGAGGGAATCCACTATGAACAGACCTCCACTATAACGAATACTAAAGAAAGTTCTTCAGAAAGTAAAAAATATAAAACCAGAAGAAAATCTTAATCTAACCATAAGAATTAAGAACACAAACAATTCAAAACCTGTAAATAACTGTAAAATGTATTTTTGTCTAATTTCTTTTAATCATTTTATTGGGGCTCATACAACTCTTGTCACAATCCAAACATACACCAATTGTGTAAAGCACACTTATACATTTGTTGCTCTCATCATTCTCAAAATTCGCTTCCCATTTGGGTTCCTGGAATTAGCTCCTCATTTTCCTTTTCCCCTACACCTCCCTCCCCACTCCCTCCTCCCTTATGAACCCTTAATAATTTATAAATTTTATTTTATCTTATCTTACATTGCCCAGTGTCTCCCTTCACCCACCCTTCTGTTGTCCATCCCCCAGAGAGGAGGTTATATGTAGATCCTTGTGATCACTTCCCCCTTTCTACCCTACCTTCCCTCCCGGTGTCGCCACTCTCATCTGTCCTAGATTCCCTGTGTTTCCAGTTCCCATCTGTACTGCTGTGCATCCTCTGGTCTAACCAGGTTTGCAAGGTAGAACTGGGATCATGATAGTTGTGGGGAGGAAGCATTTAAGAACTAGAGGAAGGTTGTGAGTTTCATTATTGCTACACTGAACCCTGAGTGACTCATCTCCTCCCCACTACCCCTCTGCAAGGTATGTCCAGTTGTCTCAAAATTATAACTGATATTTTAAAAAGTATAATAACAGCATACTATGGTTTTGTAGCATATAGACGCATGATGAACTATGACAACAGCAACAAGACCAGAGTGTAAAAAATGGAAGTAATGAAGTGTTATAATATTACTCAAAGGTAAGCCATGATATGTGGAAGATGTATTATAAATCTAGACTAGTGCTTTTCTGATTTGGGTTTCAATAGAATCACCAGGCTTTAACAAAGCACAACAGGGCTGCCACCTCAAAGCTTCTGATTGAAGCGATTTTCATTGTGTCTAAAGGATTCCATGCCCCAATGAGTTCATAGGTGATGCTAGTCTGAAGGAAACAAATTGGGACTCACTATTCGAATTAAATCACTAAAAACAAACAGGAAGTTATGACTAACATGCTACTGGTGTGGACAAAATAAAATCATAGAAAAATTAATTAAACTAGAAGTCAATAACAAAAAGATATCTGAAAAATCCACTTATTTGGTAATTACACACATACTACTAAACAACTCTTGGGTCAAAGAAGTAAGCAATGGAGAAATGTTCTAAAGTTCCATAAAAATGGGAAAAAAAAATATATATATATACACAAAACATTTCCATGTAACTAAGAGGTGTTTAGAGAAAATTTTATAGTACTAAACATAAAATTAATAGTAGAAAAAAAGAAAGTCTGAAATCCACCATCTAAGCTTTCACAAGAGACTAATAAGAGAAGAGCGATTTTAATTCAAAATGAGCAGAAAATAAAGTGATGAAGAAAATGAAAGTTGTGAAAATAAATGAGTTCTTAGGAATAATCTCCTAATAACCTAATAAAATTTAGATTATTGCTAAACTATTGGTAACCATTAAAATGATAAAAGAATGAGTCATTTTGTTTGTATATATTTTTGTCAACAATGTATGATGAAAATAAAATACTGCTTTTTCCCTGCTTGATTATCTGCGATCGATTGCAGTTAGTTTTGCAAATTTTCTTAAAGCGCCTCTTGAAAATCATAAGAAAGCCATTTTTACTCTTTATTTATTTATTTTAATTCATCTTATGGAGTGATAATTAATGCATCATAAAATTCAATTGTTCATTCTTATTAAGAAGTGTTGTGTAACCATCACCACAACCAACTCGAACATTTTCTTCCTCTTTGTATGTGTTGATGTTGACTTTACCTTCCCCCATCCTGTCTGATTGTGTCTGTAGGTCATTAATGTTTCCATTACTGTTTTCATAAATTCTAGTTTCCCTACACCAAAAAACCATATAAAACAAGGACAAGGAGTAGAAAAAAGGGAGAAAAGAAAACAAACCAGCAACAATGATTACATAAAATAGAGAAAGACCTCAATTTAAGGAAAAGAAAACAATAATAAAAATTAAGAATAAATGAAAGTGGCTCCACAGGGAGACAGAATGGAATGTGTTACATTGCAGTCAAAGTACAGCTGTAAAGAACCTCTTTACAATGCTCTATCTGAGAATAGGGCTGTTCACATTCCTTGTCTGTGGGTAGTGGGGATTCACCTGCAATTGGATTTTCAGCTTAGACTACCATCCATAATGTTCCACAAACCCAGTGTTTAGAATTTAGATGCTGGGACGATTCCCTCCTCTGGTTTTGTCTCTTGTTTATTATCTTTGGAACACTCAGACTGTGTGCTTCTTATGTGTGGATTTAGCTTACTCCATGGAGACATTGTTAACCTCTATAATACCATTTTTTTAAATGTTTCCTTTACAACTAATTCTTAACTGAAAGCATTTTCATTCGTGTGATTGGAACAGGTCCCCACTGTTACGTTCACTAACCTAATTAAATATTGCAACTTTTTTAAGACCTACAATTTATTTGCATTCCCTTTGCCCTACAGTTGTACTGGGCTTCTGCAATCTAAACACCTAAACACCACCTATCTATAGCAACTTGATGGGTGGGGAATGCACATATGCAGTTTTGAACAGAGAAAGATGTATGGGGAAGATCTGGGGAAACAATTCTACAATAATTCAATATATATGTACCAATATTTGTCTTTATATGCAGATTTCTAAGTGTGGGGCTTCACATACAGTAACTACTTGGTCTGTTGGAAATGAAAGAGATTCTAGACTTTCTTCATTCCATTTCCCCACATTGGAGATCTAAAATTTTGAGTCAGCTGAGCCAGGAACATAGAAACAAATGCAAATGTTGTCCAAAAAATGTCAACAGTAGGTGCACGTTTTTTCTTCTACATAAACTTTGCAGTTTCCAGAAAATTAACAAACTACCATCAAACAGATTTAGAAAACTATAAAACATGAATATAGCAAATGAGCAACCAATAACCTCAGTTGAATTTACATAAATGATCTGCTGATTTGGGGGTGGTTTTAGAATTGTAGAATTGAGAAAATGAACTCACATTTTCAGCACAATACTATGGAAACAATAAATAAATAAATAGAAAGCCTGTAATTAAATGCCATCACTAAGGAATGAAAAGTCTGAAGTGTGTAACCAAGGACAAATGAGAATGCTTTCCTCTTCAGCTCAAAAACAGCTGCAAGGCAGGGAAACACCCCATAAGTGGTTTTAACATAGCAGTGATCCGAATCCGTGAGTGGATTTCTTTTTCTTTTCTTTCTTTCTTTGTTTTCTTAAACATTTCGGTTCTGAGGTTCTGCTCCATATCTACTGGAAGAAAATCTGTGAAGTGGAGCCGAGGACCATGTTGAACCAATGATCCTTCGAAAGTACTGTTTGTCAACTTTGTGATCACGCAGAAAGCATTGGAAAGTGGATTATAGCAAATGCAGTTATGTTAAAATTTAACCCCGTATCACTTGACCTCCTCTTTGATCCATTTAAAATTGGTTCTAGTTTTTAATATCTTCTACTTCACTTTGATGAAGGTTTTCATCTGTTTTATTTTGTTATTCTTGTTCGTTTTTTGTTTTAATTTACTTCCATCTATGAAATCCAGAATAGGGAAATCTATAGCAACAGTAAATGAGCTAATGTTTCTTTGGACATAAGGCAAGGAAGGTAGGGAAATGGGGAGTTGATCATGAGTACAAGAACCGAAAATGTCATGAAATGGACTGTGGTGATGACTGCGCAACTTTCCTTTGATGAGACCGAATTAGATTATTGTATGACAGGTGAGTTACATGACAAGAAAACGGTTAAAAGCAAAGTACTATTCATTCACAAAAGGACTATTCATTCACAAAAGTACTATTCTTTCATTCATTCATTCATTCATTCATTTTCCTTGTTGAATTCTGCATCTAAAAGACTTTTCCAATGTTTTGAGAAATGATGTACAAATGCGCTTTACCCAATTGATGTGTGTATGGATTGGGATAACAGTTGTATGAGCCCCTAATAAAATGTTAAATAAACAAACAAAAAAAGAACTAGAAAAAACAAAAACTTTTCCTTAAATTTACATTCAAAAATTCAGTTTTATATTTATCAAAAATGTATATTAAATTATTAATTGACAAACTATATTCTTAAATTATAATGATAACTGAATATAACAAATAATGCTTGAATCTTTTGGAAATTAAAAAAAATTAAATCTTCAATTTGTGGGCATTCTTTTCATAGAAGTATGATTAACTGCGAGCAAAGAACTTTAAAAGTAAAAACATGAGATTTGATAATATTAGATACAGTCTATGAAAGAGGAATACAATGCCAAGAAGAAAAATGATGTAAAATTTCCCACTGCTAACAAACAGTTAAGCGTACTGAGAGGCATACTGGTTAAGCACTCACACACTGTCAGTGGTTCTCAACCTTCCTAATGCCACGACCCTTTAATTCAGTTCCTCATGTTCTGGTGACCCCCCAACCATAAAATCATTTTCGTTGTTACTTCATAACTGTAATTTTGCTACTGTTATGAATCAGGCGAGCCCTGTGAAAGGGTCGTTCGACCCCCAAAGGGGTCGTTAGCCACAGGTTGAGAACAGCTGCACTAAGTGAAAGGCCAGTCATTAGAACCCAAGAACCACTTAGGGCCCTGAAAGCAGCAGCTAAAAATAAATGATGTATTGAATTGGGTAAATCTGCTGCACAAGATGTCTTTACATGTGTTAAAGAGAAGAGATTTCACCTGAGGATTGAAGTGTGCCTGACCCAATTTATCTCAAATGTATGCAAAAGCTGGACAATAAATAAAGAAGACTGAAGTGGAACTGGTGTATATGATTATGGTATTGGCAAAGAATAGTTAATGTACCATGGACACCAGGAGAACAAATCCATTTGCCTTGGAAGAAGTATAACCCATAAGCTCCTTAGAAATAAGGATAGCAAGATTTCATCTCCCATTCTTTGTTTGTCCTGGTAGAAGGTAATGGTAATTGAGAGAGTTAGCGACCCCCCCAAAAAAAAATGAGACTCACAATAAAGTGGATAGATACGATACAGTGGTTGCAACCCTGGATCAAGCATCACAATGATGATAGAGGGCAGGTAAGTCACCATGAGCTAAAAGAGTAGTGCTGCTGGCATAGTGCTTATATGTTGGGCTGTGATTCCCAAGGTCCAGAGTTTAAAACCAACAGCCACTCCTTGGTGAAAGATGGGGCTTTCTATTCCTGTAAACAGTCTTGGAAGCTCACAGGGGGCGTTCTACCCTGTCCTAAAGGGTGACTCCGCATCGGCAGTGACTCAATGTCAGCGAGGATGAGGTGAAACCGACTTGATGGCATCAAACACAATAACCAAACACAGTTGATGCGTCCTTGCATAATTGATATTGCTAACCAGTGGTCTTGATAGCTAGAGCTCATTAGATATGCCTAAACGATTTCCTTTTGCAAATTGAAAACTGAATCAGAGAGTTTATTTCATAAAAATATTGCTGGTTATTTCTAAGCCAAGATTTAATTATTTGCAATTACTGATATTTGGGTGATACTTTCCACTGCTTCCTCATTTAATATTGATAATTGAGCGTTTGAGTTTTTAAATTGTAAATCCAATTGCTAATTCAACTCTTTAAAGCTGTATGTAATGATTTAGGGATATTTTTTCAATGATCATTAACCAAATGTCAAATTCTTTGAGAACAGTACTTACCCTCTGTTACATTTGGCTATTTCATCAAAAAGAATTTTCCATCGAGGACGTCCAATAAACAGTCTTGAATTCAGTGCCTGATACTTTTCTCCAATTATTTTCTGCCAAAAAGAAAGCATTTTATTTTTACAACGTAGACACTTAAACAAATAAACTCATTGCTTGAATATCGTTTGTTTGAGTGCAGTGGTTTCCTATCAAATTATTGTGACGTACAGAATAAAAGTGTTGGAGAGGAGCCAATCTGGCGGTGTACCCAGACACACCAGGCCTTTCTGCTTCACCGAAGACCCAAGAATCCAAGTGAAACAGATGCAGATGGAAATCCTGGAATCTAAACAGGAAATGGGAGGCTAAAGAATGGAATCGGGCACTAACTTTATGAAGAAATTGAAAGAATGCAATGGACAAGAGTGATGTGGAGCAGGGATACTCCTTCAGCTATACTAGATTGTATGGCCATCCACGAAGCGCACAGGAAGGTAACTTTACAGTATCCCTAATAGGTGAGAAGCTATGTAGACATATACAGAGCGAGCAGAACAAGATGTATCCTAATCAATGGAGAAAATGCATATGAAAGAGGCCTGGCAAGCAATGGAGGTTGTGCTCCTGTGTGCTGGACTGCCTACTTCCCACCGCCCCACCTCCAACGCTACTCCCCAACACTCAGCAAGCAATGGCTACTACTACTTGCTCCTGCAAGCCCCTCAATCACCCTCTGATCCAGCTCCATGGAAAATACATTCCCACCATCCACTCCCATCCACCAACCCAACAAGAAGTGGAGAACTTGCTCCAGCATATTTACTGGCTTGCCATTCTCACCATACCTCCCACCCACTCCTACTCAGCAAGTAACGTTGCCCACACACCAGGCAATAGACCATTCGATGGTGGCAGCAGCCAATGCTCACCCAGACTGCCCTCAGTTGCAAAGCACAACCAAGCATATAGATCCCCACTCAAGGGTGCCAGCTGCTTCCCTGCACACCCACAGACAGGGGGTAAACGCTTCAGTGCTCCCAGACTAGGGACCAGTACAACATGCCCACCTGGCTTACCCAGATATATTCAATGCAAGGAAAAAAAAAAATAAGGACAGAGCAAGCAAATACATAATCAAGTAGCCACTGCTTGCTGAGTAAAATACCTTAATGAATGGGGAACCCCAGGGAATATAAAGAAATAGGACAACATGGCTCAAGCAAGAGACAAAGATAAAAAGCCAGAAAACCTTCATGAGAGAGATACAGTATAAGCACTAGCTGAGAAGGAATTCAAAATACTTATCTATATAGGGCCCTCCATGAGACCCAAGAAAACCCAGGCAACTCCAAGAACAAACACATACTCTAGAGGAATTCAGGAAAACAGTCCACATACCAAATGGCAAAAAACAAAACCAAAAAACTAAATAGAAAGAAACCATTAAAAAAAACCCCAGCAACACCATAATTTAAATGCAGTATATGTCATCTGATTTTTAAAACTGCTTCCATTAGCAATGATTGTGGATGCAAGAACATTACCATATATACTCGAGTATAAGCCGAGTTTTTTCAGCACATTTTTATGCTGTTTTTGTGGTAAAATTAGGTGCCTTGGCTGATATTTGGGTTGGCTTATGCTCTAGTACATACGGTAAACCCTTCAATCAGTACTCTTCTTATCATGCAGTTGGTTCAATTGTGAGGGTTTGGGTTTCTTTCAAATCCATGCTGAAATCTGTAGTCTTTGATTTTCCTGAGCAACTGCTTCAAGTCCTCCTCACTGTCAGCAAGTAAGGTTGTGTTATCTGCCTACTGCTGGTTGTAAACAAGTTTCTCCCCAATCTTGATGTCATGTTATTCTTGAGTTCAAATTATTCACAATAATAGCCATCGTTTGTTATGTTCCACTCCGCAGAATGCCTTTTCATGGTCAATAAAGTACAAGTCCACATTGTGTGGTGTTCTCTGCCTTCAGGTAAGATCTATTTGACATCAGCAATCATATACATTCCACATCCTCTTCTGAAACTGGTTTGAATTTCTGGAAGCCCGCTGCCCATATACTGCTACAACAAATTTTAATTATCGTTAGTCAACTTTTACTTGCTTGGGCTTTTCATGTTACTTTTCAGTTCACTTAACTTTCTCTGGAACTGACACAAATTTGGATTGTTTTTGTTAGGCGAGGCAGGTAGCTGTGTCCTCAATTTCTTGGCATGAAGTAATGGGTGCCTGCAGGATTACGGGCTGCTGAAACATTTCAATTGGGATTCGCCAATTTCTGGAGTTTATTTTTGGCTAATGTCTTCCATATAGCTTGACTCTTCCCGGCAGTACTTTTAGGTTGTGATCATATTCTATCTCTGGAGATGGCTGAACTTCAGTCAATTCTTTTTGGTAAAGTGATTCTGTATATTCCTTCCATCTTTTGATACTTTCTGCCTCGTTCAAGATTTTGCACACAGAATTCTTCAATATTTCAACTTGAGGTTTGATTTTTCCCTCTCATTTCTTTCAGCTTGAAATCTGCGGAATGTATTTTTCTTCTTTAACTTCCTGATTCCAGGGTTTTGCATTATAATACTTCTCAAGCTGCCCTTTGAAATTTTCGTTTCCACTCTTTTACTTCATCATTTCATCTATTTATTTTAGCTACTCTACATTCAAGTCTAAATTTTAAAATTTTTGTTAAATATATTCGTGAGATGTCTTTAAATTCAGGTGGGATATACTCAATATTGTAATGTTGCTCTTGTGGACTTGTTTTAATATCTATAGCTTCAAGCAGAATTTAAATATGAGCAGTTGATGGTCATTTCCACAGCTGGCCTCTGGCTTTGTTTTGTCTGATAGAGCGCTTCCTCATCATCTACTTCCAGAGATGTACTCAGTTTCATTTCCTGTGTGTTCCATAGGTGAGTTCTATGTGTACAGTCTCCATTTATGTTTGTTGGAAGGGGTATCAGCAGTGAGGAATCATTGGTCTTACAACATTTTATCATTTGATGTCCAGACCCTTATCTATCATCAAAGTCATATTTTCCAACTACTAATACTTTCTCTTTGTTTAGAACATTCACATTCCAGTCATCAGAAATTATTAATACAAATTGATTGCATGTTTGATCAATTTCAGACTGAAGAAGTCAATAGAATCCTTGAATTTCTTCACCATTACCTTTAGTGGTTGGTGGGTAAATGTAAAGAATAGCTATATTTACTGCTCTTCTTTTGTGGCTGTTAGTTGCCATCACGTCGGCTTCCTTATTCAATGTCCAATTTTCACATGCATATGATGCAATGGAGACTACCATGGCCTGGGTCAGGTGCACTTTCATTCTCAAAGTAACATCCTTGCTCTTCAATATTATAAAGAGGTCATGTGCAGTAGAATTACCTAATGCCATAAGTTTTTTGGATCTCTTGACTGCTATTTCCATGAGTATTAATCAATGCTCCAAGTAAGACAAAATCTTTGACATATTTTACACCAACCGCTGTCTCCCTTCCCCCATGGTTTCTGTTGTTCATACCCCTTGAGGGGTGGGGCGGTGGTGATGTGTGTCCATCATTGTGATTGGTTCCGCCTACCTCCTCTCCTCCTCCCACCTTCCCTCTACCCTCCTGGAATCACTACTCCCTTTTCTGTTCTTGAGGGTTTTATCTGACCTGGACTCCATGTGTTGTGAGCTTGTATCTCAATGATTGGTGTATGGATTGTTATAGAAGTTATAAGAAACCCCAATAAAATGATCTTTAAAAAAATCTTTGAGAATTTCAACCTTTTCCTCCATATATCATGATGTTATCTCTTGGTTGGGTTGTTAGGGTTTTGGTCTTCCTTACATTGAGTTGTAATCCATACTGAAGGATATAATCCTTGATCTTCATCAAAAGTGTTTTAATTCATCCTCACTACCAGTAAGCAATGTTGTGACATCTGCATAATGTAGGCTGTTAATGAGCCTTCCTCCAATTCTGGTGACTCACTCGTCTTCACATATGCCAGCTTCTCATATACTCAACATATAGATTGTACAAATATGGTAAGAGGACAGAGCCCTGACACACACCTTTGCAGATTTTGAACCACGTAGTAGTCTCTTATTATGTTCGCACCCTGCCTCTAGATCCATGTCTAAGTCCTGGATGCACCCAATGAAGTGTTTCCGAATCCCTATTCTTCTCAAGGATGACCACAGTTCATTATGGTGCACACAGTCAAATCCCTTTGCACAGTCAATGAAACAGAAGTAAACATCTTTCTATGTTCTCTGCTTTGAACTAAGATTTATCTGACAGCAACAATGATATCCCTTGTTCTATGTCCTCTTCCGAATCCAGTCTGAACTTCTGGAAGTTCCTGGTCTTCATTTCGACATAAAGATATTAGACGATGCTATCATAGATAGCACTGTACATCAAGTTATATCTCGAACTGTTCTGCATGATGAATGTAAAGCCATTCCTTCTGAATTTGTCGGTCCCTGCTTAGCAACTGTATGATTTTCTGACTCAAAATGCCCAATGCAAATCTGTTTCAGCTCACTAATGCCAATGATACAATTTTTTTGGTAAACTTCTCTTATTTTTAATGATTAATAAAAATAACTAATATGAAGCAATTAGGAAGGATGAATCCATTAAAATACACCTCTGTGATGGCCATCAGGATGTTTGCAGGCCTCCAGGTGGAGTGATTACAATAAGCCAGGACCCTGACTTGAGGGTTGACTGCTTCATTCTGAAACCCAGAACCAGAAAAATAGTACAATCAAATACCTAGGCTCCTTGTGATTATTTAATTTCTCCCCAAACTTCATAACAGCCTTCCATACTTTCTCTTCTTGAGTGGATACTTAGACCCACATAACCTTTCTCTCAAACTTGAGGTATTTCTGCTGTACATTTCTACCTAATGACTGAGTTTCCTTAACTTTTCTAGATCAGGTGTTTCTTCTGATACCATATTTTTCTTTTAATCATGTAATTGCACTTGTTTATTGGCTGGTTAACCTAACCCACTCTTTCTCCAGTTGGGTCCTAAAACTAAATCATGATTGAGCATGCAGTAAAGATCACATACTTCCCCGGGGGTAAGAGATGAATTTCAGGAAAGTCACAGTCCAGCGGCTTGGAGACTTGACCCATCTTCAAATGAGAAAAACAGGGTAGACTTATGAAGGAAGGTCAACTGTTCCTTTCATAATTCCCTTTCTTTTTCTTCATTTTCCTCTGACTGTACCTTCGTCTACAAAGAAACTTATAGGCAATTCAATTTTGCTTATTATGGAAAATGCGGACTTTCTTTAAAAGAAACGATATACTTGTATGGCTTTAATTTTTCTCACCCATTTTGCAGTGGATTCTACCCAGTAAGCTTTCTAAACCAGAATCTTTCATCCCTAAGACGGCACATAGTAAATCAAACTCTAATGTGTCCAAAGCTAGAGCTAAGACCAAAAGACGATGTAATCACTGTCCCCTAGGATATGTCTAGGTATTGGTTAAAGCGACTCCTTAGTGGAGAGTAGGGATTCTTTTTTTTTAAATCACTTTATTGGGGGCTCTGACAGCTCTTCTAACATTCCATACATCAATTGTATCAAGCATATTTATACATATGTTGCCATCATCATTTCCGAAATATTTACTTACTAGTTGA
>NW_022105611.1:4380419-4382542 GCF_000313985.2 Echinops telfairi | reverse complement strand
AGATAGCAGAATTGAACTACTAATCTTGAAGGCTAAACATCATGGTCTGGAGGACATCTAAGTTCATTGAAAAACATAGTTCAAAAATATACTATTTTATATCCTACTCAGGTGAGTAGAACCTTGGATTTTAAAACCTTGCAATTAGCCATCAAAGAAGCAACTATTGGACTTTTCCTCCATTTAGGAAAAAATAATCAAGGAAATCAAAGATTCCAGGAAGAAATGAATCTCCTGTCCCTGGGACGAGAGGAACTAGATAGTGCTCAGTTACTACTCTAGCCCATGTTGACCAAGACCCCAATTGAAGGTCCCAGTTAAAATAGCTAAAAACGTAGGGGGAAAAATAGACCCAATTTACTGATATGAAAGGAACTGGATGAGCTCCTGACTATTTCCCTAAGACAATCTTCTAACTTGAGACCTAAGACATTTCCAGAGGCTTCTCTTAGCCAAATGATTGCCAAGCCCGTATAAAAGAAACAACAATCTCCACAAAGGTCCAAAGACCAAACGGAAACTGTTTCCCCAAACCAAAGATGAGAAAACAGGGAGCAATAAGGCAATTTGATACATTTAAATGGGGGAACTTATGGAGGAGGAAGAGACTGCTGAATTATTGATTGGAAAATGAATTTGCTATGTAAATGCTTACCTGGGGCACAATAAGATGTTCAGAAAAGTGTGTCAAACAATAAACTATTTAGTACAGTCATTTCAAAACATAATTTCCTTCTTTTCCTTTCAAATCCATTATATTCTTTAATGGTATTCTTAGAAAAAGCTGATTTTCCTACACTTCAAACAATTGCAATGTAATTTTCCTACACTTTCAAACAATTGCAATGTAAACAAAGATTGCATCCTAACTGTGTACCCTGAAATAAGACTCAACATATAAACTTTACTGATGTATTTCTACCACAAATATGACGGAACTTCAAAAGGTTCATGGGGAAAATGGAATTAAAATATAATGGAATTTTACAGGCTCTGACTGCTTTTTCTTTCCCCCATGGGATGGCTGTATTTAAGCACCTGACCTGCTGGTTAGCCGCTGGATATGTAACCATGTAACCACTGTGTTACCCCAAACCGACAGCCAATGACTTGATTCTGACCCATATGAACCCAAAATAGGGTTTCTGAGACTATACATCTTTATGGGAGCAGACCGCCTCACCCTTCTCCTATGGAGTGGCTGGTAGGTCTGAATAATCGATCTTACAGTGATCAGCCCAATATCTAACCCATGGTGTCACCATGGCACTGTAATGTGCCATCAAGCCTCCTTAATTAATAGACTGTTAGATATGAATAGGTGGTGAAGAATTAAAATGAATGGAAAAGAGAGGAGAAAATGTTTAGGGACAGACTGACTAAGTGGGAACGAAATGTAATTGATGCTCTATGCCTTTAATACAGTTTTGTGAGAAATAATGATATTGACTTGTTTCAGGACAATAGTATAATAGATAACACTTCTGTATGGAACAAATAACGGAAAACTGACTAGAAAAATAAGGTTGAAATGATTTTGAGGCAACTGACAAATACTCCTATTTTATGCAATAATATTATATAATAATATTAAGATGAAATTTGCTTTCATATTCAGTTTTATATACCTATCTACCTCTTCCAATGCTGTCTCTAAGTTTTGTCAACTGTGAATTGGGAATAATAACACCTGCTGCTTCTGGATTCTATTTAGATTACGTGAGATAATATATATGACATGTTAGCATAATATCTGGCACACTAAGTAAACAACACACTATGGCTCAGTAATTGCTACCTTTCCATGGAAGTAAATAAGCCAGAAGTAAGCAAGCTGAATTGTATATGACCTCATATTGAAGATTTACATAAAATCTTTTGATCAATAAAGTCTCAATATTTTGTTTACGGCCTGATATCTAAAGATGAAGAACTTGAGGGCTTACTTAAGGCAAGAGGGTTGGGGTAAAAATCCCTGTCGCACTCCCATGTGAGGACAAATAAGGAGCATTGTATGATTAAAGGCAAGGGCCAATCATGAGTATTGGGGCACAGTCCACAGGAAGTCTTCCACCAGGTTACTTCGGTAAGAAACAGCTGCAAAATTCTCTTTCAGCATCACT
>NW_022105611.1:4377826-4379370 GCF_000313985.2 Echinops telfairi | reverse complement strand
TTCTTTATCTTTATAGATACAAAAGCTAACAAACAAAATATTACACTCACATTCATCGAAGTATTTCCCAAATTTTATCTAGTTATTATTATATCCATCCCTATGAATTCTTAAATTTTACTCAAGTTCACTTATAAAGACTATAATTTCTTTGAAAAGATCAATAGTGGTATAGAATATGTATAGTAGGAAATGAGCATATAAAATTTCTTAGTATTTTTTCCCCCTAACTGTTCTGAGCATCTGAAAGTATTGCCCACTGCACCGAGTCCATTCTGACTCAGCGTAACCCTGCACAATGTGTCGGAGCCCGTCAGTGTGTATGAGAACAGGTAGCCTCATCTTTCTTGCATGGAATAGCTGGTGGGTCCAAACTGCCAGCCCTGCACTTAGCCATACAACACTTCCCCCAAAGAGCCCTCGTAGCGCCTTTCTGAATCTATGGGGAATATTAAAATACAAAACAACATAAACAAAAAGAAATAATGAAAAGGAACTTGTTCCTTTTCCTGCCTTCCCTCTCCTCAGCTCTAGTTTCACTTGTAAAAATAGAGGAACCTGCTAGACTAGCAGAGTGTACTACTGGCAAACAATATGAAAAACATCTTGAATCAATATATTGATTTAGGAAGAAAATAAATTTAGGAAGAAAACTATAATCTGAAGAGAAATAAATCAACAAAGGGGCAAAAAAGCTGTTGTCTTCATATACATCCTTTTTCTGAAAGATAATAAGGAATCTAGTAATAATTGGCTTTGCTCTGGCTACACTTTATTGCTTTTGGTCCCTCTTTTCTTCAATCCTCGACACACACACATCACACTCAAACATACCACAAATACACAAATGACAACATTGAAATGACATTGAACAGCCATGCTACAAAATACTTTACAGTTACAAAAGGGAGGAAATTCTATGTATACAATTACTAAGGTATGCTCCAGTAAGGGAAAAAAAAATTCAGAGCATTCTACTGGAGTGGTACAATTTCTCATATTGACTCTGCTTAGTTAGACAGGGTGAGGTACATAGTCAGTGAGGATTTTTCTTTATTTAAAAAATGCATAGCAATGGTGCATTTGTATATTAACGTTTAATTTTAATAAAGACAAACAAGTAAGAGGGAAATGAAATTCTCACCATCTGCCTTTTCTCACTACCTTGCAGATATGTAAGTACATTTCTACATAAAAATATTTTCTCCCATAGGTAGATACTCATATTCACAAACATGGCTATCTGGAAAGAAATGTAACATGTTATTGACAGAATTAGTCTCTGAGTTTTGGGCATTGGAGACTTTTTCTTCTCTGCCATTTATCTCCATATTTAAAATTTTATCTTATTATAAGCATGGACCACATTTGTAAGATGAATGACAATTTCTTAATTTTGTCAACATTAGAAAGAAAAATTGCAAAACTAAGAGAAGCTCTGATTGTACCTTGTTATGCAGCACACAGAGTAAGTCTGCAAACCAGCGGAAGGATTGAATCTCTCTGCAAACCCAAATGAAATACAGTCTTCTGAGCTTGTAAGC
>NW_022105611.1:4372873-4373730 GCF_000313985.2 Echinops telfairi | reverse complement strand
CAGACTCATGCAAAGTGAACAGATTATGGTGCAGCTTCTGGACTAAGAGCAGACTATGAAAAGGAACAGGTTGTCCACTTCTAAGGAATGAGCCTTAAAACTGAACATATTATGAAGAGAATCAAAACATTATCAGATACTGAAAACCTCATGAAAAGATGGAGATGGTAACAAAAGATGACATTAAACAAACCAGAAGACATTAAAACATATGACTAAGGACGAATTGCCTTCTTAAAGTAGAGTCAACCATGACAGCATGGATGGAATAGAGTCGCTGGGAGTAGAGCCTGTGGGACCTTCATTTGCCAATGGGGCATGATTCAAGGTGAGAAGGAATGGTCGCAAACATCAATTAATAATTGGAAATTGGAATGTACAATGTATGAATCTAGGAAAATTGGAAGTGGCGAACAATGAAATGGAACTCCTAAAAATCAACATTCTAGGGCTTAATAAACTGAAATAAACTGGCATCGGTCATTTTGAAACAGAAAATATATAATTTACTTTTCTAGGAATGAAGTAATCAAGATAAGTGGCATGACATTAATTGTCAAAATGGACTTTTCAATATTTATCTTGAAGTACAATGAGATATGATCATAGCATTCATATCCAAGGGAATCTAATCAATACGACAATTATTCAAATTTACATACCAGCCTCTAAACTTAGTAAAAACAGGCATTGAAGTCTTCAGTCTGAAATTGATCAAACATGAAATGAAGATGCACTGATAGGAATTGGTGATTGGTATACAAAAGATGGTTAAAAAGAAGAAGCAATAGTAGTTAGAAAATCTGACCTTGGTGATAGATACAAAGCCCAAGATCACATGATAAAAGTTTGCAAGA
>NW_022105611.1:4349197-4371287 GCF_000313985.2 Echinops telfairi | reverse complement strand
ACAATGCATCTGCTCATGCAGCCAACTCAGTGTGCCAGTTTTTGGAAAAAGACAGTGTGCCTCTCTTGCCCCACACACATTACTCACCTGACCTTACTCTGAAACTTCTTTTTGTTTCCATGAAAGTAGAGGAACATGAAAGGACAGCGATTTGACGAAGTAGAAGAGGTAAAGAAAAAGGTGAGGGAGGTGCTATCAAGCCATGCAAACAGATGAGCTTGAAACACCTTTCCAAGAATGGAATTGCAGATTTGACAAATATCTTAAGTAAATGGAGAGTAATTTGAAGGTGATTAGGTTATTTTGTAAAAAATAATTGAAATACATAGCTTTGAAAAAAGAGCAAATTTTGCATTTTTGGGGGGTTACCCCTCATATACAACAACATCATTAAGATCGCATGGAAGTAAAATTTTACTAAAGATCATTCAACAATAGTTGCAGCAGCACAATGACAGGGAGCAGTCACAGAGATTCAGGCAGGGTTCAGAAGAAGACATCGAACAAGGGACATCGTTGCTGTTGTCAGATGAGTTTGGCTGAACACAGAGATTACCAGAAAGATGTTTACCTGTGTTTTGTTGACTATGCCAATGCATTCAACTGAGCGGGCCATAAAAATATGGCTAACCTTGATAAGAACGGTAATCCTAGAACATTACATTGTCTTCATGTGGAGCCTGTACATGGATCAAGAGGCAGTTCTGTGAACAGAACAAGGGCATACTGCATGGCTTACAACCAGGAAAGGTATGAGTTATGGTTGTATCCTCACATCATACCTATTCAATCTCTATATTATGTAAGTAAGGACTCTGGGTTATGTTAAGAAGTATGTGACTTCAAGATTGGCGGAATGTTTAGTAATAGCCTGCGATATGCAGATGACATAACCTGACTGATGAAAGTGAGGAAGACGAAGAACTCGCTGATGAAGATCAAGGAGTGGAGCCTTCAGTGTGGATTACAAGTCAGTGTAAACACCAAAATCTTCACAACTGGACCAATATGTAACTTCAAGATAAACAGAAAAGATTGCAGTTGTGAAGGATTTCATCTCATTTGAATCAATGTTCATGGAAGCAGCAGACAGAAGAATCAAAAGATGGATTGCACTTGGCAAATCTACTGCTAAAGACCTCTTTAGAGTGTTGGCCCAGGCTTTCATATTTTCCTTAAATAGAGTGCTTCTATAGAGACATATGCACTGAAGGAAAAATGTACATCTTTTTTATTAGAAGATGTTTGAAACCTAATGATTGAAATCTCAAAATATCAGTAACTTACATACATTGATTTCAGCAGTTCTCATCAAATAAGCAATTCTAGAACATAAATATTAAGCAATAACATTTGTATAAAAATAACAACAATAAAAATCCTTACAATTATAAAACCAGATTCCTTCAGCTCTCTAGCCTTGATGGACTTATCTGGTAGGCTTTGAACTGATAACTACAAGTCCAATCTACTAGTCATTCTGTGGGAGAGAAATTATACTATAGGCTCCCATCAAGATTTACAATATCAGAAACTTACATAAGATCTCTATGAGTTAGAATTGGCTCGAAGGTAGTGGTGTTGTTTTTTTAAAATCTTAAACCTAGTGCAAGCTTCTCTTATTTAGTCATTCATTTTAAATGTATGCAACAAAGATTTTATGCACCTCATTGTGCCAGGGACTATTTTAAGTGTGAGGGATACAAAAATGAACCAAAAAATAGTAAAGGAACACCCTCCCAACCCCCCATCCCCAGCGGTCTCTTGTCCTCAACTGTAATGCGGGAAGGGATAGCCTGAAAATGAAGATTTATAAAAGCAAACAAAAAACTACATAATCCCAGGAAGCAGAAATTACTTTTAAAAGTGTTGAACCATAATCATTGTAGAAGTTTGCAGATTTGGCATACAGTTTTTTATTCTACTGTTCTTTTTAAAATATATCTTTTGCCCTCAACAAATTTGGTGCTGTCTTCTGCTTTATACATTCTTTCTTCCCTAAAGACAAGCACAGAGACATAGGGTTTGATTTGTTTAAGATAAGAGATAAGGGATGTAAAACACCTCATTGCAACTTGTCTGCTTTTGGACTTCCTGAGCAACAAATCTCCCCCCCTGCACACACTCATGCAGGTACTTATCTTCCTTTTCCCCCTGGAAGAAAAGGACTAGAGTTGTGATTCTATTCACTTACTGGGGGTGGGATTACAAACAAGCAATTTACCCTCTCTAAACGTGAGTTCCTTCATCTATAAGACAGCCAGTTGAGACAGTATCAAAAATCCTACTAAAAATTGTAGAAGACCACACAAATGTCAGATAAGCCTTTTGTTTATAGCATCATGAGTGCCTCCAGTGCCCTATCAGGCCATCCTACAAAACCAACATCCAGATAAGAACTGGATGAACATCAGGGGAGACGTGTTAAAGGGAATTTGGTTTGGAGAACCTGAAAGAATTGGCTATTTCCTCCCTTGAAACATTTTTTGGTTGTTTTTGCAGAAAGGTTTTTGCTGCTTATGTTTAGGTTGAAGAATGAAAGTACCAGAAAGCTTCAGAATTATTTGGCGACCACTGGGTTTTTGAGGGAGACAGAGGAGAGAGAAGACTTAAATTAATTTTCACATATTTAATATGATTAACATTAGAACAGGCTATCCCTAGGTTAGCAGCTGATTATAAACTGCTTGTGCCATCTAAACTTCTGTTGATTAAGACCAGAATATCTTAAAATCAAACTTAAGTAAGCAATCTGGAAAAAGTCTAGTGAGAAATTATAAAACCACTTTAAGAATAAACATTATTAAAAATCGGTATTAATTATACTAGTATTACCCAGGGATTATCATAGACCAATAATACAAAGGGTGGAAGGAGTATGTTTTAAACAAATAAATTTGGGAAACAGGCCTTTTAACATGCCAGTGCCTTATTAAGCTGCAAGTGACTTTGTAACTTTTGTAACTCAACACTTTGTAAATCAATTACACCACAGTCGGTTTTCCCCACAAAATGTCATTAGCATTTTAGAGACTAGAGAACAGTTTGAGAAATGTAGAGTTAGAATCTCTTCAAATTTGGAAGAACAAATATTTATTTTTAATAAACTACTTCTCTGGTGAAGTTCGGCAAGTAATTGAATTTAGTCTCTACAAAACATACAAAATGTATTGTTAAAAGAAAACCAATGGGAGAGTATACATTAATGTGCTTTTATTGAATTCAATAGACAATAATGAGAAGTCTACAATATGTAAGTCTCGCTATTGTCTACTCTAATAAAATAATTAAAAAGCAAGAGAAACACTGAAAGAGCGATAGAGGGAAGGATGGGGAGGGAACGGAGATGGATAATGATATATTCTGTCCCAAAGACTGTTACAAAAAGAATAGTGGCTAGGAAAGAAACACCAATATTATAAAATAAAATAAGGCATAATTGTAGATGTGATTTAAGTATGTTCTATATCCACATTATATATACATATAAAGCTTGGTACTTTCCATGTATTATCTGAACTCCATGAAGTAAGTACAGTCTCATTACTCCTATTTAACAAACGAGAAACACATCACTGTAAGGATACTAGGAGTAGTCTAATGTCCACCCCTCCTACGAGGACTTCAGACATAGGATGGAGGAGAAGGAACCAAGAGCAAAAGGTGAGGAGAAGAAGACAGAGCAAGTCTTTCCTGAGACCTGGTAGGCTGACAGCTCACTCACAGGTCTAAGCAAATCATTTTGCCATGGAAAGAAATGAGTGTGAAGCACGTGCTATCACGCGCAGAGGATCATGTAAAGCGATTGTTTCCTCTGCCTGTCTGGGAAACTCAAGTCAACTCCTCATAGTCTTTTGACCACCCTAATCTCATTTTTTTCCTTACCTCTCCTCTATACACCAACCTTGCTCAGTGGATTTTTATTATTCTTGAAAAGGGGGGAAAGGTAAAGGAGAGGAAAACAATGGAGGAGGAGGAGTGGAGGTGAGGGGTAAGCGAAGACAAGGAAAAGAAAATTCAGTCTAAATGCCCCTTCTTCCATAAAGCACTTCCTGACCACCCCTGGGCACTTTCACTGTATCCCCATCATTCCCTGTGCATATCGATAGCAATCATTTCCTATTACTTTGTAAATTGTAAATTCCATGAAAGAGTTCTTTTATATTTGCATTCATGGCGAGTTACTATTTCTTATATATAGTAAAAAACATGTATAGCAGATAAATATTTTAGGATACATTTGTGCATAGTAAGCATTACTAAAAAGTAAATATTACATTGAAATCCATTTGGTATCATTTAACAATATCAAAAGTGCTGTGCACTAGGCATTAGGCTGCTAACAAAAGGCTGGTGGTTCGTACCCACTAGCTGCTCTACAGGAGAGAGACAGCTGTCTTTCTAGTTCCCATAAAGATTTAAAGTCTTGAGGCTTTGGCTATATAGCGTCACTATACGTTGGAATTGAGTTGATGGGTTTTATCTGGGGCACCAAAAATACTAACGAAGTGATCTAATTTATTTGCATTTAATTAGATGCAAATGTACATTTATAGATAATAATTTTATCTTATCTTTACGACTGGTGCTCACTTTACATGATTCTTCCACCTAAATTTTTTTTCAAAAAAATAAGATGTATACCTCAGTAACCAAAAATAATATACAGAACAACAAGCGCTGTTCTTTCACGAACATTTGATTTAAACCAAAGGTGATACTAAAAGGTGATTCACACATGTCCTCACATCCACTCTACACAACTTTCATAGGGAAGCGTAGTCTCAAAATTACTAAGTGGTTCTCAAGGCCACACTTCCAGTAAATAGAAGCTCTTTTCCTACGTTTCTTATGTGTCTGACTCTAACGCTCATTTTCTTAATAAGGACACATTACTCTGTACAGCCAATTATCCCTTATTTTTGTCAGAGATGATGAAGGCAAAGAAAATCGAAAGAAAATCGGAAAAGAACATGGTGGGCCTAGGAATCCCTGGGCAATAGTGCTTCGTAGGCTGGAAGAGTTCTGCTCATCTGTTACAAGAAAAACATTTCCTCAAACTTTTTGAAGTCCCCTCTTATAATCTCCAGATTTACAACATTGGTTGTAATTTCTCCACTGCACTTGGTGAAGTTGGTTTTTCCACACTGAACTCAAAGTCCCTAAAATGACAGATGATGATCTAATTACATTGTCGGTTTTGTGATTCTGTTGTCAGGTGTCATGGCGTCAGCTCTGAACCTTAGTGACCCAATACAGAACAGAGGCAGCGCTGCCCAATCCCACGCCATCCTCACAATGGTTCCTAGCTGGAACCCATTTCTGCAGCCACAGTGGCAATCCATCTACTTGAACGTCTTCCTTTTTTTGTCGACGGCCATATATTTTACCAAACAGGATGTCTTTCTGCAGAGACTGGTATGTAAGACGAATTCTCAACACCATTGCCCCTTAATAACATTCTGGCTGTAATTCTTCCAAGACAAATTTGTTTATTCTTTTAGAAGCTCATGATACTTTCAATTTCTCCTCTGGCATAACAGTCCAAATGCACCAATTCTTCCTCTTCAATCGTCCTTATTCAGTGTCCAGCTTTCACATGCATATGAGGCATTTGAAAATACCAAGGCTGGGGTCAGGCACATCCTAGTCCTCAAAGTAACATCCTTGTTTTCAATGCTCTAAAGAGGTCTTGTGCAGCAGATTTACCTAATGCACTATGTCTTTTGATCTCTTGACTGGTGCTTCCATGAGTATTGATTGTGAACCCAAGCAAGACAAAGTTCTTGACAATTTCAATGTTTTCTCCACTTATTGTGACGTTGCCTCTTGGTCTGGTTGTGATGATTCCACTCTTCTTCACACTGAGCCATAATCCATACTGAAGGCTGCAATCCTTGATCTCCATCAGCAAGTCTTCCTCATTTTCAGCTAGCATGGTTGTTCATATGCATATCACAGCTTGTTAATAAGCCTTCCTCCAATCCTGATGCTGCAATCTTCTTCCTATAAGCCAGATTCTCAGCATACAGATTGAACAAGCATGGTGAGAGGACACAACCCCAAGGACACCGTTCCTGATTTTAAAACACACATAGTCCCTTGTTCTGTTGCCTCTTGATTAGCGTCGCTAGAGTCAATGTGCGGTGAACAGATAAAGTGATGGAGAGCAGTTGCCATCCTTTTACTCACCACTGATTTTGCAACCAGTTTGGCATGAGCAAAATGAAGTATTCTGGAATTTCCATTCTTCTAAAGGCTATCCATAGGTTATGATCCACATAGTCAAATTCCGTGGCAGAGTCAAGAAAACACACGTCAACATCTTTATGATATTCTTTGGTTTCAACTGAGATCCATTCGATATCAGCAATGACATATCCTTTGTTCCAGGTCCTCTTTTGAATCTGGCCTCAACCTCCAGTGGCTCCCTGTCAATGTACTGCTGCAACCATTCTGTTGGGTCACCTTTTCTTTGGAATGGGTACAAATCTCGATCTCTTCCAGTCAGTTGGCCACGTAGCTGTCTTCCAAAGTTCCTGACATAGATGAGTAAGTGTTTCTAGTGCTTCATCCGCTTGGGGAAACTTTTATTCTATTAATCCCTGAGTATTCTATTACTCCCTTTTTTTTTTTTTTTTTTATCATGCCAAAAAGAAAGCTTACGCTTTTTAATGACAGGTCCTGGTATGTAGCAATTGCTCAATGAATAATTTTTTAATGTTGACTGGCTGAAAGAATAGATGACTGAAAGGCAGTCTGGTTGAATTATTCTCTCGTTACTTATAGGGATTTAGACAGTGCAAAAGAGCCCTGGCAATGAGTTAAACAAAGGGATGCTTACTTCAAAGTCAGTGACTCGAAGCTACCCGTGACTCCAGTCTGGACACCTCTGTGCAGCAATTCGACTCTCTCCGATGGGGTGGCTATGAGTTACATTTCACTCAAAAGCAATGGGCTTCGGTCACCCCAGAGGGACTCTGCCTGGGAGGTGACAGCAGCACGAAGGCTGGTCAGGGTCTAAAGATCACCAAATTATCAGCTGGCATCAGAACCGAATGGAATTGATCAACACAGAACCACATGCCATAATGTCTGGCATGTAGAAAGTATATTAAAATGGTATTTTTAAAGAATGATTATGAATGGAATATCTTTTATCAGGTGATAAATCTATTACATAAATAAAATGTAGACAAAAATTACTGGGGGCGGGGTGTGTCTCTGGAAGAAGAATTGAAAACACTCCGGGTGACAGTAAGCTGGACACTGGAAGTCATCTGGGAATGTCACAGAGGCTTCTCAATTCAAGGGTATTGCTCAATAGCCTCGACTGAAGCCATTGTACACAGCCCACTGGAAATGACATTACATGGAACCTGGCTTTTTCTTCTCCAAACAATCCGGTTTGTTCTTTGGTGTCAAAGAAAGACAAACAGGAACAGCACTGAGTGTTTTCAGACAATATTCCCTTCTCTGAACAGACACTAGGCAGCCAAGAGAACTAAAGAAATATGAAGTCTTTCAGTCTTGTATTTTCACAATATCTTTATAAATTATTATGCTCAATCCTTCCTGAGCCTTCAGGTCATGTTTTGCTGGCCCAGCTGCCGAACTGGTTGCAAAATCAGTGGCAAGGAAAAGGGTGACAACTGCCCTCCTTCACTGCCAATCTATTCACAGCACATTGACTACAGCTATCCTTGAGCCTGAATGTATTCTACACAGAATTCGTCCAAAAATCACAATAATAGCACCAGGGAAGGAATTAAGTTTCTTGATTTCCATTTCTTTGCTTAATCCATGAGTCAACAGCACATGTTTTATATTAAAAGTACACTCCCCTCTGTCCTTTCCCGGCCTCTGTCTCGCCTTCTAACACCTGACACATACCAAAGCTCGGAACATTTTCGTGGAGCAATCTCTACAATTACAATTTGATGAGAGTGAACACGCCAGGCTTTGGAATGGGTCAACTGCAAGTTCATGGGTATAAAAGTATGATTAATGAGCACTATTATTTTAAACTCTTCTCCAGCCTCATTACAATGGTTTTGGTTGGGTTTTTTTTTGTTCCCCCTTTTCTCCTTGGCTTCTCATTAAACACACACAAACACATTTCAGAAACTAGATAGTTTCCCTCTTTGTGACTATTTCCTGCCAGGTACAGGTCACCGTCTTCCTTTCCTCATTACTCGTTAGGTAGCCCTTGCTGACAAGACCCTTAGAATGCCTGGGATTTTCTTAGTTATCTAGTGCTGCTCTCAAAGAACACGACAAGTGGATGGTTTTTAACAAACAGAATTTTATTCTCTCCGAGTTAAGGGGTCTAGAAGTTTGAAATCAGGACACTAGCTCGAAGGGAAGGAAGTTTTTTCTCTCTTAACACTACAGGAAGATCCTTGTCTGCTTTCTACGTCTATGACCCTAGCTCTCCGACTCTCTAGCTTCCCCTGCTCTTCTTCATAGGCAGTAGCAGGGCTTTCCTCTTTTTCTCTCTAAGATAAAAATGATGTAGACCACTCTCCAGGAAAACTTCTTTTACTGGATCACAGTTATGACTATGGCAAGATTGTAACATCCTAGCATAAGCTCCTTACAATTGATGGGCCAATCACAATTGATCTCAACGTAACTGCCAAGTGATAGCACTACGTAACTGCCAATTCACTGAGAATCCCAGCCCAGCCAAGTTGTCACATATTTTGGAGGGACACAATTCAATCTATAGCAGGAATACTGTGTTGACTAATCAGAGACCCAGCCAAAATTCTAAGTTACCTCAGTCTATTACTCAGTCGATATTAACCAGTGAAAACTGAGCCTCACTTAAAGACAGCTGTCTCTGCTGGGTTCTATCAGTACTATGTTGAGACAGTACATGCGATAGGATGACACAGTTGCTTTTCACTTTGACTGGAGTCTTGAAAACATGTCTCTCTACTAGTGTGCATTATCTAGTGAGTCAGTCTAACAAACATTTATTTCTATGAGGGGCTAATGAAATCGGTTGGCAACAAAAGAAACAAATTCTAATTATTTGACTAAATGGTCAGATTTTTGGAATTTTTTCTGTGCCACAAATTTATAAATTCATTTGTTTTCAGTTATCTACAACAGTGAAAAAAGCTTCATTGCAATTCAAACTATGGACAATCCAAAATTCTTTTAAATTAGCTCTTGATATCCATGCATTCTTTTCCACTCATATTTACTGATTTTCTTTTATCACAAGCCTCTCTTCCCCCACCCATTACCCTGTTTTACATGCTCAGCCTTTGCTCACTTTGTCCTGGCCTAAATCAATACTCACAAACCACAGCCCCGAACCCACACTTTTGTGATTCTGCCCTCTCTTACTTTCATCTCCTAAAATCCGGCTATTAATCAGACATTAAGCAAGTAATAAGAATATAGAAGTAATTAATATTCTAGAATTTAAATGCCAAACTCAAAACTTTAGATTGAGTTGATTTTGATTCATAGTGAGCTTACAGACCATAGTAAAGCTGCCTCCGACGGGCTCGAAAACTAAATCGCTATAAAAGCAGATTGCTACGTTGCCCTCCCAAGGAGCAGCTGGTCGGTTTGAACTCCCCATTATTAGGTTAGCAGCCAAGTGTTCAGCCAACAAGCCACCATGGCTTCTTAATTTAAATAAACTAATTGTAAACAATCCAGTATTCATTCTATAACTATTATTTAGACCCAGAAACCTTTTCATTATGTTTTAATGTGATTTCATTTGGTAGTTCAGAAAAGCAAAACACATAAATATAATAAGTGATCATCAAATTAGTGCCTCACATTAGCATCCAGTAAGTTAGAAACATTGAATATATAGAATTTCATTAGATCTTCATAGGGGCAGGTTGACAAAAGCATCCTAACATAAGAGCTATCCTCCAAGATCAATGTACAATCCATTTTCTTAAGGATTTCAGCAACATGCAACTATACATTCAGTTTTAAATTAATAATAATAAATAACACTAGCTGCTAAAATAGAGTTTTGGGTGTACATGAATCATGGGTCTAAATATTTAAGGTTTACTACTTCATATTATCATCACAATGGTAGGTTATTCTTACTCTCTCCCCTTTACACAAGTGGAAATGGAGGCACAAATTCATTAGCTTTTCTCAGATGTTAGAATCTAGTTTGTAAAGCAGTCTGCTTTAAACTTAACTACTATCATAAGGTATGTGATATCAACTGTGCCCTTTATTCTTTTATTTTGTAGATGTTCAAAAGGTATTTAAAAGAATATCTGTACCACATCTTAGACACCGAAGAATGATTGTCTTTACTGATTTTGTTAATGAATGAAGTGGATCCCGGCATTAACTTTTTAAAAAATGTAATCTTAGATTCAGAAGGAAGCACGCAAAACAGCATAGTTAACCAAACAGGGTATAGCTGCAGATTACTCGCTGGGAAATTAGTTTTGAAGCAAAAGTTTCAGGCAGACAGGGAGCCTGAGGAGCCAAAAAGTAAGCTGCCCTGGCCCCTGGAAATAGCAGCGGTGGGCAAAATCCTTACAGCTGTGGAGCATAGAGTCATTCACCGCTCTATTTAGACATGTCCATGCTCTGTGTCAGCACAAATATGAATGTGTGTGTGCATGCATGTGTGTGCACATTGTTATAAGGAATCAGAGGTAATTACTGAAGCTCAAAACTTGATTAACATTTCAAACCATGAAGAAGCAAGTTAATTGGGACTTTTGGTTTCTGCACTGTCATCAGAGGCATTATCGAAGTTAAGCAATATGGATTAAATTGTGCACATCCCCAAAATGTGTGTTGTAAATTCTAATTTATATAACTATAATAGCAATCAGCACGGTTGTCTGTTTAGTTACGGAGGCAGGAGTAGTGAGAAGCATGTTTTGATCTGTGAAGAGTCTGTTCCGAGTCAATCATTTACGGCAAGAGGGAGGGCAATTGATGGCAGGCCACCAGGAATTCCCCATGGATCCCGAAGACCAACTGAAGAGAACCAACAGAAATAGAAAGCTGCCCTTCAAACCAGCACCCTGAGCGCGGATTCCTGGCCTCGAACTGTGAGAAGAAGGAATGTCTTTCTCAAAGGCATCCACCTGGGGCATTTTTATTTAAAAGCTCATAACAAAAACATTACATATTAAACTAAATTAATCTCAGAAAATCAATTTCAATGCACTTGACAAATCCATCAAAAAATGAATCTTTGAGCACAATGGTTTATTTTGATGAAATAGATGCAAACCGTGGTCTATAATTTGATTTAGTAACCTTTGTTTTTCTATCAGAGGTTGGTCTATGGACGCCTTAGTTTCTTTCATATGAGTGAGTAAAGACAGTCCCTCGTCAAGCAAAGGATCCAATTCCCAATATCAGCTTTTAGGGAAGGAGACAAAAAACTGCCTGGTCTGGCCCTATCAATTGAGAAGATAGTTCTTCCAACCCCTTGTGACATGTGAAAGTCTACTGTGGTTAAGAAAGGAGTCAGGAGAGTGTCACTCAGGTATCAAGATGGTAAAGAAAAATATAGAGAAATGAGCAAGATCATATTGGGCATATTCGGTCATCTTTCAGAGCACTTAATTACCATATCATTTTTGCCATCCCTAATCTCTCACAGCAGTGTGTCGATTCTTTTTCAAAACCAAGTGATTTTCTTTTGCTTACTTGGGATAATTCCTAGACTGAATGAAGGGCAGAATTTCAGACTCTTGGCTAGATGAAGGAAGTAGCAAATCTCGGAATCGTTCTGTCAAAAGAAAAATAAACATCAAGCTGTGAAAAAGTAAGACATGAAAAAATCCCAATATGAATGTAGGAGCTATTCGGGTTTTTTATGGTAACCATTTTGACTGCATATATTGATTACAAATGCATCTATCAGTTTAAATATAATATTATCCAGTTAAACATATTACAAATCCTGCAAATCTAAAAATACCCAATATTCATTTGTAGAGATTCAGAACTGAATGGCTGAAAGGTAAAACACATATGATCAATAAATATAGTCAGGTGTGTGCAACATGGGAAATGCAGAGCAAATGTTGCACCATCCCATAGTGTTCACATTATGTGTAATTCAACTAACAGAAATTAGTGTTCAACGCCCAATGTCGGAGTAGATTGTCATAAACCTTTACAGATTGTTGGTAAGAATACAAATTGGAAAAATTGCTCTAGAAAATAATTTAGCACTACTAAGTCCCACCTTTGCAGATCCTACGACCCAACTTTTCTAAATCTACGTATATATTGGAAAGAAACTGACATGGGTTTTATAAAGCAGATCAAAGCAGCAACGTGCACAATAAAATAAATGGAACATTTCCAGGTGAATGAATAAGTTATGACATTCACACAATGAACTATTTCACTGAAATGGAATAGAATGACTTCATTTACACACAGAAACAGTGATCATATTACTATAAAAAATCCCATGATGTCACATATAGTGGAATATTATTTTATTGAATTAAAAACAACTAAACCAAGCAATGCATTTGATAGGCACATTAGACATTAAACAAGGTAAGCAAATGGGAATAAAAAGGCAATTCATATATTTCGATAACGATTATCATTTAGAAGGGGTAAGAAATGAAACAGAAGAAGAGCAAAAAGGTGAGTCATTGTTAATGTTTCATATGCACTGTATAATAATAGTATTATAAATAAAGGAATACAGGAAAGAGGGTCATGGCAGTAAGCCACAAATAAGAATAAGTAATCAAACTCGATGCAAATAAGATTCGTAAAGAAGGAAAAAGAGGAGGGGGAAGAGTGAACCTGAGGGACAGAGAAGAGAGGGGAGGAGGAAGAACGTGGCGCTGGGGGCGGAGGGGGGAGAGTCCTCAGTTCTATACTGGATATACTCAGATAGCATGCACACTAATTGGATTGCACGAAACAGTATATCTTTTTTCTGCCAAGGGGCATTTGGATATTCAGACCATCACTTGTAGGCCATACAAATTATCAACTTAAAAATTAACCTGCTGCAGTTGGTCAAACATTTCATTAACTTACTCCTAATGTGATGGCTGGAACAGCTTCTCTTTGATGAAGCACGTGATTAGCTGGTGTTGATAAGTCTGTGGGGCATATATGGGCGAGGGGCTGGATGTGTCCCAACCCGGCTCTAGGTGATCATTGCCTCCAGGGTCATGCCTCTGGGCATCACTCCTTGACTTCTACCATTACTTGGCCTTCCCCCCACAGACCACATCTCAAACAGGCTGCCCAACGTGTTTCTCTTGCACATTTTATCCTTGCACTCGCAAAGAATATAGCAAATTCTATTTTTACTGCCATATGTTTATGTCTCTGCGCCCCTCTTCCTCATCTAGTAAATAGCTATTGTGGCCCCAGGATAAAAAATATTATCTGCTAACATTTTTAGAAGCTAAGTATTTGTTCAGAGAATAATTCAATTTCCATTTGTACTGGATACAGAAAACTGTTTGCCATGGTTAACTAAAATGCTTTCTAGGAAAGGACAATTTTTCATATATCGATTATGAAAAGCAAGAGTACCGCACTTCAGGTCTAACAGAATCCCATCTCCAGCAGGAAGATGAGAGCCCCAGGCCGCAAGCGTTCCCTCGCTCCTGCCGGTGAGCCATTTGCACCGAATACTGGGAATCGACTTGAGGACAACCCTCCTTATCCACTTACAGAATTGCTAGGCGCGTTTGTGAGAACCGTGGTCATAAAGTTTGGTTGAGAAGCAGGATGTGGATTTTACTTAATTCTATATTTAATAAAAAAGACTGCATCAGAGATCCTTAATTGCTCTCTATTCTACTTTTAATTTTTTTCAAGAAGCCCCGGTAGAGCAGTGGTAAATACTCAGCTCTAACTTAAATATAAGGGGTTTGAATCCAAGAACAACCCATGAAAAAGACATGAGGGGCAATTTGATGCCTTAAAGATTACAGTAGGGCCATTCGACTTTGACCTATAGAATTGGAATGGGCTTAATGGTAATGGGTTTGGCTTTTGAAGATGCTATTTTTTTTTTATCATTCTGAATGTTTTTACAACATATTTGGAGTAGAACTAAGAAGATTCAAAAATAGAAGTTGCTGTATTCTAGTCTATAACTTCAAAACGAGCACCATTTACTTTTCTCCTTTAATTTTTCTAAGTCTTTAATTTGAAATCAAATATATTTTTAAAATCATACAATCATATTGCTAACTGGTATACTGTTCATGTTAATCAACACGGAGAGTATTTTTTTTTATTTTAAAAAATGTCTTTGTTGGTTCATGGCCCTTGCTCTGCAATCTTTTCCCCAGTATATGCAGTATCTCATCAAATATTTGCAACTTACATGGTTTTTCCTTGTCAAATTTTCCCCACTTAGGCCTTTTTCTGAAATAGTCTTTTAAAGTAAAACCAAAACCCAACAGCAAGCAATAATTTTACATAAGTAAAGTTCATTAGTACTTCAGGTATAAATGTTCATTGGTACTAGAAGTATAAATGAAAGTTTTATTAAATAGATTTATTTAAAGAATGCAAAAATCAATTCTTAATTAACCATGCATCAAATTCTCAGTGATAGCTTTTTCCTCAGTTATATAATTACAAAGGGCATTTGATAATAAAACTGAAAGAAAATATAATTATAGTTACAAGACCTCTTTAAATAAACAAGGGCAGCATAAATCAATTTTAACATTTATAAGGCTACCAAAACTAAGAATATATCATTAATATTTATTTCTCCATTTGAAGCAAAATTTTATCTAAAGGACAATATTGTAAGTGTAATATTGGAAAGGCGATCATACATAAGCGAAAACAAAAATTCGCATAAACACAAACTTAGGGAATCCAGAGAAATTTAAAATTCTATCCTTGTTAAATTTCCATTTTCATCTTTATATTCATAAACGGTAACAATGATTTTCACTGTGAAAAGTTTGTGAGTTATTATTTTTTCTTTATGGAAATACAAAAATAAAAATGTATGCAGGCAAGTGACAAATTATAATTTTTACATTAATTCATTTTGGTCTCTAAACCTATTACTATAATATTGATTCCAGTGCACAGGGGCCTTATCTGTTACAGAGTAGAACTGCTCCATAGGATCTGGGGCTACAGTTTCCATGGAGGCAGATTGCCTGGCCTTTCTTCCACAGCACTGTCACATGAGTTCACACTGCCAACTGGGAGTCTGGCAGCCAAGATCAAACTGTTTGTGAGACCTAATTATTTAAGTAGGCCCCAAGTTTATCTTATGCTGGAAAGAGATCTAAAGTAAATTAATAGTTTCTTAGTCAGGTAATAATTTTAAATACTACCTCTTTTCTTGCAGGACAATATCAAGCCAGATGATCTTATGCTTTGTCAGTAGACCCAGACTTACATGCAAACTTTTTAGCTGGATAATACTTCTTAAGTAAATGGCCCAGTTATCCAAACACCGGAGATCAATCTTCACACAGGGCTTCTTAGAGCAATTTTATTAAAGGTACTGAAAAGAACCAAATGATTTTCTGCGATGTGACACTGGGGTGAGCTGACTAATGATGTGATAATATCGGAATATGATTTTCTACCAGTAGGAGATATTTCTTAATTGACTCAAGCTTTTGTAGATTTTCATCCACTCTCCCCTCCTCTTATTCAATCAACACAAAAATCTCAGACTACAAGACCAAGATGACATGCTGAAAACAATTGCATTAATTTGGGTTTTTCTGGACAATCAATGTGAGACAATATCCTTAATCCTTCAAAACTAAAGATGATAAAATAAATACTCTTCGCAATTATAATGCAAGCTTGGTGTGTTTGCCTTTGCTCTGACATCGGTTCTTTATTGTTCCCTTTGTGAAAGATAGCGGGCTGTAATTCTCCCAAATGCTCAAAATATACCAAACATAATACAAATTTGCACCACAACAAGAAACAGCACATAAATATATTCTTGGAATTAGAAGAAAATAAAAATTCCTTCCTAGAACTAAAACAACAATTAATGAAGGAAAGAGACAGAGAAGAAAAGGGAGGAAGTAAGGGAAGAGGGAGGAGAGAACAGAATACAAAGAAAGAAACAGGTGGGGGAGGAGGAAGCAAAAAGTAAAGAAAAAATCAAGGAGGAAAAAAAGTGATGCTAAAAAATGCTATTAGTCTTCTTTAATACACAGAGAGGTGCAATCACAGCCATCCCAATAATGGTGTCAATAACAACTGTTGGAAATGCTATCAAGTACTAGTAAGATACTGTCATGTCTTGCCAACTCCAATCATGGCTTAGCCCCACACCACTGGCTTGAGTCCATTCTGACTTAAAGTGACACTACAGGACAAAGTAAAATTGCTCCATAGCATTTACTGAGGCTTTAAATCTTTATGGAAATAGAAAGCTTCATCTTTTTCCCAAGAAGTAGCTAGTGGGTTTGAACCGCTAACTCTGAGGTTAGCAGTCAAACACTGAAACCACTGTGTCACTGGGGCTCTCTGGTAATCCTCTCTTCATCGACTCTACTATGAAAAAAAAAGCATATTTAAATATTAGATTATCCTGGGCAAAGAAAAAAATTTGATAAAACACCTCTGTTGTTGTTAGGTGCGATCAAGTCAGTTCCAACCCATAGTGACTCTATGCACAAAAGAGGGACATTCTGCCCAGTCCTGCACCGTCCTCAGTTGTTCATCTGCCTGAGCCCCTTGTTGTAATCAATGTGTCCATCTACTGTATTGGAAACAGTCCACTTTTGAAGTACAATATTGCTCCCTGCCCCACCCCCCACAAATCACCTGAAGGAAGCTCTTTCCACTTTTACTGACAGATACAAACATTCTCTTTATTCTCTTAATGTTCATATTATACTTAATTTACCAGGTATAAGGTGTTTTTGTTTTCAAAAAGTGGTGAAATGAAATCTTTAAGTACCATTAAATATTTACACTTTTAAAAAGGGGTGAGATGATGTAATACATGTCATTGTATTACATGTATTACATGTCATTGTAATACATGTAATCATTGAATACATGTCGAAAGGAATAAATTCTTCCTCCATATTGTAACTTACTTTCAAAACAAAATCAGATGATTATTTCATAATCTATCTCGAATCTAGAATATCAGCATTTAAATTTAAGAAATAATAAGAAATTTAAATTTCTTTTGCAATAAAGTCAGGATTATTGCATAAGCCTGCAATATATAAGCAAGTACACATGATAAAAAGCACATCTTTATGTAGTCATAGATTGCTGTACTTAAAAGCCATATGTTATAACAGAAATTACATTGAATTTCTTTGTCAGACTGAGCCCTGGACCTACCTTTACCTTTATTCTTAAGTTTTCTGAGACCACAAATCATTATGGGAATGGAAACCCTCATCTTTCACCATTGGAGCAGCTACAGGGTTTCCACTGCTGACCTTGTAGTTCTCAGCTCACTACAGTAACCTTGCAGTTAGTGAGCTCACAACTCATAGCTCACTATACCACCAGCACCCCAAAGTTATTGACAGGGATGATGAGCATACATCTTGATTTACCTGGGGCAGTTCTAGTTTATGCTTCTTGCACTGGATTCCTGGTCCAGTTAGCAAATGTCTTATATTTTCAGTGATTAATTAAACAATACTATAAAATAAGCTTGTGATTGAGTGACTGATACATAGAAAAATCAACAACAAAATCACCATTTGCCGTGGTGTTGATCCTGTCCTATAGCAACCCCTCCAGAGGGCTTTCAGTAGCTGAGTTTTCAGGTGTAGATTTCACGTCTTTCTTGTAATACACCTTTGTGTGGATTTGAGCCAACAATATTAGAGTTAGCAGCTGAGTTCAAAACTGTTGCTATTATTGTTAGGTGCCGTCAAGTTTGTGTTGACCCACAGCAGTCCTATGCACAGCACTGCCCAGTCTCGCGCCATCTTCCCAATCGTTCCTATGCTTGAGCCCATTGTTGCAGCCACTGTCAATCCATCTTCTTTAGAGTCTTCCTTTTCTCCACGGCCCCTCTCTCTCTCTCTTATTGTTCATGATGTCCTTTTCCAGGGACTGGTCCTTCCCGACAACATCTTCAAAGTCTACAAGACAAAGTCTTGTCATCCTTGCCTCTGAAGAGCGCTTTGGTCCTACTTCTTCTCAGATAGATAGGTTTGTCGTTTCAGCAGCCCATGGTACTTTCCATATTCTTCTCCAGCACCACAATGCTATCACCCCAAACCACACTAGACCCAACCCGAGTCACTGCCAAGTCTCCTACAGACCCGAAAGGACAGAACAGAACTGCTGCAGATGGCTTCCAGAACATCTTTTTTCCCGTAGAGCACCTAGTGGGTTCAAACCATCAACTTTTGGGTTAACAACTGCCCACAGAGCTCCTTGATATACAAGAGGAGCACACTCCAAATCTTCCTTCACAGGAGGACTTGCTGGAGAGTACCGTCAGCAGGCAGCTTCCAACTATCAACTTGATCAGGGTCTGTCTAGCTCATTGCAGACAGCAATTGGTCGGAGATCATTCCTCTGCCTTCAGTGGCTGAACAAGGTGCAGTAGTTCCATCCTGCATCATCCTGCTTTTTGGCTACAGAGTTCCCCACTGGCTTGATCACGTTTCTGTTGGGTGAATATGAAGATTCACCTTCTCCCCCTGCCCAGTCTCACCGTAGTCCCTACCCTTAACAAGTGTTAACAACTTTGTAAGCATTTTACATTCACAAACTCCTTCCCCACACCGGCTTCTGGAGAACTCAACACATTCACAGGCTTCGACTTTATATATGAAAACTTCTGGAAGTGTCATATACGAACTTTATTGATTTAACAAGAATTTAGAGTCCACAGTGGTCTCCTCTACTATTTGATGCATATTGATGAGTTGTGTCAGAATAATGATCAGCAATAACATGTCTTTTTGCAGAACTTTCCAGATGTAGCATAACTAACATTTTCACAAGCAAATATAAATGCTCCTGGTGAAAACGAAGGGTTCTCACGCACATGTATTTGGGACACATGCAGTCTAGGATGATGGTGATGGGATAAAATAGCAAGTGCCTGTGCTGGTCACTTGGCATACGACCAATTGTGTTGTGTCCTGTGCTCCAGCCCAATGAGTTCACAAATTCACCAGGTCTTCAGTTTGTAAGTGAGTGGAAATATAGAAAACTATAATTTGTGCGGATGTGAAAAATATATAAGATATAGAAATTAAATAGCCTGCCCCTAGTCTATGCAGTTCCAAGGACACTCGTGCTATAATGACTACTTTGTCACCTATAATATGAAATAAACCATGTCAAAAACAGAAGGTTTTTGGAAAGTTCGTGTTACATTTTTTAAAATATGAATTTCATTTCCTTTCCTTAAAAAAGTTGATAATGAACATATTCCTTTTAACAAAAGACTTGTCAATGATTGCTGTAATTGCTATACACTCTGAAGGACAAAGGATTTCACATAAAATCACTCAAATAATCTGTGGCTGATGAATCAGCAACCGCTTCAAAATATATTCAATTTTATGAAAATGATATCTAATAATAACCATTTAGCATATGAATATACAGATGACCATCATAAACTATATATAACTGGGTTTCAGACTAAGATCTCTATGAATGTCAAGCTAAAGATTACTACTCATAAAAAAAACCCCAAACAGCTTTTTTTTAAATGAAAGCAATTCTAATTTTATAGGCTTGCTCAAAAATCATTAATATATGGGAAGATGGGTAGGAGTGAGGAGAGAATACATTCTAATGTTTATAAACATTTCAGATGGTCCCAACATGCCTATTCCCATGAACCCTCTATCTGAACATTCTCTATCTGAACATTCTCGAATGGAAGGTAGATTTTTCCCCTAGAAGGTCTCAAGTTAGGAAGAAGAATACCTGCTTCGTTTCATTTCATTTTCCTCCAATCTTTGTCACACTCTCTTCTTTTTAAAAAAATGAAACTCATTTCTTTACCATGTAAACCCTTGAATTCTGTTGGGATAGTAATTTCCCCACTTCCCAATTCACTATTCCATTCATCCTCATCTGTGCATCATAAAAACTAGCTCTCAAATAGTTCTCAAAGACTCTCTTCTCTTTAGAAGATGGGTTGGAGAGATGATATTAAGTTGGTGAAGTTCGTGCTCTGGTTTCTGGTGCAGAGAATGGCAGTGACATTTGTGAACACTTAAATTTTAACAAATTATATATAAATATTAGAATTAAAAAATGACAGTATAAGCAAGTAAATTTAATACTAAAATAAAACATAGCTTAAGAAAGGCACTTTTGAGAATGATGTACAAATGTGCTTTACACAATTGATGTGTATATGGATTGTGATAAGAGTTGTATGAGCCCCTAATAAAATGATTTAAAAAAAAAAAGAATTGTAGGGGCCCCCAATAAAATGATTTTTGAAGAAAAAAAAAGGCACTTTTATTTCTACTTGAAAATACAAAACATTAAGAGTGAATTTAATATATCTATGAAGAGGTTTCAAAAAGTTCGTGAAAAAGTAGAATGAAAAGAAAATGGAGTTTTCCATGAGATTTGTGAAGCCCCTTGGTATATAATTTCTTACAAAGACAAAAAGAGGAAGAAAAAAGGACTACCGTATATGAGTATTTCTGAGTGTTTTTGTTCCCAATGTGTCCTCAGAAAGTGGGGGTGAGGGGCGCAAAGGGACACGTCCTCAAACCAAAACTGCATTAGTTACACAGCAGCCTGTTCTGTTTCTGCAATCCTGTTTAGGTTCCTCAGAATAGGGTCAACTTAAGGACAATGTTCAGGTTCCCAAATCTTGGGTATTTTCTGTTGGCCATGCTATCACATGGGCAAATGACTGGAGAGGTTCTTTTGAGAGAGGTTAAGGAAAGAATTTTTTAGTTTAATTTTGGACATGTAGAAAGCCATTATTCATGGTTATTTGGGCCTACTATCATTAAAGGGGTCCAGAATCCATGAATTGGCTGAAAACAGGTGATTGGAAGAAGGGCTATAATGCTCTATTGAGATTATTCTGGTAATTGCTCTGATCATTAATCCTGGAGTTTTCTTTTCATTTATATAAATCAAGTAAGTCCACTAAGTTGTCCATATATTTTAGTTCTAAGGCGACTAGTGATGTTAGCCATCAAAGATCGATTCTGGTCAACGAATCGAATCGTGAGTACTCTGCCAGCCAAGCTTCTCATTACAGTAACCATACCCACCTTGACCCTGTACGTGCTGCCACTTGGCCCAGGCCTCTCTGGGAAATCACCATTCTAACAAAGTTCATGGAGCCAAAGTTCATTGTCAATGCAATGGCAGTGTCTCTCACTGCCACTCGTGGCCTACAATCAGCAGAGAGCCATTCAAGTATTCTGGAATGATGTATTACTTAAAGTCTCCCAGAGAAATTTAAGGCGTTGATCACCAAAACACAAAAGCCATTAAGTCAATTATACTTGAGTTACCTATGCTTCATAACAACTCTATAGGATAAAATATAACTGCCTCCTGCCTCGTAAGGTTTCCAAAGCTGGAATCTTTATGGAAACAGATGGCCACATCTTTCTCCCACAGAGCTATGAAGATCCTCAACAGCCAACCTTCTGGTCAGAAGCTGAGCACTTAACCACTGTGTCACCAATAAGACATTCAAGAAAGCATCCCAATCTCTCTAAAGCACTGGATAACTAAATCTACAGTGCATCTAAGAAGTGTTTTAGTATATGAGAGTAAAGGATTTGGAGTTACAGGGAATGAAAATTCACTTTTTGATTACATATTATCTTGTTTGAATTGTTAATATTAGCTATCTAAAAGTAATTGTTTCTCAAAATAAGAGGTGTAGGGTATGGATGTGCAGACTATTGTACATAAACATGTTCTCACGAGGGCTACAATCACAGTCACTACATTATAGCTTTTGTAGTGTTGTACTTCCTCCCACATCCTGTCTCTATGTCTATAACACAGAGACTGAAACATGTGCTTCCCAAAAGAGAATGTAGCGGGGTACTCCAAAATCTGATTTTTAAAAAAAGCTCTGCTGAGAGCTTTCATAGTACACATTTTTTCTGCTGGGCAGGCATCCACCAACTCT
>NW_022105611.1:4308037-4348635 GCF_000313985.2 Echinops telfairi | reverse complement strand
CCCCAAGGTTCTTACTGGTGAGGAGACATGGTGCTATTCTTACAACTCCCAAAGCAAACATCAATCAAGCCATAGTCACCTTGCCCCATCAAAGCTCATCAAGTGAAATCAAAGATCAAGATGATGCTCATCCGTTTGTTTGATATGAGGGAAATAGCGTATTTGGAGTTCTTTCCACCAGATCAGACTGTCAATCAAGCGTTCTATATAGAGGTTCTGAAAAGATGGTGTGTGACCAAAAAAAAGGCCTGATTTGTGTCAGACAGGGAACGGGTTTTGCTACCACGACAATGCACCTGCTCACACAGCCATCTCATTGTTGCCAGTTTTGGGGGCGGAAATAGCATGTCTCTCTTGCCCCACACACCTGATCTCACTCCGTGTGACTTATTTTTGTTTCTGTGATTGAAAAGGGACATGAAAGCACAGCAATTTGATGAAGTAGACGAGGTGAAGCAAAAAAACAAGGGAGGTGCTGTCAGCCATCCAAACAGATGAGTTTGAAAAATGTCTCCAAGAATGAAATTTAATATTTGACAAATGTATTAACTGTAATGGAGAGTATTTGAAAGGTGATAAGGTTGTTTTGTAAAAGATATTCAATATATAGCTTTGAAAAAAATGCTGGGTTTTTTGGGGGGTAGAAGGAGCCCCTCTTAGACTATTAGTTTCCCTTAAAGAGGCCAAACTCATTGGTATCATGTCAATTATGACTTGTGGCGACCTTATGGTGCAGGGTCGAAATGCCCCGTGGTTTCCTGAGACCATCACTCTGTACGGAGCAGGAAGCCTTGTTGACGTGAAGAGGACTTGTCGCAACTGCTGATGTCGATCTAAGAAGAAACAGCCAGAAGATCAAGCGATGGATTGCATTGGGCAAATCTGCTGACACGACCTCTTTAGAGTGTTGAAAAGCAGGGAGGCTACTTTGGAGACAAAGGTGGACCTGACCCAAGCCATGGTATTTTCAATTGTCTTATATTCATGTGAAAATTTGACAATGAATAAGACTGAAGAAGAATTCATGCAACTGTATTGTGGTGCTGGTGAAAAATATTTAAAAGTACCATGGATAGCCAAAAGAACAAACAGATCTGCCTCTGAAAAAGTTTGGCTAGAATGATCCTTATAGGCAAGGATGGAGCAACTCCATCTCACATTCTTTGGGCATGTTGTCAGGAGAAAGAGTAAAAGTTCTTGTATTCTGGTTGCAAGTACCAGTCATTGAAAACCCTATGGGGAACAATTCTATTCTGATACACTGCAGATTGCCATGGGTTGGAATCAACACTATGGCAATTAGTCTTTTTTTTAAAGTTTAATATATATTATATATAAATGTGTGTGTATCTACATTTAAACAATTAATTGTTCAGCAAACATTTACAGATCATGGACTAAAATTAATGCACCAAGTTACATGTTCAAAGAGCTAAGTGTTCATGGTAGATCCACGTAGTCAAAAAAAATGCAATACAAAGCAATTAAGTGCTGAAGGAATGGTGCTCAAGTTCTGAAATATGTAACAATTTTCTGCCTGGGTAAGCGTGTGTGGTTGTCTTTAGGGACCATCAAGTCCATTCTGACCCTTAGCGACCCTGTGCACAACAGAACAAAACCCTGCCTGTCTCTGCCGCTCTCTCATTGCTCCCAGGTTGAGCCCCTCACTGCAGCTGTGTCCATCCATCTTACTGAGGACCTTGCCTTTTCTCTACTTCACAAAATATATCCTTCTCCGGAACTGGTCATGCCTAAAGATTGTGGGACAAAACATTCCATGCACATTGATGGATTCAAGCAAGATGAAACCTTTAACAACTTCAATCTTTTCTCTGTTTATCTGGAAGTTAGCGACTGTTCCAGTTGTGAGGATTGTGGTCTTCTTTACATTAAGTTGTAATCCATGCTGAAGGCTGTAATCTTTGATTTTCATCAGAAAGTGCTTCAAGACCTCTTCATTTTCAACAAGGAAAGCGTGTCATCTGCATATCACAGGCTGCTAATAAGACTTTCTCCAACTCAGATACCACATTTTTCTTCACATAATCCAATAGTTCTGATTATTTACTCAACAAACAGATGGAATATGTACGGGGTGAGGAATCAACCCTGGAAAGCACCTTTCTTGATTTTGAACCATACAGTATTCCTTTGTTCTATAGTCACCACTGTTTCTTGATACGTGCACAAGTTCTGCAGGGGCATAATAAAGTGTTCTGGGATTCTCATTCTTCTCAAGGTTATCCATAGCTTGTTATGACACACAAATACAATGTAAACATCTTTCTGGCATTCTATGTTTTCAGTCAAGATCCATCTGACATCAATAATGATATCCCTTGTTTCAGGTACTTTTCTGAATCTGGCAAGAACTTCTACTGCTGCACCATTGTTGGATAATCTTCAGCAAAATTTTGCTTGCATGAGGTATCAATGATACGGGTCTATAATTTTAATATTCTGTTTGGTCACCTGTCTTTGAAATGGGTAAAAAGATAGATCTTTTCCAATCAGGTGGCCAAGTAATTCTCTTCTGAATTTCCTGACATAAACAAGTAAGTGCTTTCAGTGCTCCACTCACTTGCTGACATCTCAGTTGGTAGTCCATTGATTCCTGGACCCTTGATTTTGGCTAATGCTTTCAGTTCAGTGAAGCTCAAATTTCTTCCATTGAGTACCATTGGCTCTTGTTTATATGCTACTTCTTGAAATAGTGGAATGTCAACTCCCTTTTTTTTTTGGTCTAGTGACTTTGTGTTTTCTATCCATCTTATTTAGCTGCTTCCTGAATCATTCAACATTTTGCCCATAGAACCTTTCAATACTACAACCTAGGGCTTGACTATTTTCTTGAGTTCTTTTAGTTTAAGATACGCTGAATGTGTTTTTCGTTTTAGGTTTCTAGCTCTAGGGCTGTACACCTTTTGTTATAATATTTTACTTTGTCTTCTCAAGATATCCTTTGAAATTTTATGTTTAGTTCTTTTACATCATCATTTCTTACATTTGCCTTACCTCCTCTACAACTAAGCTAGTTTCAGAGTGTCTTCTGACATCTACTTCAATCTTTTGTTTTAATATAAACTACAACAAAACAAGAATGGATATTTTACTTCAAAGAGATAGGAAAAACAACAACAATAAAAAAGTCCCCATGACCCCTGGTACTAGGTGACGATGTCTGCTTTCATTTTTGTTCTTTTTCCTAAATCACAATAACCTTAAATTACGGAGAATTTAGAATTGACAGTAAGGCTGACAGTTTCAACAGGGGAAATTTAGCAATTAAATAATATTTTATTTATTTATTCACTCACTCAACAAATATTTATTAAGGACCTATTATTTATCACATTATGAATAAAACAAATTCTTATCTTCAAGGGCAGGCCTGTTTATCACCAGGAAATGCCAGTACATAAAAGAATTAGAATATCATTACAGACACTCCAAAAAGGATTTAGGATGTAATTACAAAATTACTGAAGGACAGAAAGAAGAGCTTTTCTCAACGGGAGTCAAGGAAATTAATGATTGTCAAAAAATTGATATTTTTATTTTACTTGGAAAAAGAAATAGGCACACCAATATTAGAAAAATAAATTACTTCAAAAACTAAGACCCAGTGGGCAGATTTAGAGTATATCCATGCCAACGAGAGACATATAGAATATACATATTTTTGCTCTGAAAAGTTTATTTAAATCCAGTGAATATTCTTTATTGCCATGGTAACTAAGTATTAAATAACATTCCTTCCATTTAAAATACAGGCTTTAAAGCAAAACCAAAGGCATTCGAATATTACTACTCTAGATAAATTAGGAAATATGGTTGCAGACTAAGAATGTGTCTTTGTTAAGACATAGGTTAATTTTCTCTTAATAAAATTAGAATAGAAGCAGATTGTAATTCTATGGGGGGGGGAATCAGTTGCAGGCTTTGGATATATAAAATCATCTTTTCAAAAAAAATTAAGATTCATGTCAAATAAGTATAAAAAGGAGTGTTATTCTTCTCTCTTAAAGGGGAAAAAACCCAGACAAAAGACAAGTCCACATATCCAATTCTGGTGGTGGCATCAAGGAGCACAATGTATACGTCAGGTGTACAAGGAGAGGAAATAAATCAATAAAACTGTAATCGAAGAAAGAAAACCACTTCAAAAAATACTATGTGTGCCATGCAACCTCCACACTACTCTTATTCACTTTACACAACTACATGAAAATCAATCTATCATCATTCCCATACTTTATGCTGAATTAAATATCCAGATTTTAGAATGTATTTCTCTGCAAGGAATTATAAAGTTTTAGAGTTGCCAGGAGCTGAGAAAAGAGGTAAAACTTCCTCAAGGCTTGCATGATGTAGAAGACAAACTGAGAGCCGGAAAAGCTGAGCTGTGGTCCCTCAGGTCGATATGCAAGGATAGTAAAACCCATCGTCGAAAATAAAACAGCAGCCTTTTCACTAAGGCATGCCATCTTAGTCTCTGGCAAGAGAAGCTTGGTATAAAAATTACATAAGAAAAGCAGTGCAGACTCTTATACCATCTATACACCTTTGCAACTCTATGCCTGATTCCTTTAAACATTGCAAGGTCTGAAGGTCGACGGTAAAGTGAACAAACTACACAAAGGAAAATTATGTATGTATGCTTCCATGTTCAGTGGAAATACAATGATAAAATTCTATCCTTGTGGGACTCATGGTTATGAATTCTGCTCTTTAAATATACTACTCAAAAAATCAGACATCCTTGAAAAAACTGCAAATAGACTTCCTGGCCTCAGAATACATCAATGAATCAAGACCTATCACTGGCTTTCTTTTAGAATATAAATCATCTGCTATTGTCACCAAAGTTAAAGCACAACAAAAATGTACAGGGAGAAGAAATAAAAGAGGTTTAAGGAAAGTGAAAGTAACTCACAGAATCATTTTTTAAATAACCACATTATTGTTACCAAGCTTGCCAAAGTCTACTTTTTAAAGAAAATGCTACATTTCCCTTTGCCACATCAAGTGCATTTTTTAAAAGTCTGCACTCAACAAAGAAATGGCTCAAAGTGGTGGAGACTCAGCTTGATACTAATCCAGGCTCTGTTTTCTGCACAGGTCTGAATACCCTCCCGAGCGCATATTTAAGGAGGAACAGGACATTTCTTCAGAAACAAAAAGAACTGGAAGTTTTATTTTATGTTATTATGAAGTCCTAACATGAAGTCCTTTGCAAATAATAATAATTATTATTATTAATAATAATAATAATAATAATAATGGCCTCTTGGTGCCTCCTCTTAGCAAGTTTGCTGTTGCTCTGAGAGACAGAAATAAGGAGAAAGTGGCCGTGGGGCAGGAGGAAGGTGAAAGGAAACAGAGGAAGGACATAGGAAGCAAAGCGATGGACAGAGGTATGAACATGGCGGTGTCCATATGTAAACACATTCATCCACACAAATAGAGGTATTGGCCCATGTACATATATTTATACAGCAATCCACTGAGGTAGGGGATGGACTTTGTGGCTCTGCTCAGACCCTCCCTCAGTACAAGAAGACTTTGTTCTAATCAATCGGCAGTCTGAGATGTTCACTCTCCAGACACAATCACTGAAGACAAAACAGGTGCATAAGCAAATGTGGTGAAGAGGGCGGATGGTGTCTGGCTATTAAAAGATATAGTGTCTGGGGTTTTAAAGGCTTGAAGTTACACAAGCCACGATTCAGCAGTGAAGCGACAAGTCCACATGGAAGAAGCACACCTCCAGTGCGATCATAAGGAGTCATAGAGACTGGGTAATAGGCATCAACAGACACATAACAAACAAAAACATATTGTTGAGAAGGAGGGGAGCTGGAGTGGAGATCCAAAGCCCATCTGTAGATAGTGGAACAATCTCCCCACAGAGAGTCCACAGGGAGGGAATGAGTCACCAGGGTGCAGTAAAGCATCGATGAAACACACGATATTCCTCCGGTTTCTTAAGGCTCCCTCACCCCCCACTACCATGACCCCAGTGTTGCTTCCCAGTTCAGACTAGACTAGAACATGTACACAGGTATAGAAAGGGATGGGAGCTCATGAACACAGAATCCAGGAGTGGGAATGGTGATGCTGGAAGGGTAGGGGGAAGAGGGGAAGAGGAAGGGAAAAGGGGGAACCGATCACAATGATGAACACATAACCATACACCCATCTACAGGGAAAAAATAATATAAAACATGGGGGAAGGGAGGCAGTGGTTGGTATGAGAGATGACAATAATAACAATGTACAATCTATCGGGGGGTATGAGGCAGGGGGGAGGGGAAAAAGAGCTGGTACCGAGGGCTCAATAGAAAGTAATTTTCTAGAAGAAGATAAGGGCAACATACATACAAACATGCCTGATTCAACTGATGTATGGATTGTGATAAGAGTTGTACGAGTCCCCAATAAAATGATTTAAAAAAAATAATAATGGAAGACAATATATAGATGGTCCTATTTAGCCTTCTAATTATGACAGTGGCTCTCCTCTCTTCCTACTTTATTTCTTATTGTAGTTTCATAACAAGTTAGTTTTGCATTCCACAATTTCTACACATTTGACTTGGTGACATTGGCTGCAATCCCCACAGTGTAATAGTAATCTTCTCACTTCCTCTCTGGGGGTCCCATGTCCATTTGTCATTCATACCGCTCCCTTTCTATTTCCTAAGCGTTGTTTGGGGGCAAATGCTGCATGTTTGGTCTTGTACATTTTTACTGAGGCGCATATCCTTCCTACTATTATTATTCACTTTACAAGACTGTCTTATAATTTAGCTGAAAGTAGGCCCTCAAGGGTGGGTCCATCTAGAACTGAGCCTAGAGGCGAAAGTGTTTAAAAGCCGTAGTTTAGCCAAGGGTTACATCAATGCCTAGAAAACCTCTCGTATGATTTTTGCATATTGTCCTATTTTTGAATTCCCTTTCTTTCTTACAAGACCTTCTAGTGTGATCTTGATCAGAATGGTTGGTAGTGATTGCTAAGCACCATTCAGTGCTCAAAGTATTGGAAGCTGTGGTTCATACAGCCCCTGACTTCTTTCCAATAACTTTCCTTGAATCTTTCCTTTCTTCTTTGCTCTAGAAGAGGAGAGGCTGGCTGTAGCATCTCAGTTGTCCACTCATAAGCTGTTAGACTCCAATTGTTAGTTACCAAATTAGGAAGCAGAACTTTTATCCTTGTGGACTATTTTGTGCCAGTTGACCTGGTTATTTCACACACACCACACCACCACCACCACCACTACCACCACCACCACCCGGCAAAACTGTGGTCCCATGACCCCAGGCACAGTAAGTCATTCCTTCAAGGTGTTTGATCATTGCTAAAAGTTTTCAGAACTTTGCCTTCTGTATGCTTTACAATATCCTTGGATATAGTTGCAGCACATAAAAATACAAGGATAAGTTGGAAAACACTGCTATAAAATCACAGAACACTTTTTTGTGATAGTATGATTTGTGTCAACTTGGCTGGGTCAGGATCCTTCCATCATGTGAACTAATATAATGCGATCAACTCCGTGATGGGATCTTCTGTGACCTGTCAGACCATTGTGTAAAGACTAGGGTCAAGTCACAGCCGAATCCAATGTAAGCATGCTCTGGGGGAAAGGTTCCCCCTTCATTTGCTGGTCTGCATTCTGAACCAGTCTCTTTAAACTCTGGTTATTTGCATTTGAGCCAAAGACTATATTGCCCGCAACCCCTGAGTGTTATAAGCAGCTGCCATATTTCCTGCCAACCTTGGGTTCATTTGACTCTGCAGCCGGGCACCTGACCTGCTGATCTTGGATTAATCTGCCTCCACCACCTGCGGCCTTCCTGCTTCCTGGTTCATCGACCGTGGCCATTATGTGAATCAGGAAAAGCTCCCAACTTAACATCTGACCTGCAGACATGAACGGGACTATACTTACTTCCCAGCACAGTTGTACTTCTACAACTTTGTGAGCTATCTTTTCAATGTTTCTTTCTTCGTGTACTTCCATAAGCATCACTGGTTTAGCTTCTCTAAAGAACCTAGTCTAACGAAACTTTATTTAATAAAAATAACAACATGCAAACCTATTGTTTCTTCATATATGTGCCTTCAAGGTCTGTACATTTCTGAAGGCAGGATTGCTAATACTCCTAACTTTGCAGCAAAGAATTCTAGATTCTTTGCTTTGGCCGATGAGCTTCTTCTACATTGTCTTTTCCCACATGACTCAATTTTATTCCTATTATTCCATTGGTAAGGTTCGTGGGGATGGTTGCCACTTACGTTACTTTCAAAAGGTACTGACAATGCAGAAGTAAGTGGTTCTGCAAGATTCTATCATGTGGTCTCCAGCTTCGTTTCTATCACCAAGGTGGTATTTTCCAACGACAGGTACTTAGCTCTCCTTTTTGTTCTCAACTTTTGCATTGCTATCACCGGTAATTATCAATGCATCTCAATTTTATTTTGATCAATTTCAGACTGAATAAGTTGCTATAATAATTCAGTTTATTTATCATTAGCTTTAGTATTTGGTGCATAACTATGAAGAATAGTTGTACTAACTGGTCTTCCTTCTAGGCATCTAGATCTTATGCTATCAGAGAGAGTACTCTACTGCAAGATAGACCTGGACACATTCCCTTTGACAATGAATCCAACACCATTCTCACATCTCTCTCTCTATCATCGGTCTCTGTAGTAAAGATTCTTAGTTCTACTGTCACATGCATAAGTAAGGAGGATGGGGATCCTTCCTTCAAGCGTCCGTCTCCCGGCCCTTTTGTTCTCACAGGATATGTACACAGGCTGCATGAAACAGTTTCTTCTGACAGACACAAATCCTGGAATGACCAGTACATTACCAGAGCTTCAGGCTCTTGCCTTCTTAAAATAAAGATTTACTTTGAGAGGCAAAGAATGGGGTTTCCGCATAAGGAATTTTAAATAAGAATCTGCTGACCGAAAGGGAGAAATCATGCCACAGCCTGCATGTCTAGCTTTCCGGTGCTTCTCTCGGAAAAGAGTCTTATAAATATTCATGTGGAAGGGATTGCTGGGAAGTTCTGTTTGAAAGTTCTGATAGGGGTAGCAAGAGTTTGTGGGAAATGTAGTCCCAAGCTATTGTACATAGTCTGTTCATGCTCTGTCGAAACCTCCACCTTTGATCTCATGCCATACCACATTCCTCAGGAAAAATTTCATAGACATAATTCTTTAGGGGGGCAAAAAAGTCTCTCTTTCTGAAGCTACTACCTGCTTTTAGGGGGCATAGTTTATCACCACCCTGCCTGCATGAGTACAAATCTCCCTCTCTATTCTACAGTAAAGGGGAGCAAACCCTTTCAGGTAGAGAGGCTGGATTTGAGGCTATGAGTCACTCCCATGCACTGTTCAGCAGTCTGGGTCCTCGGGACTGATCAGGGCTGTTCTTTTAGAAAATTCTACCAACAGCCACGTACACAAAGGCTATCCGAAGGGAAATTCTTAATTATAATGCGACCAAAGAACAGGGGTGAAGAGTGGATCGACACCTGTCAATGCTGCACCTGCCTAAGAACAATACTAAAAGCACAAATTATTTTATAGTTCTCTCTTCTTCATTCTTGGAAAGTCTTAATTTAAGCTTTATTATAAAAACAGAAAGTGGGTGGTTGGTCTAAGAGACTGAAATGAAAGAATAAAAAAAGAAAATTCATTTTCTTAGATGTTCTATCTCTGAGAACACTTTTAAGCCACACTTCATAATGTGTACATGTTTGCATACATACATGTCTGTGTGTCTGTGTCTGCATGTGTACATGTCCGTGACTTGTTCTTTCTTTATCCTGGCCACTCATGTAGTCTAGTGCTTAGAAATGTGCGTGTAGATGGAGTATTGAAGATGGATTTGGTACTGATTTAAAACATAGGATGAAAGTAGGGCTGTGTGTGTACGCCGTGGCTTATTCCAGAACAATTGCCTTGATGCTTGACCTCGTTTTCTGAGGACTGCAGACCATATATTTGTCTGATTCAAAGTGGCCAATACTAGACCATTTTGGCCCACTACTGGTTAGAATATCAATCTTACATATTCCATTTCATTGTTGATGGCTTCTAATTTTCATGGATTCTACTTCATACGTTCCATGTTCTAGTTATTGATGGATGTTTCCACTCGTGTTGAGTTTGTCACTTTAGCAAATGAAGGTCCTGAAAGTTTTGCTCCGTCCAAGTCTATAAGGCAGTTGTAGTTTAAGCGCCTTACAACCTGAGGGACTCAATTTCTGTCATTGTATGACTATATCAGACACTGTTCTTTTTGGTGTTTAATTGTTTTCAGAAGTGGTCTGCCTTTTCCTAATCTATTCTTAGTCTTGAAGTCCCATGTGTGGTCCAGTGAGGTTCCACTAAAACCTGCCTGCCGTGAGTGACCCTGCTGGCATTTGAAATACCAGTGGATAGCTTCCAGGATCACAGCACAACAAACGGACAGATGTGTGGCAAGACATAGAGCTATATGATAACTTCTGTGTACCATCACTCCTTCCTATTAGGTCCTGAATGTACAGATGGCTATACCCCGGATTTGTAACTAGTTCTTCAACACAATGCCAACAAAAAACAAGTTCACCTTCTATTTTTTAAGCTACTTATCACAATGAAGCTGATTATCTTTTCTTCATTTACTCTTTTCCTTCTTATCTCAGTTGATGTCATTGTCAGCTGCCATTCAGTTTGTCCCTGGTTCATAGCAATGCCAGGCATAAAGGGATTAAATGATTGGAACCTACAAGGTGTTCATTAGTTAATATGTGGAAGTAGATCACTAGGCCTGGATTCTTTAGTTGGCCTCTGTCTGGCAGCTCTGCTAAAACTGTTCAGCATCACACACAAGCCTGAACTGATGATGGGTGGTTGCGTGGGTGAGCTCCAAACCAGGGACTCCACAAGGAAAGTGAAAATTCCACATTGAGCCCCTGCCCTTTCTGGTACTCCAGCCTGTATTTCTCAGTGTCATAGTATGTCATGTTCATAATCAAGAGACTACCTCCAAATTTTCTCAAAATCTCATTTCATTGAAAAGGTCGGAGTTTTCCATTCCATTGATAAATATATTTATTAAATCCAACACCTTCCCTTTATCAAAATCTCACACAATCACTCCACATAATTCCCACAACTTCCTGACTCAACTAATTATTGAATCCATAAAAGTACATACTTCCGTGTGGCATTAATCAAAGCAATGTCCTCGATGTGTTTATTGGTACAACCTTAAGAACTCTATCTACATCATTACTATCCTTCAAGTTGAAATTTTGATTTAAAATTAGAATTCATTTAGAGAAAATGAACTTTATTTATTTAGTTTCTTTTATAAAGTGTTTAGCAAGTACATTAATAAAATGAGTACTTTAAAGTGTTCTATCTGATAATGATAATGGCACAAAACTCTTGCCTTTTTGCCTTTTGTGAAATTATTTAGTCCATTAACCTTGGACTGACTTAGAAAATGGCATCTACCTGCAGTACGTTATGTGCAGTCCTGGGCTATAGACAAGACCCGTTCCTGTGTGTTTAAGCTGAATATGTAGGTGAGTCGAAACAGAAGCATGTGCTTCTTATGTAGTACAAGAAAGGCGGCTTGGTTGAGCAGCACCTTATGAATCGGTGGCTAATCTCAAGGTTGGTTGTTCAAATACACCAGCAGCAGCACAAAGGAATGATGAAGCTGTCTTCTCCCATTGAGAGTTACAGTCTCACAAAATAATAATAATTTATAAATTATCAAGGGTTCATGAGGGAGGAGGGAGCAAAGAGGGAGGAGGTAAAAATAAGGAGCTGATACCAAGGGCTCAAGCAGAAAGTAAATGTTTTGAGAATGATGATGGCAACAAATGTACAAATGTGCTTGACACAATGGATGGATGGATGGATTGTGGTAAGACTTATAAGAGCCCCCAATAAAATAATTTTTTAAAAAAGAGTTACAGACTCAGACACCCTAAAGTTCAATTGTATTCTGTCCTGCAGGATGGCTGCAATCAGAATGCACTCCATGGCAGTGGGTTAGTACAAGAAAAGTCCTAAGGCCAATTTAATGGTTTAAAACCTTCCTGGGATGCATGTGAAGGTGATTGTGAAGAATGTGTTGCTAGTAGCGTGGGTTCAATCATTTTCTAGTAAGACCAAATGATAAAGTCTTAAAGGGCAAATACAAGCTGCTTATAGTCAGATGTTTGTAACCTTGGACATATTGTACTGTCATATGCTTGACATTGCTTTACAAATCTGTAAACAATAAGATTCCTCATTATTCTTATTTTCTTTCATCAAATATAGTTTAAAAAAATATGTAAGGAGTAACTAGATAACAGTTCATTTATGTTTCCTGGATAAATAAGAACAAAACAAGTTTCAATATAAATATAAAATAAAACATGCAAATAACCCACTAAACTCTCCTAAAATAATTCTACTTCCAGGTCCCAAATGATATAATCTATATTCAAGCCTAAACTATAATGTTTTCATAAGATAGAAAAAAAAATTGCATATCTCACTATCTTTGGGATTTTAAAATGGTTAGTCTAGTCACTAGAATAAAACCTCACAATAAGTAAACCCCACTAAATTCCTATGCAGTCCCTATATATTCTGTGATCTATTGTCTACTGTGACAACAATGATTTCATCATAAACTTAGAAATTAAGGGCAGAACAATTTATCCCCCTTCCTAAGAACAGGGCAAAATTAACATCATACATGTTGCATTTCCCTGATACAAATATTGCATTTATTTCTAAGGCTATGAATAGGAAATTTAAGCCCAGTTCTTATGTATTAGTGCTTATTATATTATGATGACAAATAATCTGTTATATTCCATAAATTAACTAATATATCATCTTCAATGATTTCCAAAAAGGCAGTTAAGGGTCCCATTAAGCAAAAATGCATGACAGATTCTTCTTCATATAGTCCAGCTTAGTATTATGCACTACATTTAATCTTGCAGAAAGTAATTTTATCATGGCATTATTCTTAGATGTTTACTTGAAGACATTCAGTGCTGTAATTTACAGTGAAAGCATTGAGTTTTTTTCTAAACTACATTATGGATTTTGATTATTTAAAAGCATGGATCCAAATAGTGATCACTTTGCTAACTTTGACAGTTAGATTCAGGAGGTAGTGAAGGTAACGAGGGAGAAGGATGAGGATTTCTACTCCCATAAAGATGCATCTTCTCAGAAACACAGGGGGACAGGTCTACTCTGTCCTGTCGGGTCACTAGGAGTTGAAATTGACTCAAGAGCAGTGAGTCGGGCTTTGGTGAAGTACATGCCATGGAGAACACCCATTCACGTGCAAAGGAGAAAGGTTCTTGACCAGAGGAATTGACAGTGTCTACAATAATGAATTGAAACATAACCACAATACGGTCCCATCCATTGTAAACACACTAACGATTCACAATTTGAAATCTCCAGTTCAGACCCCTGCATTCAGATACGAAAACACCCCTTCAACTGCACCTCTGGGAATTCTCAGAACATTTTAAAAACTCATTGTTGTTGAGTCAATTATGACCTGGAGCTACACTACGGGGCAGAGTAGAACTGATCCTCTGGATATCTGAGACTGTAAATCTTTACCAGAATAGAAAGCCTCATCTTTCTCCCATGGACCGGCTGGTGGGTTTGAACTGCTGACATTGTACTTAGTAACTCGTAACACACTATACCATCAGGGCTCTCTCTATTTCCTTTATGTTATGTGTATTTGTTTAGGTATTGTTGATACATACAAGCATTAAATTTATATATTCCTTATTCAACATATTATCTGTTCATGAATTTCCTACTACAATACCAACCCTCCCACAGAATTCTAAGAGACAACCATTATTTAATACGTACACTACTGAACTTTGGTCACTCTTTATGCTCAGACTTGTCAGTATTCTCTATCTCAGTAAGTGGCAGCACCCTCCACTTACTCAAACTAAAACCATTGGAATTTTGCATTTTTCCTTCATTTCTCTTATATCCCACCTTTAATTCATCAGCAAAATATGTCAGATAAAACTTCAGAATACCTTCACATCTCATAAACCAATGACTGTCATCCTAAACTAAGTAAACGTTTTCTCTTGTCTGGATGTCAATAAGAACATCTCTTATCTGTCAGTGTGATTCTCCTCACAGCACCCAGAATCGATCTTATAAATATCAATCAGACATTTTTCAACATTCCCCAATGGCCTCCAATCACATTTATAAATTCCCTAAAGCAAGTTGTTATTTGGGTCAATAAAATAACAAAATAATTAACATTTTTTCAGCCATTATTCATTAGTAATCCTATTGCATGAAAACACTAACAAAACATTTTTTGATTGACAGAAGAATAACCAAGCCAGTAGGTAATACGTGACCATATGTATGAATGTAACAATCATGACTCAGTTTATAATGGCAGCAGAGTATGACTTCAATGCAAAGAAAATCTATTTATTCTATCTACTCCACCCCATCCTATCACATCATTTCCAGGAAAAACCCTGATTTGCATTTAAAAGCTTAAAGAGTCTTCAAACCTTAATAAATCTTCAGAACATATCAGGAATACATCTAGAGGTTGGGAGGGGGAGTCTGAGCAAAAATTATAAAGTTTTGATGTCTCCTCTTCATGTACTATATTGGTTCATTGAAGTCTCGGCTACTCTTCAGAGGAGTGGAGTTGATTGGCAGTAGATAGAGCATCGGTGGGGCAGTCTTGAGCTGTCATTTAGATACCCGCTCCCCCCAACTGTCCATGCAGAATACATGGCAGGGCAGAAAAGGTCACTCTAAACATTTTTAAGTTAGTTCACAAAAGTGAGCCTCCTAAGGATCTTTATGGTTTTTCCCATAGCTACTGTTCACAATGCTGAGTTTCAATCAAATATTTTATAACAAGAATCAGTGATCCCTTATCCCTTTCTTACCCAATTATAATTCCATTACCTTGAGGACAGCTACATCTCTTTTTGAAGTAAACGGTTAGATGGTAGAAAGATGACTGAGGGGTTCCCTGCATGAATGGTTGATTGCTGCCCTCTCCACAGCCCCAGCTCAACATGTATTTAACCTTTTCACGGCCCATCATACACACAAGGCAGCTTCAAAAAGTTTGTGGGAAAATGGAATAAAAAGATAATGAAATTTTTCCATGAACTTTTTCAAGCCCCCATGTATGTCACCCATCAGTATTTTCAGCTCCTTGGCTTTCGTGGGAAGCTACTGTCCCGGCTGTAGTGCGCGTTTTCCCTGGTGTAGACCTGAACGGAACCGCGAGCCTCACTCTGAGTGTGCTACCTCTGGGACATAGGTGCCCACGTGATTTTATTGAAATCCGTATTCTCTCAAAATAATTTTCATTCCTTTATTTCAGCATCCCTCCCTTACCAGAAATACATGGAGTTAACAACACAAAACCCAATGCAGAAAATAAATCCATCATGAAAGACCTTAACGCTTACAGTCAAGAAAGTCCATTTTGGAAAGCATCTAACAGAAACTGAACTCTTTCAATAGAATGACTGTTTTTCCATCAGTGGTGTAGTGCATAAGATTTAAGATAAATTCTGTCAACTGCTATTCACTACTGAGCTGAATTCTTAATATAATAAGAATCTTACCCGAAAAGTACTTTCCTCATTTCTGCTGTCAAAAAAGTGCAAAGTAAGTGTGATTATACTGACTGGTTCTGGAGTTACATATATTATCATTTCCACTATCATTTCCATATCATATGCCAGGGTTTTCCTAAGAATCCATGTGTTTTGAATAAGTAATGACTTATTTGTAGTCAAGGTGCCATTGCCCAAACATCTTTTGATTAATTTAGTTACTAGCTCATCATACCCCATATAATACCTTTTCTTTAAGGTTCTAATTTCAAGCTGGCTGGCCTGTCTATATAGAAAGAACTGTATAAAAGGTATTATTGTTATTTCTTGTTTATTTGATATAAGGGCCTTCAATTACTCTCCACTCCTTCCCCAAATCCCTCTTATTTGTTAGTTAACACCTTGTATTTTTATAGAAATTGTGTCTTCCTCTTCTTCGAAGCTAAATTCAAAACCTTTGCTAACACCATATATACTTGAGTATAATTCGACCCAAATATCCGCCAAGGGACCTAATTCTACCACAAAAACTGCCTTAAAAATGTACTGGAAAACTCAGCTTATACTCAAGTATATACGGTAATTCTTTTTCTTCCATGTCTCACTTTAAATCCCAGTCTTGTCTATTGATTCTTCTTCAACATGGACTAGCACCTACAAGTTCTCCTTGACTGAAATCAATAGAATTAGACATTTAATAACTACCCCCCCCCAACTCTGAGTTACTCCAAATCCTCCGATAGCTCTCAAAAATTCTATAGGTTCTCCTAATCCAAATATCTTTTTAAGGAATTCATAAGCTTTCTGAGCTGACCTCAATTGACTTTTGCATACTACTCTCCAGAAGAAAGTCTTTGCTTCTACTAGCTTCAATTATCATCTGCCCTGAGTTTGTCAATGCTATAATTATCACTTTAAAACATGTGCTTTATCTTCAACTGCCCATTTCTAAGGTTGAGTTTAAATAAGCTCTTCTCTTTGGAGGTTCCTTCATAGCCCTAGACTGTATTGAATCTCTTTCTCAGTCTTCCTATAGTTTTTACAAACCAAGTCTTTATTTAGCATTTAATTATAGAAGTCTTCAATTTACACTTATATTCATGTCTATCTATACCTGCATCTTTTCCCACAAACTACCAACTCCATCAACCAAACAACAAACATACTGATCACCCATATGTCCATTGACGAGTGGGTCAAGGAATACAATACTGAATGATATTTCTTATATTTCCTCAGAACTTGCAATGCAATATACATCTCAGATAATAGAAAGTACTTATTAAGTAAATAGAATACTACCGATAGACCTTTTATTAAATGTTCCCACTATTCCAAAGATGAATACATAACACAGAAGGTCATGAAATGATGAAATATTTGAGACACATCATCCTAAGTGTCAATTATTTTGGAAATCAAACCAACCACCAATTCAAAATTCAGGTTATCAAATAAATACATTTCAATTCTCTTCTACTGCCAGTTTATCTGGCAAGTAAACAGAGCCAATGATGTGAAAGCGCAATGCACAGAGCATTATTAAAATTGTACAGTACATTATTAACATAGGTTATTACAATTTCATAAACAAGTCTTCCAGAAAGAAAATATGAATATCAGAACTATAAAAACAAACAAAACCAGAAAATATGTGCATACGTCTTTACATTCCAAACAAATTTTTATACATGCTGGCTGTCATAGTACTGAAGCAATTCAAATTACTATATATTATTTCCAAAACAAATATCTTAAAACTGTGTGTTCTACATACCTGTCCAGTCTCCAACTATTTTAAGATGGACCCCAAAGGTTGCTTTAGTTTCAGTAGGACACTGAAAAAAATAAACACAAATCATTTCTGAATAAGAAACGCATTACTAGGCTGTGATTCAACTACAACATCTATTCTCATTGTACATGTCCCCAAAGCAGTAGAAGCTAGGAATGAACAAAGTAAAAGTATATACAGTGTTTAATCAGTAGAAATGAAAATCATGACTACCTAGTGCTCAATGAGACCACTTAAAATGCTCTTCAAACTCCTAAGTACTTAGACAAAATAATAATGCATATACAATCTAAAGTTGTTAGAAGAGTCTACCAATTCTTGCTAAAATGTGTTTTGAGTTAAAATACCTGCCTCAATAAGTGATTATCCAACACTTACAAATAACAGGTGCCAAGGCCCATACTAAATACCATATTTCCAAGCTCTCCAATAACCATGCCAAGTGATCTCGTATAGATAAGAAAGTTGAGAAATATTAAAATAAATAGCATAAATCCTCTGTTATAGAAGCAATTCCCACTGAACATAACCCTACAAGACCGAGTGAAAGTGCTCCATCAGGTTTCCAGAGCTAGACCAAATCCTAAAGGAACAGGAAGCCTTATCTTTCTTCCACAGGGAAATTAGTGGGTTTGAACCAGCAACTTTTCAGTTTGTAGCCCCTGCTCACCCCACTGCACCACCGGGGCTCCTTTCCCAAATGAATGAAATGAGCACACAAACAATTAAGATTTTGAATCCAAGTCTGCCTGACTCTCTACTTCTAAATTAATGCTATCTACTGTCTTACTTAAGACAGACACGTGGAAAACAGCTGAGGGTTACACGAGAAACTAAATGGAGTAAACTAAATAGAAATAAATTATTTATTGGATACAAGCATAACTTGATAACTAGTGCACAACAAGATGAAGCAGGGGAAGAATGCATTGACAAAGTCCATGTGACGGAACAGATAACTGAAGTGGTTCTGATTGGAGACTGGGTTATATAGAGCAAGTCTAACATCAATGAGTTCATGGTATTGGCTAATTCAAGTAGGTCATAGAAGAACACTCACAAGACAGGACAGAAAGGATGAAGAACATGCAAATATGTTTGCAACCCACAGATGAAAGAAGAAAAGTAATTTATAAGTCCGTAAAAATATGAGAGAAAGTGTGAAGTATAATAAACCAATTAAAAACACATGTTCACAGAAGGAATTTCCAAGCAACTATCCTGCAATTGGTGTTTTTTTGTTTGTTTGTTTTTAATCAATTTATTGGGGCTCATACAATTCATCACAATACATAGATCAATTGTATAAAACACATCTATACATTTGTTGCCCTCATTATTCCCAAAATTCGCTTGCCTCTTGGGTTCCCGGAATCAGCTCATTTTCCTTTTTTTCCCCCTCCCCTTCCCTTCCTCCTCCCCTCTCCCCCATGCACCCTTAATAATTTATAAATTATTATTGTATCTTATATTACACTGTCCGGCGTCTCCCTTCACCCACCCTTCTGCTGCCCATCCCCCAGAGAGTAGGTTATATGTAGCTCCCTGTGATCCATTCCCCCTTTCTTCACCCCCTTTCCTTCCTGGTATCGCCACTGTCACCACTGGTCCTGAGAGGTTCATCTGTCCTAGATTCCCTGCGTTTCTGATTCCCATCTGTCCCGCTGTGCATCATCTGGTCTAACCAGGTCTGCAAGGCAATATTGGGGTCCTGGTAGTTGGGGGGAGGAAGCGTTTAAGAACCAGAGGAAGGTTATGGGTTTCATTATTGCTATACTGTACCCTAAGTTCCAGAGGGGTAGTGGGGAGATGAGGCAATTGGTGTTTTTAATAGTATTGATATTGTTAACAGTATAAAATATCAAACTAACTTGAAATACTTTCAAATTTATATTATTTATATATTTATCTTGTCTCATATTTATTTTTAAACTTTTTAATATGAATTAAGTGAAAGTTTATAGATATCTTCAGTTTGCATTAAATGATGCATACGCATCTTGTTTCAACTTAAACAATCTAATTCATTGAATGTCTTATCATTAATCCCACTTCCTCCCGGTGTTTCCTGTTATCACCTGAGCTTTGTCCTGGGATCAATGCTACCCTTTGATCTAAAATGGTTGATTATTCAACACAGGAGAGAGCTAAGTTCCAGGCATGAAGAGTGATGAAGAACTAGTTCTAATTGAGACTCTAATGTGTAATTATTTCACTTACATGGTGCCTCCTAAAAAGTCTGATGTCATCTGTAAAAACCGCCATCTCACGGTGCATCATCTGAAGACACCCCACTGATAGAGTAGAAAGAAGGTCAGCAAAAGAGAAGGTGACTCTCAGAGGGATGAATGGACACACCTGCTTCAACAATGGGCTAACAGAGCAGTAATTGTGAAGACTGGGCAGGACCGGGCAGTATTTCCTTCAGTTGTGCACAGGGTCCCTAAGCATCAGGGCCAAGTCAGTGGCACCTCACAACAGGAGCACTTCATTTTCCACCATGAAGAGCTCACTAATGGGAGTTGTAGATCACAGAACAACAAAAAGCCCACCTGCGCTCAATGTTACAACCAATCTGATTGCCTCATAACGCGTGATGTTTCCTTTACTAGAAGCTGTATTGTCAACTGCAATTTAAAAAAATCAAGAGAAATATTTTTAAAAGGAAAAGAATGTTAACAACTTCTTTTAGAAAGAAGGGAATAGGGAAATCACAAAGGATGTATTAAAATACTACTCTAAAAGATACCTGAAGGACTAGAATTTTTTGCTCTCTCTAAAAAAGGAATCCATTTTGGTGGTGTTGACCATGAATTATTTTGATAAGAAATTAAAGGGTTCATGTGGACTAAAAAGGGACGGAGAGAGAGAGACACAGAGAGAGACAGACAGACAGACAGAGAGAGAGAGAGAGAGAGAGAGAGAGAGATCAAAGCCAAGAAGATATTAGCATGGCGAGCAAAACAGTCTTTGTCTGCATGTACATCTGGATTCACTAATCTGATAATGTATTTTTTAAAATACATATTTTGCTTAACATTCTTATCTCTGTCCTATTCTTTCAGTACAGATATTGTAAAATATAATCACATGTGATTTTTACCATCCCCTGGGCTCTTGTAGAATTATAGACTAAAATCTTTCCTCTAATTGCTGGCTGAATGTATCAAAATAGCTTCAATAGCTAATAAAGTTTTGAAAGGATAAAATTCAATTGTGTTGCTCAATCCTTTGTGAATGTTCTCTTTATAAATTACTGATATTTCCTCAAAGCAACTACAAATAAAAATGGCATACTTCAACACACTTAATTGAAGCATATTATTGTTGCTGTTAAAAACTCTCTGCCATCCAGGTGATGCTGCCAACTCCCAGCGACCTTATCAGACAGAGTAAACCAGCCTGGTAGGTTTCAGAGACTATAACTCTTTAAGGGAGTAGAAAGCCTAGTCTTTCTCTCTTGAGTGGTTTCAAACTGCAGACTTTTGGGACAAGTCGGTTCTGATCCATTGCAATCCTATACACAACCGAACAGACCACTGCCTGGTCCTGCGCCATCCTCTAAGCATATTCATCTTCCAATTAAGGGGCCTAAACAGAATGAAATGCTCTAAGCAGGTATGACATGAAACGCTGACTAAAGACAGACACACACACTTCACTATCTGTGCACAAGTGTTCAAATTCATTGATGTTGAATTTGTGTGGTAATTCTTTAACGTTTCTTACAGTCTTTTTGCTTTGAAGCATGGTATAGCTTATTATAATTGGTCTTAATTGGCTTGATTTTTGAAAATGAAGGATTTCACAATTAAAAAACCAAAAAACCAACCCTCCCCTAAACTAAAACACAGAACTTGGCTATTGCCTTCAAGGTTCTCATGACAACCATGAAACGGCCAGCTGGTCCATTAGTTGTTTTGCAATGATTTCTATAGTAGTTTAAATAATATTTAACATTGCTGTCTTTTTTAAAATTATTTTATTGGGGGCTCACACAATTGCTGTCTTTTTAACAGTGCTTAGAAAACTTCTCAACAGGAACAGATAACAAAGCTTCAATATTGATGGATATCTTGTGTCTCCTGGGGAAGAACAAGGAGGCTTTCTGCTTCCCTAAGCCTGCCGGCCTCAGAAACCCCCAGAGCAGTTCTAATGCGGCCAGTGTGAGTCAGCACTCACTCCATGCCAGGGCGTTTTGTTTGAGTTTTCCTGCTCCCTAGAATATTAGTAAAGACATGTGCTTATGCCACGTTCAGTTGTGAAAGTTGCAGAATAATATGTACAGTTTAGTTGCCACTAGTAAAGTAAAAGATATATTAGTCCTTTTCCCTATGTAAGAAACAGTTTGAGAGAATGTATAATGAGCTGCTAAGAATATTAACATCTAGGAAACAGAATTAAATGCAGAGGAAATGAACACACTCATATTTATTTCTTATGTGCCTCTGCTATTCAATTTTAGTGCCTTTGTTATATTTTAAAATTAAATCATTTTAAGGTTACTTTAAAACATAAACATTATACATCACTAATGTTATTAATATTCTATAATTTTAATGTTATTAATATTACAGAATACATATCATTCAATTTTAAGAATAAGAAAAAAAGTCTTTAAAAAAACACCTAAAAAAGATCTGGAAGAGTGTGCAGATCTTTGATTTCCTGGAGAAAATAAACTTTCATTTCTTGCAGTTACTTGCTCAATATGACATTGCACTCTTAATGTGTCTGAATGACTAATAACCTTAAAACAGTCCCACAATGATTTAAAAAGATATTGCTTAACTTGTCTGATGTTTGGCAACTAAATCTAAAAATGATGTCATACAAAATTATTTAAAACAGCAAAGATATTTATAAGCTGCAATATTTTTATTTTTCAAACTAAGAGCCTTGAAATAATAAAAGTGACTGAACATTATTAGTGCCATTTAAATGTTCAATGTAACCAAAGTTTTTAAACCAGAGAAAATTATCAAATCATATGGTAGTACTTTAATTACTTTTATAAGGTTTTTGGTTCCAATAATTTCTTACCAATCTATAGTTGCACTTATTTTTCTGCCTGCTGGATATTTCCACTTGAAATCACTTTAAATTTACTATATCTCAAGTTATTGTTACCTTAATCCCCAAATATTTTCCTCTTCTTATTTCTCTATGTTTGAAGATAAAACCTGCATTGTTCTCAGTACAGAGATTCAAATTTCTTGGATCGTATCAGGTATTTCTCTTGCTGCCACAATCCAATCGATTTTCAAGTTCTTTCACATAAACTCAGCAAAGAACATGTCTGATCTCAGCTTCCTCCAATTGATCAAACTTTTGTATCTTCTATTGAAAAATATCCCAACTCTTCCTTTCCCGTAGTGTAAAGCCCACGGCAATCTTTCGCAGTCTCTCCAGCTTTATATTGTATCTATCCTCTTCAAGCATTCGAATCCAGCTACACCAACACTGATCCTGCAAACATTTCTTTTTATAGCTTCCTTTTCCTATGGATTCGTCTGCTCATTTAGGATGCCTTCAACCCCATGTCTTATATTGGAATCTAGCTATTTGGGGAGGAATGTTTGACATGCCATCACTTAAATGAAGATAATCCTAATTTTCCTTCACTTCTCTGATTCCTAAAATTGTCTGATTTATGTGCCCAACTGTATTACAGTGAACCCTCGCCACTTCGCGCTTCGACTTCCACGGCTTCACTCTATCGCGGTTTTTGCGTAACAGCGCATGCTCTGTCATTACTGCCACTGATTGGCTCATACTGTACACGCTTGATGCCATAAGTAATATAATAAATAATAAATGATAATTGTAACGTCCAAAATGTTTTACTGTATTTTCCCTTTTTCGTTTAATAAATTGGGTAATACGAGTGTAATGGTGACTAAAGGGTGTTTTTTCATGTCCTCTATGCTCTAACTACGAAAATATTTGATTTACAAATAAGGAATCCTACTTCGCGGAATTTCATTTATCACGGTAGGGTCTAGAACCGATTAACCGCGATAAACGAGGGTTCACTGTATATACTTTTGCTTTTGTAGCATTTTCTTTCAGTATTGATATTCTAAAAATATCTCAAGGTCAATAACTCTTTCTAACTCAGTGTTGCATAATCTTTAACATCTTACACAGAGTATATGCATTCAAAATAAATTTGCTTTGGAAACACTAATCTGAACATAAATAAGGACTTTAGAGATGAGTAATTCTTATACAGTTTATTCCCATACTCAACAATTAATTTTGAAGTGTCTAAAATGTGCTAAAATCTATACTAGGGGTCCATGTAAACTTCAGAATTAAGGATTATTTTAAACCAAAAAAAGTAAGAGAGGAGGCACTAGGGCAGAAACAGAATCAGTCCCAAAGAATCTAACGCCAGACATTAAACATTTTGACAAATGTAAACTTTTAGTCTTTCCTTGTTTACAAGAAGGAAACACAGTCATTCTCACATGTGTATGTAAGTGAAAATTGTACTAAATATTAAACAGAAAGACCCTTGAAAAGTAGGTAAATGTGATTTTTAACTCGGACTGATTGTGTCCAGTTAATTCCACACATTTATAAAAACATTAAGTACCAGTTTAAAGATATAAAAATAGAAACTACTATATCAAAGATAGTATGGGCACTGATAATAACCATAAAATGATGCCAACATATTTTTGAGAGATGACATTTGAATGGGATATTAGTGTGGGAACTGACTTAGATAAATTTTTGAAGTTAGAAGCCTTTAGCCAAGAAATCTCCTTGAGAAGTCAGTCCATTTTCCCCTCATACTATTGGAAATTCTCAGGTGTCAGAGGCAATAAGAAGTGACTAGGATTGGTTCTTGTGTCTAAAAATAATAACAACTATGATCCTGTCTGTATATGGGCTAATTTGACACCCAAATCCACCTCATCGCAACCATAAACCTGGCAACTACTCTTCCACAAACTCAGAGACAAACAGATGTGGAACCTAAAGTTCTAGATTCAGGAAAACAGGTACAATGGAAAGCAGGGATAGGCATAATGGTCACACATTGGGCTACACTCCACAAGGTCAGTAGTTCAAAGCCACCATCTATTCCGTGGGAGAAAGATGGGTCTTTCTACTCCCATAAAATGATACCGATTGAGAAACAACGGGAAAGTCTATGTTTTCTTACAGGGTCACTCTGAGTATGCTTTGACTCGATGGCAGTGGGTTCGGTTTGGGTTTTATGGAAATGATTGGATGTGCTAACTTTTACTTGTCTTCTAAAAGAAAATAAAGTGGATTTTTACTTGTGTGTATAAGTGAAAATTATACTCAAAATTATAAAGCAAATATTAAATGAAAGCATAATATATGCATCTTAAAACTAATGTGTCCAAGACTGAGTTATACTTATTACCAGCCACATCTGCTCCCTACACAACCTTCTCTATTATCTGTGAAGACAACTCCAGATCCCAGGCAGAATATTTTGTACAGCTTGACTCCTCTTTCGCATACTCTGTACTTATCTATGAAGGACTCCTGTTAACTCAGGGGTTCTCCACCTTCCCAGCGCCGTGAGCCTTTACTACAGGTCCTCATGTGGTGATGACCGACCCCCAACCACTATTTTCGTTGCTACTTCATAACTGTAATTTTGCTACCATGATGAATTGGGCAACCCCTAGGAAAGGACCGTTTGACTCCCAAAGGGGTCACGACCCACAGGTGGAGAACCACTGTGTTAACTTTTACTTTAAAATATATCCAGAATCTGGCCACTCCCCACCAGTTTCACTGTCACCCCCTAGCCCAAGCCATTCTCATACTACTTGACGGCTGCAACAGACTCTACGTGGTCTCCCTGCTTCTGGTCCCACTTTCCTTCATCAGCCCAGAGCAGCAGCCAGAGTGGTCGCCGTAAACAGAAAACCATATCATGTCATTTGGCTACTCAAAGCCTTACAGCGGCTCCTTTCTCACTCGATATAAAAGGCAAAACCATTTCAAAGCCAGAGATCTGACTGCATAAGCTGGCTCCGTGTTCCTTATTTTACTCCCGCTCTCTGTGTAAGGAGCTATGGTGGTCCAGTGTAAGTACTCAGATGCTAACTCAGCCATCGGCAGAGGAAACCACTCATTGGGTCCATGATCTGCTGACACAGAGACTCCTGCCAAGAACACCTTTGGAGCAGTCAGAATTGCCGGGATGGTACCAAACAAAATCAGCCACCTCCGTTAGGTTGACCTATTCCAGTCACACTGACCTTTGCCCTTCGATGCCCACTCCCAGAGCTGTCACTCAGAAGTTATCGTGTTTGGCACCGTAAGAAAACTGAAACTGCGATGGTTTTTGGAGTATCAAAATGACATGGTCTGATTTTATTTTAAAACAATTACTCTGGCTGCTTGATGAGATTAAACAGTAGGTGAGCAAGAACAGACAGGGAAAACTAATTAGAAGGCTATCCAGAGGGTGACAGATTGGACCATAGAATAGATCTAGATATGTTTTTTAAAGTTTTAGGCTGATTGTTGTATTTAAAAAGATAAAATGTAGTTTTAGTTGTAGTTTGTTTTTTTAAGTCAGGGTCAACTAGCATACCAGAGTTCACAGTGTTGTGCAGCGGACTTTGGTGGGCAGCAACTGGGTCTTAAAAGCTAGTAAGCAGCAATCTAATGTGCCACTATTGGTCTCTCCCCATCTGAAGGCAAGAAAAGTGATGAAAGTTGAAATCTACATAGAAAAAAATTAGTCCAGCGGACAGATGGACCACCCAAACTTCAGTCTCCACAACCCTCAGACCAGAACTAGATGGTACCTGGCAACCACTGTTCTGAAAAAACCGTCACATTAGAATGTTCTGGGTAGAGTGAGATAAAATATGGAACAGAACTCAACATCCTAAAAGATACCCGTCTTACTGGTCAACAGACTAGTGAGACTCCAGATGATGGCCTGTGGTCAGTCACCTTTCAGATCTGGAATAGAACTCACCCTCGTGTTACAAGAGTTAGACACTTAAAGATCAAAAGAGGGGCATTTACCCAAGAACAAAGGTCAGAGGGTTAAGAAATGGGGAGAAATGTAAACAGGAAACACAGGAATATGTGATGGAGCAGTGGGAGAATTGCAATGAATGAATGAAAGTAAGATGTGAGAGACTTGTTGATTGTAAAATCTGACAATCACCTCTGTGAACCTTCACCTAATTCACAATAAAAAGTTTTTTAAAAAGTAGAGTACAACATCCAGTTTTTTGTCCTGAGATGAGGAAGACTGTGGGGAGAACAGGACTGGAGCTAAAATCTTAAAAGTTCTCCTCCTGTAAACTGTTACAGAGAGGAAGCACACCCTGTCCTACAGGGTTATGAAGACCAACCTCGACTGGACGGCAGTGGGAGGAGCAGAACTGCCCCGAGGATTTCCAAGACTGTAAACTTCAATGAAGTGGATTGATAGATTTTCCTCTCATGGAGTAGCTAGTAGGTTTGAACCACTGACCTTTCAGAACTATGAAATACGATGCTACCAGAGCTTACCCACTACCTTAAAACCGAGTAGATCAGCTCCCTAAGATTCCCCAGGCTGCTATCTTGACAGATGGACAGCCTCATAACTTCTTCCATGGAGCAACTGGGAAGTTTGAACCAATGTCTTCTGATTAGCAGCCCAACAATTAAACCCTCCCTGTGCTAGGAGGGCTCCTTTGTAGGGCAGTTGAATGATGTTTAATCATCAAAGAAATCAGATGTCATATAATGGTTCCTGAATATTAATGACCGTTGGAGCAATTCTCATCATGGTTCTTGGTTTATGAGTAAGACATATTGCTGTCCTGCTGAACTATCATCTGTCTAATTAGTTCTCTCTAAGCCAAAAAAAAGAAATAAAAGTGAACTTCTACAGAAAACCTCTTTCAGTATTTAAAGAAAATGGGAGCAGACATCAAAACAGCTGATAGAGATTTCCCAGTTGTTTTTAAACCCCTGGAATTTAAAAAAAAAATTAAAATAACAATGACACTTTGCCAATCTTGAGAAATCCAAGGCCATTCTTGTCTGGTTTTTATTGAAAACTGGGAAGTCTATTCCCAAAGTGACTGGTTGAGGGATGAAAAACACAAAGCAGAACAAACGATGGCAAGTACCGGCAAGCTCTCTGCAGAGGACCGACAATAACAACTAGCAGCTAGACTTGCTTCTGACTCATGGAAAAGAAATATGTGAAACAAGGCCAGGGAAGCTTAAAAACAATGAATCACACAACTTAGAAGACAGATGTCAGGAAACCATTTGCTTCTAAATTAAAAAAAAAAATTTTAATATAAAAGGAAGGATATAGAGGTATTCATGTCAATTCCAAACTATTGTAATTATATTAAAAATGGGAGCATCTGTTATTTTTATAATTGAGACTAGGTGAAGTATATTAATGAAGAACATAACAAATGTTTCTTTCACTTAAACCCTAAGAAATGCTATATTTTGCACTAAGTAGGTTTCATAACCTAAATGTTTTAAAAACTCATTTCTGATATCCTACCTGTGGCAGTTACATACTAATCCTGTTAACTTGAGGAAGGGGTGGAAACTAGCCTGTCAATCAGGTCATTGCCAATGAGGCCTCTGTGTGGGCATGTCCTTTTCCTGAGGATTCTGGGAACTCTTGCCTTCCTCCCTGGAGGCAGGACACACATACTCTCTCATCTACACATGCCTGTTGACAAGCCATATGGAGACACACTGATGGAGCCAGAGCCCTGGAGCTAGAGAAACCACGTGAAAGCCCACGCCAGTGCTGAGATGCTTCCATTGCCACTGGATCTACAAGACTTTCCACCCATAGGCCTGTGGTTTTCCTGCATTCAGCATCATTGCATGGCTGCGTGAGTCTAAAGAGGTATTATGGACTAGTCTCTGACAAATGGGCTAATAATATCAGACTTATGGACTTGATCTGGACTAAGCTGTTTCTTAATATACAATGGTTCTTTAATATAAAGTTCTCTCCTACATGCTTTTGAGTCCCCCTGGATTTGTTTCTCTAGTCTACCCAGACTAACACAATACCTTTATTGAGAGTGATATGGGTAGAAAACTCAAAATCTTCTAATTATAGAGCACAATTGTGAAATAGTTTTAGAGACTTAGTACAATTAAAGAACACATGGAAAACTCAAACCAGAATTTAAGGCAATAGAGGTCCAGTGAGGGAGAAAAATCAGAAAACTCGGGATTCCATTTCCAGCTTTGTCATCAATTGTGTGATTTTTGGCTCCACTCACTTTAATTCTGTAACCTTTAAGCTCCCGGCAGCTAAGGAAACAAATACATTTGGACTACAAATTATTTTAAGTCCAATTTCATTAAATAAAGTAGAAATTAGGAGGTCTCGGATTTAGCTACGAATGTAAAAAATATGAAAGACATATTTAAAAAGATATCATCTTAGTGGAAACTATGGTGTACTGTCCAGGTTCTCTCCACTGCAATTCTCAAGAGCAGAGCACTGCTCCATCTCACCAGCGACTGAGAGTGCTACCTGCGGGCGGTGCCTGCGGAGATCTGGCCTGAGAACTGGTATCTATGCAGGATGCTCTTGCTGATGTTGACGTGCCTTTTCTCCAAGACAATCCAATCCAGTGACTGGTCAATGGTGGGTACAAAGGTTTGACACCCTGACTTCAAGATAGGACAACTTTGAAGTAGCATTTCACCCATAATACCCATGAGGCCTTTGTGTGACTGTATCATAGTTCAACTTACATTTTGGTTTCCAAACGCAGTCATTTCGACCAGGTGATCTAAGAATACTCCCTAACCAACCTACCGCATACAAATCTCTGCCTTCCAATCTGTCTAACCTCAGACTTCATTCAGTCTAGATGCTAATAAACAAGGAGAAGCGAATCAGTAGTCCCACAAATGACTGTTTGTGGCAGCCAGAGTTTTAGTTAGCATCATGGATTGAATTGTATCCACCTCTAAACATATGGTCCAGTTGGCTGGACCATATTTTCTGATTTGACAGTTATGTAATGATCCCCCCATGTGATGTTCAGGAATAAGCCAATCAGTTGTAATAGAGTGAGAATAGAGTGAGAAACAACATCATTAATACTATTATACTCCTGATTCAATGTGCGGGGAGCTTCTCTGGGTGTCGTCTGTAACAGCTTTTACTTTACAAGAGATTAACTGAGAGAGTGTGGTGCAGAGATCAGAAGGCCTTTCTATCACCACGAAGCAAGAGACAGTAGCAGAAAACATCTTTTGAATCTCTGTTCTTGTTAGACTCGAGCTAAGATTGATGGGTAAACATATGCATATTTCTAAGGAATGCTGACCTTACAAATGCTGCAAAGATACTAGGGTCTCTCCCCAGAAAAAGGCTTCTCCTAGAGCCAACACTCTGATTTTGGACTTCTAGCTTCCGAAATTGAGAAAACATAAATTTCTGTTTGTAAAACGCTATCCACTTGTGGTATCCCTGCTACAGCAACACTGGATAATTAAAGCCGGTTGCTGTCATTCTTCAAAATGAGGCAAATTTTTCAGCCTAATTTTATATCATATCCTTGACCAATAACTGAAGCAGTAATCATAATTTCCATTAACTGAGAATTTACTATCTACCACACATCATGTTTATCACTTGACTACAATCTTTGTCCTCAGCAGTCTGTAAAACTCCATAAAGAAGTCAATATCATTATTCGCATTTCATGAGAGATTAGATGGGTTATTCACCTTCCCAAAGGTCAAAGCGCTGTGGATGGAGGGTCCATGCAGCCAAGCTACTCTGCAGAACACTAAGCCTGTGATTTAATGAGCGCGGAATGCCCTCGGATCTCCATCAAACTTCTGCATAGGTAAGTGCTTGCTATTTCAGCCCTGAGGATTTGAATGCAGGTGCACCCACAGCTTACAATCACCAATTTCTGGGGGAAATTAGCATATCACTTTTCAAATTAGAAAATCAGTATCAAATATAAGAAATAGTGACACACATTTTCTGCAACTCTGACTTTCTGTTTCCCATCAAACTCCGTTCTCAAAACTAATTTTCCCTTTACTGGAACAGTGAAACTACCTCAGTGCTGCTGTGCTTTGTGTTTTGCACTTTGCATTTGGATTTTAAATTTTGTTAGCTTAACCCCCATTGGAAGTTGTTTATCTTAGACTATAGTTGGTTGGTTTTTTCCAAACAGTAGGACAGTATATGAAAGTAAGTATTAAAGTGTATGTGTCCCCCATTACACACACATACCCGTCCCAAGCAGAACAATTTATTTGACTTCAACCCTCTGGAATATTAGAAGTGCAGTCCTATACTGTCTTTATGCACATTTTTCTTCAAAATGTATATTTATATTTCCACGAAACCTCTCTTGCACATGATACTCATTTTTGCTCTTTAATTCTTAACACAAAAATGCCCCGAAGGAATAAGAATATTAGAAATGTGAAAATCCTGGCCATTGAGGGACCGTGGGGCTGGATGGAGACAATTTAGAACTAGGAACAAAGTCTTAGTCTAGCAGTTCTCAGAACTGCAGATCCGTGCTTGTGCTGCACCTCTACCACCAATTGTGTTATTTGGGGACTTATAATATTGCTTCCTTCATAATATAGAGTAAACAATTCATGCCTCACAGGAATTTAGTAAAAATTAAATCTTTGTACTTAGCATAGGTATAAAGTTTACAAGGGAAAAAAAAAACCTCTAGGTACTTAAGTCATAGGGACTATTTCCTTTGACAAAAGATATGCTCTAAATATGTTTTATTGACATGCTTGTTATTGTTTTTGCTATTTGTTTGTTTTAAAGTGGGACCCACCAAATACAACTTGTTTTGTTATGCTTTGTTTAGGAAGAACCCTTGAGGGAGATATGGGCTGACACTATTTGAGAAGCACTAACCACTCCCTCCCAGAAGCAGGAGTGTTGTCCCTGAGTTCTTTGTGGCCTTGACCATGAATTAGCAAACCAAGCAGAGCATCAGCATGCCTGGGCAGGGCGGGGTTCGGGTCAGAGGAAGGTAAAGAAGGATGGAAGACAGAGGTATGTCTGGCTGCTGCCTTGCCACACCTGGTCTGGGACTAGAGTGGAGCTCCTGCACCTTTGGAGAGCCAAGGAGGTCAGATGTCATTTCTGTGCCATTGCCTCCGGATTGGAGAGTGCAAATTTTAACTTGGAATGTTTGCTCTACTCAAATTCATTTCCAAGCAACAGCAAGATTCCCTTCTTTTGAAAACAGTAACTCCCTTGAAAGACGTCAGTGAGTTCACTAGTCAACTAGCCAGTCTACTTCCTCCTAAATCTAAGATGGTTATAAACCATTTCCTAAGTCTTCAAAAAGTATATGGTACAGAGATGGCCAGATAGCAAGCCTTAGAAATTCTTCAGGTTACCAATTTATTGTTATAATATATGAGATACATTTTAAATAAGTTTACTTTGAATTGGGGTTTAAAATAAAATAATCAAAAACCAGCAAAGATGTTGAAAATGTTTTAAGATGATTGAAAAGCTTAAACCTGCAAAATTGAGATGTTTTAATCTATAGTTTACAAAGCAAACCTAAGAAATATTGGAGGCATTTTCCAGAAAATCACAAAGTTGGGGACAAGTAAGATTCCATTGTTAACACTCCTGGAATGGTGGGATGGAAAGGTGAAAATGAACTATTGCCTCTGAAGAGAGATTGTTCCTAAATGATTTCTCTTTTGTCTTGGAGTCTCTGGTTGGTGCAAACAGTTCTCTCACATACTGCTAATCAAAAGGTTGTCTGCTCAAGTGTACCCAGAGATCCTTTAGAAGAATAACCGATACTTTCACTTGGCAACATGGTTCTACTCCGACACGCATGTGGCTCCTATAAATAGAAGCAGGCTGAATAGCAACTGCTCCTGGATGTCCTTTATTTGCTCTTGTCTTGGAAGATAATTCCACTACAAACTTCGCTACAAGTCTATTTCTCCCACTCTTCTCAATTCACATCATAGCCTTGCAGAATTAGACTTGAGCCTGAGTGGCCGGCCTCGGCTCTGATGGAGAAGCCACTGCGACATACAGCATCCTTCCTTCCCTCTCAGTCCCCACTTTTCCTTCTCTCCCGCTGAACTTTCCAATTAAGGTTATGCTAAATAAAGATTATGTTTATTATTATTAATTATTTTATTGTTAATTATTACTAATTATCCAATTAAGGTTATGCTAAAAGAACAAAAAGATGCTATCCAGTAAAGCATTTCTCAAGCAAGGTCCCAAATACTAATGAAGTGCAATGTTAGGAGTCTTTCCCCCTTTGGGCAGATATTGACTGACTTACTCTGCAAACACTGTCACGGAGAATATATCAATGGAAGAGTTCATCGAGTTTATGGTCTCATAGGAAGGCAGGAATTAGAAAAAGAATTAGTTTTGCAACATTGGTATTGGAGCGGGCACAGTGTGTTAAGAGCAATAGGTTGGGAAATCAGACAATCTGGAGCATCAGGGAGCTTCCTCAGCAGAAGTGGCAATAAAATGAGGTGTGAAAGACAGGAGGGGTTCTACAGGCAACAACCATGTGTGCCGTGGTGTTTAAGGTTTGATGAGGCAGGAGAAGTGATCATGATTCTCACGCAGTGAGGCTATATCAAAGGCCCAAAGAGGGAAAGCAGGAAAGACCTATGTAAGCGAGAAAGTTATAGTTAATGGAATGACTGAAGTTCTCAGGGTCTTTAATGCCTTAGTAGGTACCATTATGGATTAAGCAGCAGTTCTCAAACAAAAACCAAAAATTATTTTTTTGTTCCCTCCTCCCAATTTCAGAGAACAGTGAATTGAAGACATGGCTTCAATATCTTGCTTTAGCTATAATTCATCTCTTTTCCCTTTCTACCTGACTGGTGAAAAATTCTTCTTGATGCCGACAGAACAAGGAGGATTATTTTCCTAATTGTAGGAAAAGTAAGAACGAACACACAGAAATATGATGAATGGAGCATTCCATGCATGCAACCTCATTGTCCCCATCTAATGTGCTTTTCTAACTTAAGAATATATGAACATTTTAAGTAATAAAATGTGCACTGAATCATTAACTATATTTCTGTTGAAGATGAGTGATAGGTATATGGGTGTTAATTACACATTCTGTTTGTGTGTGTGTTGAAAAGATTTTTATAATAAAAAAGCTATCTTCTCAATATTTGGAATGCAACAAATCTCCTCCTTGTTTACCCTGTATTCTCTATTTACTCTGATGGAAAAGAAACAGTTTAAAAATAAATGTTCAAACATAAGAAACACTTAATTTCTGAAGTAAATTTCCCATGTCTCCATGATTAGGCCAAACTTTTTAAACAGAAGATTAAAGACAAACTTGTGCATTTTACCCTTTCAATGTATCCTCTTCTTTTTTATGGGATAGATGGATGCAAAGAATGGAAAATCATAAGCACTGATTTATGCAATGAACTGAACTCTGACCTCTAACAAATCTGTTGGTGTCCTTATCCCTGAAACCTCTGAATGGGCCTTTGTTTGGATAGGGGTCATTCAATAATATCAGGCTCGAGGAGAATAAGCCCTAGTCCGAAATTAGTCTTCCTGTCAAAAGAAAGTGGCACAAAGAGAAGAAATGGGAACGATACAAGCCAAGGAAGGCCACCTGTCTCCAGCTGCCACTCAAAGCCAGAAGAGATATCTAGAATATTCTTCTTCAGAGCCTTCAGAAAACAAAAACAAACTAGCCTGCCAACACCACAATTTCAGATTATTAGACTTCAGAATTGTACGGCAATAAATTTCTGTTCTTATAAGCTTCCCACCTTGTAGGAGTACAGTACAGCGGATGGAGGACGTGAATATGCCTTACAATGAACTGAAGCAAAATACAGAACTCCTGACTGCATTGACCCTAATCATGTGCCAATTGCTTTAGAAGTCAACTGAAACGCCACACCCCAAAGTTTGTTAGTTAGATGCATTTTCCAACCCTCCTACTATCCTCCTGATGCATAAACAATCATGCTGAACCCCATGTAGGGAATAAATATCCTGTTAAGAGTTGGGTTCTATAAAATCTGAGGTCATGGTTTTGCATTCCATGTGGGCAACTGGTTTTCCTATTCCTTCTGACAAAAGATTTCCCCTTTAGATCTAGCAGGTCACCTATACTAAGAGTGCCTAGGAAAGAGTGTCTAGACTCCTATGGTCGGCCATTACAGCCCATAGGGAAACAAGTATCAATTATTAATTCATCCCTGTGGTATGCTAGTATTGCCAACTTTCTTGATTAAACAAAAGTTTCTCATTATTTCATTACATGAAAACTACCTTTCTTTAATAATTAGTATGTTTGCTTGATATAAACAGTACAAAACTTGGAGTAAAAAAAGATTTAATTTTTCTTTTAAAAGAATACTATTTATGTCGAACGGATCACTGAAGACAAATGGGTGCATAAGCACATGTGGTGAAGAAAGCTGATGGTGCCTGGCTATCAAAAAGTATAGCGTCTGGGGTCTTAAAGGCTTGAAGGTAATCAAGCGGCCATCAAGCTCAGAAGCAACAAAGCCCACATGGAAGAAGCACACCAGCCTATGCAACCACGAGGTGTCGAAGGGATCAGGTGTAAGGCATCATCAGAACAAAAAATCTTACCATAGTGAATGATGGGGGGAGTGCGGAGTGGAGATCCAAAGCCCATTAGTAGGCCACTGGAGATCCCCTTGCAGAGGGGTTTCGGGGAGGAGATGAGCCAGTCAGGGTGCGATGTAACAATGATGAGAAATACAATCTTCCTCTAGTTCCTAAAGGTTTCCTCCCCGCTCCCACTACCATGACTCGAATTCTATCTTGCAAGACTGGCTAGACCAGAGGAGGTACACTGGTACAGATAGGAACTGAAAATACAGGGAATCCAGGACGGATGAGCCCTATAGGACCAGTGGTGTGAGTGGCAAAACAGGGAGGGTAAAGGGAGAATGGGTAGGAAAGAGGGAACCAATTACATGGAACTGTGTGTGACCTCCTCCCTGGGGGACAGACAACCAAAAAGTGGATGAAGGGAGATGTCGGACAGGGCAAGATATGACAAAATACCCATTTATAAACTATCAAGGGCTCATGCGGGAGGGGGGAGCGGGGAGGGAGGGGAAAAATGAGGACCTAATGTCGGGGGTTTAAATGGAGAGAAAATGTTTTGAGAAACGATATACAAATGCGCTTTACACAATTGATGTGTGTATGGATTGGGATAACAGTTGTATGAGCCCCTAATAAAATGTTAAAAAAGAAAAAAGAAAAAAAAAAGAATACTATTTAATGATTATCTTCTAGTGCTTATTTAGCCATTTAATCACTTTTGTAAACCTTTTTTTTGTTCCTTTGATGTTTTGGGGTTTTTTTGGCTTGGCCTATCTGTGCTTACAAGTATATATTCTTACAGGGCATACTCAAAATTGAAATAAAAATAACAATAGTTATAATATTATTAAACATCCCAGGTACTTGTCTACATTCCAGATATGTAGCTGGAATGATACTGATACTGTGCATCATGCTTCCACTTAGACAAAGGAGCTTCAAGACAATCATGGTAAAATTCCATTAAATTTAATTCCATTTATCCATGAATTTTTGAAGCCCTCTCTTGTAGTAACTAATTTATACTCACATCATGTCTATGCATAATTACCGTTCTTATCCTCTTATTATAATGGGGAACTGAATGTACAAAAAGCTTAAATATCTTACCCAAGGTTTCAGAGTTTTCAACTTGACTAATACAATCAAGTTGAAAGTAGCTCCCATTCCTAATACAACCCCACCACCTAAATCTCAGCAATTTAACATCAGTTATTTTGTCTTCTCCCCTAAAAAATTTGTTCCATTTTGTTTTTATTAAGAGTATCTCAAACCATGTGGCCACTGTTTTCGATTATTCTTATAGAAGGTGAATAAAGTCCCAATGCCCATTATCAAGCAATAATATTAAATAAAATATAGTTCTTTTCTGTTAGGAATATTGTAAGGTAATTAAAATAATGAGACACAGAAATACAGTAAGTGAAGAAAGCAATGTACAGTTAAATTAACAGGTAGGTCATGCGCATAGACATGAAGAATCAATACTGTTCAAATGACATTTCTTCTCAACTTAATCTACATGTCAAATACAACCCTAAAAGGTTACTATGTAGCTAGCCACAAGATAATTGTAAAGTTCATAGGGGAAGGTAAATATTCTAAAATATCAAAGAAATTTTGAAAAAGAAAAATGATTGGCATAAACCAACATCAAGGCTTACTACAGGGGCTTTAACAACAAGACAGTGTACTGTTGGCAAGGAATATATAGCAATAAAATTAGATGAACAGATTAGTATAGTGAGTCTACAAATAGACCCACAAAAATACAGTCAATGTATCTTTGACAACAAAGCAAAAGGAAAATTTAAAAGCAGGATATTTTTCAACAATTGGTACTACAATAACTGGTATGTTAGTTAAAAAAAGGATTCTAGATATAAACTTTATTTACATATTTCACAAAAATTAAATGGATATTAGACCTGCATGTGAACAGCATTATAAAACATCTAGAAATTAACATAGGAGAAAATTTAGGTAACCTGGAGATTGGGAATGAATATTTAAATAACACCAAAAGTATAGTCCATGTTAACAATGTATCAATAGTGTATCAATAATGTATCAGTATTGGTACATTATTAACTAAAGGCTATAGTTTTCATTTCCGTTCACTCTAGGTTTCGTACAATCTTATAAGTTTTGGCAAATGCATAATGCCACGTATCAACCATTACAATCTCAGCACCAAATGACGTGACTGACCTCAAAATCACCTACATTCCACCTGTTCGTCCTCCATCCATACCCAAGACCCTGAGAACAACAGATCTTTATATGGTCCCTAAAGTTTGCTTTTTCCAAGATATTATATAGTTAGGATTATACAGTAAAAGCCTTTTCTGACTGGCTTCTTTAACTTAATACTATAGCCTGATAGTACATTTCTTTTTCACTAAGAATGCTATTGAGTGTGCATACCATTTTTTTCCTTTCTATTTTATGGAAGTACAGGGAGCCTTGGTGGCATAATGGTTATCCATTTGCTGCTAATCACAAGCTTAGTAGTTCAAAACCACCAACTGTTCAACAGGAGAAAGATGAGGCTTTTTACCCCAATGAAGAATTACCTTCTCTGAAACCCACAGGGGCAGTTCTACCCAGTCCTAACGGGTTGCTGTGCGTCAGCACTGACTCTGTGGCAGTGAGCTTTGTGGCTGCTTCTAATTTGGGGGAATTAATAACAAATGTAACATCTTAATACAAGATAATAATAGTTGGGTAAACCTTAAGGTTAGTATAAGTGAATCTTTTACTTCCTGTGCATTTTTTACAGCAAACTGAAATTGTTATAAAGAAATAGAAGTTATAAAACACAATGTAGTATGAGCCCCTAATAAAATGTTTAAAAAAAACACAATGCATTCAATCCTTAATGTTGACATTATTATGTTCAAAGCGCCAGAATATTATGTGCAAAATGGTGTTATGAAAAACTCCAGTGATGTATTGGGCTGAGATCCACATGGTCGGTAGTTCAAAACTACCACCCTCGCAGCGGGAGAAAGACAGGGCTTTCTAGTCCAGTAAACAGTTACGGTCTCAGAAACCTACAGAAGGATCGCTATGAGTCAGTATTGACTCAATGGCAACGCGTTTGAATTGGTTTGGGACCCAATGCTCTGGCTCCAAGAGTCATTTCAGAGGTGGCCAGTCGGGCTGCTTGCTCCTTCCGCCGCAGCTCCCTGTCCTCTGGGCTGTGGAATCTGCACTCTGAGCGAGCGAGTCAGTTTGTCTCACTTTAAACTACTGGCACACTTTGTAGCCAATTGAAGACGCACCCTCCCCTGACCCTGCAGAGAACTTGCTTTCCATGAAAACACACCTATTCCAGCAGCAGCAATCATATAAAGGCCAAATCGCAGATTCTGTGGCAAAATGACCAACGCCAAGTCCTGTCTTTGCCCTCTGCCCGTGTATGCTGCTGTCTCCTTCCAGACTTACGGACCAAAGTCGGAGCTCCACTTGCCTGGCAAAGTAACCACCAGCCTGCGTGCGTGCTCAGTCAGATGCTGAGAAGCCAGAGACTGAGTGCACGTTAATGGCCTCAGTCCCTGGCATCACCCTTTCTTTGTTCATTCTTTGGTGTCTCTTTCCTTTTTAACCTCCAAGACTGGGGAAAGGAGTGGGGTGGCAGGGACAAGGACCAGAATCTCAGGAGGCGAGCAATTGTTCGCTCGAAACATGAGTCTTTAACAGACTTTTAGATAAGTTAGGTGAACTTTCACTATTGTCATAAATATAAGATGCTTGACAATGAGACAGTTGATAAGTGAGGACTAGCTGTAACAATGTTTAGGAACTACCCATAGGTTAAACATATTTGATGGCTTCCATTAAGGTAGGTAGAAACTCCATTACTTATACTATTATATTTCTCCAAATTATTTTACCCTTTACTGCCCATATGCACGGTCTTGGTGCTAATGATATTGAACTTTACTTTTTTCTGATATATTTTCTAATGCTTCTACCTCAACTCACACACTCTGTGTTTTCTTAAATTAAATTCCCCTCAAAAGCACTATGCCCATATGAGAACCATGCACATAGATAATTATACACATGAAAACATGATATACTTTATAAAATGAATAGTTCAGATATCCAGGGAATTATTTTTATATTTTGAATCAATAAGCTTTAATAAATCTTTAAAATATCATTTCATGGATTGCAAGATAACAGAAAACAATATATAGATGCAAAGTTTCTGGATAGGTAACCATACGTTAGCATAAAAATATGGCTTCTTTAAATATTAAGGATATTGCCACAGCTTTGCATAGCTTTTAGAATGAGGTGGTATATGCAAAGAAAAAAGTACATTTCACTTCAGTTTGTTTTGTTTTAAATCAAGAACCAAATGTCTTACCATTGTGAGGGTAAATGGATGATTTTCTAATGCAGACACACTAGGACAATGTAGGATAATATACTGAAAAGAAACAAACAGATAATTTTTAAATGATCAAGAAAGAAGCTAAAATAAACACCAAAAAAGAACATCTTAGAAGCTGCTGACCATTGACTCACCTGGCCAGGTCTTGCTTTAAAATTTTCTTTGATCATTCGGATTTCCACAACATCTGAGGGATGACTTATGACTGAGATAATGGTTACTGGTTTGTTGCTCCGGATACATCTGTAAAGTCTCTCAGCACAGTATAGGCACAAAGGTCCCGAAATCCAAAGCCAAGTCTAAAACAAGATGTTTTGAAAATAAATCTTAAGCAATACTGTAACTTTAGGAATCATGATAGCTTGTTTGGCACATTTCAAAAATAATATTTTCATTTTTAAATAATAAAAAATAAGTGAACAACAAAAAGCAGGTGTTCACAGAAATTCATTCAAACAAGACAGGAAGAAGAAGTAAAACAAAGTGATGCTCACTATCAAACTCATGCCCAGGCATAACCTCCTTTAACAGATCTATTCCCTCACACATTCTTCTCTGTATACCTGAAAAATAGATTTTATATATATACAAAATATCTTTCCCTAAATATCAAGACATGGAAAACCCATGTAAGAAAAAGATAATTTTAGGACAAAATGTAACAATCTTGTTTACTTACAAAAGGAGACCTTAGAGCAGCAGTTCTCAACCTGTGGGTTGAAACCCCTTTAGGGTTGAATGACCTTTCACAGGGGTTGTCATATGTCCAATGGTCTTAGGATCTGAGACATCGCTCCTCTATCCGGCTCCAGTGGGTCCGCCCACATGCAGATATAGCTGCATAATAGTACCAGGCGTGATCATCACGTCAACCCCATCACATACACCGTGTACAAATACAGGTGTATGTGACAGGGTTGGAGCCATAATGTACTTATGTGGACCAGTCACAGTGTCGAGAGCAGCTACTGTGTAGAAAGCAGCTGCTGTGTTGAAAGCAGCAGTATTGGAGGTAAAACAACACTTCATGAATTATAATTACATATTGGTTTTGTGATTAATCACTATGCTTTAACTATGTT
>NW_022105611.1:4268386-4307866 GCF_000313985.2 Echinops telfairi | reverse complement strand
ATGAAAATGCATCCTGCATATCAGATATTTACATTACAATTCATAACAGTAGCAAAATTACAGTTATGAAGTAGCAATGAAAATAACGTTATGGTTGGGGGTCACCACCACATGAGGAGCTGTCTTAAAGGGTCATGGCATTAGGAAGGTTGAGCAACTGCCTTAGAGAGTATATAACTTATATTCATATTTTTCAATGAAGTACTCTAGATATTATTTTGTTAGTTACTTTAAAATAATATCATATGAAAAGAAAATATTTAGAATTTGAAAAGTGTGAATATGTACCAGATGGGCAGCATTAGTCCCCAGATAACTGAGCACTCTGGGATGTATAAAAGCCTGGGTGGCAAATCTTTCTCCTACGTCTGCACACCACATCTCTGTCATCACTTTGAGGCCTCTGCTCACAGGTCACCATTTTAATGACTGCATTTTAAAACTTTCTTCATGTAGTTGCTCCAGACTTAACTACTTTGCAACCTTGCAACTTTGGGAGAGACATATCAGGCACACAAAAGTAAAAGAGAGTTTCCATACCTGCCTTATCTAGCATTCAGTATTGTATGAAGACCAGAAAAATTCTGAAAATTGTCATTTCCAACAGCACTTTAAAGATGATGGTTAATAATAAGCATCAGACCATTATAATCACTCCAAAATAACTCGCAGGCTGATTCTAGCTCTTTTCTTCTCTTTTGAATACAGACACTCAGCATCACTAATTCAGTACTCTATTTTGAACTGGCAAAATAGGACGGGATACAAATTTTCTATGTGGACACAGAGGGTCACAAAGGAAGACTAGGGTTCTTCTTTGACTACTTGGCCAATGTCACAGTATCATTCGAAATTTTTTTTAAATGGCCTAGCTTTTAATCATATGAGGCTTTAAAATTTATAAAGCACATTTACATGCATCAATCTAATGGCTATACAAGAACTATTTGAGTTTGTATGATTATATCCATTTTACATGTATGATTAAATGAAATTATATTTAACCACATTAGTGGAGTTCAGGGAAAGAATCAGAAAATAAAGCTAGGCTCTACAACTCCTGATCCAGTTTTGTTCTCATAGCTTTTCTCCTGTTGTGAGTCAAAGACCTCCAGGGACTGTCTTTTCCAAGGTAACATAGTTGTACACACAAGAAGGCAGAAAAGAAAACCTTTCTTAGGGAAAATACATTCAGAAAAGCTCCAGGGTCTAAATGTGAATAGGAAATGTCTAGTTCATGAATAGTTTTATCTTCACCTCATTTGGAGATAAGTTGTTGCTAAAATTACAGAAGTAAATGAAATAGAACTATCAACTAGTGGAAGAAGGGGCAACATTAAAAACATTTCCCTAGGGTGGGTGGGGGAATGTTTAGAGTTTGAAAGAAACTTCGATAACAATCCAATGGGCAAACCACATGAACGTGAACTACCCAGCTAAGTGAAGGGTCAAGTCCTCGGAATCCAAACTATGGCTGGAACTTCAAAAGGGAAAAGGCTCGCGGACAGTGAGAAAAGGAATGAGTAAGAGTTAGACAGATGCTGCCGGACGGGTATGGAGACATTCCTGTTGGGGACAGCAGGTTTCCTCTTTTGTTTGCTTCTCTGTGTCCATGCTTGTTTTTGTTTTATTTTGTTTTTTAAAGTGAGGGCTTGGGGATTTTAAAATGAACCAAGGACGCGATCATAGAAAGAGAGAGTGTGAAGGTTGCATATGTGAACCAGGGGACCCATTGCAGCACGTCTGCTTCTGCTTCCCAATTCCTGATGTGAAAGATGACTGCTCGGAAGTCAACATACTTTGCTTTTTTTCTGCCCAGTTTTATGATAACTACAACACAAATAAGGAATCCTGGGGGAGGAGGAATTAAGTATTGGGGTGCTAAAAGAGAGGTCAATGCTTCATCTAAACCAACTACTTCAGAAGGGCAAGATGTGGCAGTCTCATTCTCTAAGGACAGCCTGAAAAATCCTATGAGGCCGTTTAGCTCTGCCCAAGTGTCACCTGAATTCAGGGTGCATAACAGTCTCCTCGTCCTGCGAGAATAACGATAAAGGTTCAAAACATATTAAAGTACAAATATGATCAACCACTCTGGGCACCTAGACTCTGCAGAGACCAATGAAGACAAAGAATTCATTTAACCTGTGGAAAATTAGCTTGAAATCTGGGCTCTTCGGCACAAATCTTCACCAATGTGTTCTTGGTAAGTTCATCTGATCTTGAGAATTCTCCAGGTAAAAGTTCATGGAATTCCGCTGAGATATGCGCTGGTGAGGTAATATTCTGGTGGCGGGTCTTATTAAGATTGATGCAGCCAGGAGGGTGGGTATCTAAATTAGTTTGACACTTCAGCAGCCCTCTAAAATAAAATAAGATTTTTTAAAAAGTGAAAGAAGAAAAAAAAAGATTGAGATCACAAGTCACAATAAGAGAAAATAACTTTTTCTCAGTAACTTTATAGATCATTTTCCTAAAAGGTATTCTTTAATTAAATACCTGAACTGAGCAATAAAAGAAACCGAGATATCTTAAAATCTCTAACAAAACTTCCAGAGTAGGGAACTAAAAAGACAATGTTTAGCCTCTCAAACAAATGCCATAAATGCCCGGTCGGAACTAACACATGCACTCTCGTCTTGGATGTGACCACATTCCCTTGCAGGCCATTAGGCTTTCAGGAAATCACACGCAAGTTTGCTCTTCAATAAACACTGTCAGGATGAATGACTTTGCTCTTTCTTTAAACTGAAATGGAAAAGCGCAGGATCCCATTTTATAGGGGAAGACTGGATAAAAAGCAGGCCTTGCTGATTTAGGGAGAAATGTTCACCAAACACCATCATAGGAACTGGAAGCCTGCTGTCCCTGTGGGCTGAAAACAATCGACACACAGCAACCAGACCCTACCAGTTTACGTTTCAATGTCTCCATAAGAGGATTACATAAAACTCTCAAAAGAACAGAACCAGGCAGGAGAGCTTAAAACCTTGACATCTCATTCTTATTCTTTCTGTCTCTCTTTCTTATTTATGACATCCTAAACCAGAGTATTTAACTTTCTGGTTCTGAATTTCCCACTAACGACTAGTTAAGTAAGATTTACCTGATGGGCGGACTGCTTCAAATAACAGGCTGGACTCCAATATATTCAGTGCAATTGAGTTTATTCTGACTCATAGAGACCCTAGAGGGCAGAGCGGAGCTGCCCCTGCGCTCCACCTAGCCTGTGACTGCTCAGGAGGAGGAAGTACTGTCTTTACCCATGGAGCAGCTAGTGACAGAGCTGCTCTGCTACCAGGTCCCCACAGCTTGTACAAATGTTGAACAAGTAAAAAGAAACGATTACGAAAAGCATTGAAAACTTTGCTGGGTTTTATGTTTATTTGAAATAGTTTGATTCCTTTTTGTTTGTTTGTTTGCTTGTTTCTCCCCGATTGCCTAACGAACTCTGGTGACACAGTGGTAAAGTGCTCACTCATGTGGTAACCAAAAGGGCAGTAGTTCAAAGCCGCCACAAGCCCCACAACTGAAAAAGCATGTGGCAGTCAGCTCTCATAAACATTACAGCCTGGGGACCTATGGGACCGTTATATTTTGTTCTATAGGGTCACAATGAGTGAGAATCAACTGAATGTCAGCAAATGTATGTGTGTGTGTGTGTTTGTGTGTACGCATTTCAATTTCCTCCAGCCCCCTCCTGAGAATGTGCTTGTCTACTGTAGATATACTGAATCAAAATTTACATTTTAATGACATCCTCATACGAGGCACATACAAGAATCACAACAGGATCTGTGAAAATAATCTCGGGCTCTGGTTAAAATGTATTCTGAGTCAGTATGTCCAGTACAAGTGCAAATGCTCAGCAGAGGGTTGAATAAAAATGTCGGAGGTTTGAAGCCCTGGTGTTATCTTCAAATTATTCTTTATCTTCCCAAACAACACAAAAAAGTTGATAATGTGTCCAACTTCAAATGATTAATAACTTTCGACCAAGGGACCCCACATTTTCATTTTGCACAGACCCTGAAAATTATGCAGTCAACGACGGCCCCGGAAGTCCAGTCCGCCCCCGCTTAGGGCGACTGTGCATCCCGGAACAAAGCACGGCCTGGCCCGGAGCCACTCCACGGCCACCTGCTGATCAGAATACTGCGTTCCATCGGGCGTTCATTGGTTTTCAGATGTGCATTTCCAGGTCTTTTCTCTTTGTACAGCATAGTTTCGGAGGCCTGCCAAAACCTTTTAGCATCACGGTAACACACGCGTTTCTACTGTCAGATGGGTATGGCTGCACCTGCAAGGACTGCAAAGGAAACTGAAGATCTCTTCACATGGAAGGCAAAAATTCTGCCACGGAGCCATCACTGTGCTCACTACTGAAACGGTCGTGATGAAAAAGACAATGATCTCGTTTTCCAGAAATGCCATACATGCGCTGGAAATTCCCCCAGGCTGTCTCAACTGGTACCTTTAGCAGGAACTACGTGTTTAAAGAAAATAAGTTCCCAGTTATGGGGTGTGGTGGGATGAGAGGAACAAGATTAACTAGTTTATAGCATAATTGAATTTACATATATGAAGGTACTCCAGGCTGAAAGATTAAGAACTTACTGGTGTATGAAGCTTTTGCCTAAATGGATTTATGTATATACTTGATATTTGCTGTATCTCTATAGCTAAGTTTATATATATACATGTGAACCATATAATTCTTAAGTATTCTAATGGGAGGAAAAACCATAGGGTTCAAGACCCACATGGCTGACACAAAAATATTCCCAGTGAACAGTTCATTAGTACAGTTGCGCTTACTCAAATAAAGCAATGATGACCTATGATGGAAAATCCAAGAATAAAGCCGAGCAAGAAACGTGCCCATCCTTAAAAACAAAATCGTTTACCCTGTATCTAGCACTCTGCTAATTTTATTTTTCCTTTTTGCCTTGTTATTGGAATTCATGGGACATAATGGAAATAAGGAAAAAAGAATACTAGAAGATTGAATTAATAACTACATGTAACATTTTCCCTACTACCTAAATTTTATATAGTATACATTAGTTTGCACTTTCAGGTTTGGAGTGTTTATGTGAATTTCTCTTTCTAGGGATTACGTTAAGGAATATATATATATATATATGCTTTTTCACTTTTTATTTTTATCTATGCAATTACTCTTCTTCTATGAAAGCATATTATTAACTAAACAGTAGGCCACACTCTGAGGCTTGGTAAGAGATCCACTACAAGGTGGACAACATTGTCTGCTGAAATGAAGACTAAGGAATAGTTTGGTCATTAATTCCTCTAATAAAACCAAAAGAGAAGGAAATAAAAAGAAATTATCTGGGCTGCTGCTGCAGACACTGTAGAACTAGTGTTGATCTTGTCATGTAGCACAATTTGTATCCAAAATTAATTATATTGATGTATATATTTTACATAACTTGGTAGAAATAAAGAAAACTATATAAGTACTCATATAGAGGCATATGGTATTGCAATGCATTTGATTGTGTGAATCATAGCAAACTATGGATAGTCTTGAGAGGAATGGAAATTTCAGAACACTTCATTGTGCTCATGCAGAACTCGCACAAGAGGCAAATCTGTATAAGCAGAACAATGGAATCCTGTGTGGTTCACCATCAAGACAGTGGTGCGACAGGACTGTATCCTCGGGACAGTGTCCAATCTGTGTGCTAAGCTAATAATCAGAGAAGTTATACTATAAGAAGAAAACCAAGCCATTGCATTTGGAGGAAGACTTCTAAATAAACTTTGATGAGCAGAAGACACAACCTTGATTGTGTCTGAAACACTTGCTGATGAAGATCAAGGATTACAGACTACAATATAGATTTCAACTTAATGTAAAGACAACAAAAATTCTCATGATAGGTTCAGAAGGCAACATCATGGAAAATGGAGAAAAGATCGCAGTTGTCAAGAGAGTGCATTGAGCATCTAAAGGAAAGAAGCCTAGAAAAGACACTGTTCACTCTATAGGTAAAGCACATTCAGTCCACAAATTTCAGATAATATGCATCTTAACAAAATTTTGCTCTCCATTGTTTCTAAGGATTGGACATGAAGGATTGTTTAAATTCAAATGTGAAGGAAAAATTCCATCATGGGATCTCAAAATAAAGACACGATCGAAGCTCAGGGAATCAGTGGGCAAGAGATCAATTGTGCAGTGCCCTGGGGAAAGCTGCTGCACAGACCTCTTGAACGGTTGAAAAGCAGGGATGTTACTTTGATGACCAAGATGGACCTGACCCAAGCCACAGGGTTTTCAGACACATAATGGCAATAAGACACTAAAAATGGTACCTCCTCTTCTATATGTCTACTAGTTCCTGTTTACAGTCTTTTGTACATTCTATTTACATGTTGTGTTGATCTTACATATGGTTTACATCATTCTTTTGTTATCATTTCCAAATCTTTTGGAAGCTACAATATCATACAAACATAATGTTATTATTATATTTTTGATTTATTTTATTTTATGTGGCATACCAAGATTATACATTTTTAAGAAACACCTTAGTGCATTAATAAAGAGAAGGTATTTTTTCTTACCTTTTATTCTAGGAATATAATATTTCCACCTTCAGATCATTAGAATCTACATAACTGATAAGAAAATTGATTTTTTTCTATAAAACATACATACACACTTTATTCATCAAGTTATACAGGTAAGTTGAAAAGATGTAAGTTCTTTATATATATATAAATCATTTCATTGCAGGTTCTTACAGCTCTTACCACAATCCATCCATACATCTATTGTCTCAGGCACATTTGTACATTTGTTGCCATCATCATTTTCAAAACATTTTCTTTCTACTTGAACCGTTGATATCAGCTCCTCATTTCCTCCCTCCCCACCCTCATGAACCTATGATAATTTATAATTTTTTCATGTCTTACATTGGCCACTGTCTCCCTTCACCTACTTTTCTGTTGTCGATCTCCCTGGGAAGGGGTTATATGTAGATCATAGTGATTCGGCTCCCCCTTTTGACCCCCACCTTCCCCTTTCCCTCCTGTTATCTCTATTCTCAGGCTTTATTCCCTGGATTAATTCCCTGGACATAAATTCCCTTTATGTCCTGGATTCCCTGTGTGCACTGCTCTTATTTGGACCAGTATACCTGCTCTGGTCTAGCCAGATTTATAAGGTAGAATTGAGGTTGTGATGTTGATTGGGGGGGGTGCTCATTAAAGAACTAGAGGAAAGTTGTATGGCACCTGACTGGCTAGTCTCTTCCTTGTGACCCTTCTGTAAGGGGACGTCCAGTTGCCTACAGATGGGCTTTGGGTCTCCACTCTGTAGTCCCCCTCATTCACATTGATATGATTTTTTATGTTCTGGGTCTTTGATACCTGACACCTGATCCCATCAACACCTCATGATCACACAGGCTGGTGTGCTTCTTCCGTGTGGGCTTTGTTGCTTCTCAGTTAGATGGCTGCTTGTTTATCTTCAAGCTTTTAAGACCCAAGACATTTTATCTTTTGATAGATAGGCACCATCAACTTTTGAAAAGTTGTAATTTCTATATGACATAAATATATTCCATATGTAGGCAAGAGTATGTTCCAAGCCATAAATAATTAAATAAAAGGGTAAGATTTAAATGAAGAGAATATCAGGCCAGACAATCTAGAGGAGCACTGACAAATGTGCATGAATAATCAGAATCCATCAAGTTCAAGAAATTAGAAGTTAGTATCACAAAATGCCGTCTAAAAAGACTGATACCCTAGGTATTCATCAGCGAGGGAAACAGACAAGCATGTTTCAAATTGTCTGGAATGTCAAACTCACAAATAATAGCAGTGTATTTATCATCAGACAGAACATTTTAAGATATATCCTGAAGCATAATGCTGTCAATAATATGATAATATCCATATGCCAATTAGAAAGTTCATTTAATACCACTATTATTCACATTTGAGGACCAACTGTTTGAAGTAATGATAAAGACATTGAAGATTTCAATCAACTTCTGAACTCTTAAATTAATCAAATGTCTAATCAGTGTGTAGACTAATAATTATTGGTGATTAGAATGTGTAAGTTGAAAACAAAAGGGAAGGATGGGATGTTGGAAAATATGGCCTTAGTGATATAAATAAAACTGAATATTGTGTGATAGAATTTTATAAGATCAATGACGTCTTCATTTTAAATAGCTGTTTCTACAACAAAAACATGATGTGAACCTTGCCAAATGAAATACATAGGAATAAATTCTACTATATCTGTGAAAAGAGGCAATGGAGATGTTCAATACTATCCTTTAGAAAAAGGCCATGGGCCACCTTGTGGAATATACCATTGATTTCAATTTGAAGTAGAAGCAGAAGGATATATACAAAGCAAAACTATGACCTTGAATATATCCTGCTTGAATTTAGAGACCATCTCAATAACAGGTCTGATGTGTGATACATTGACACTAATGACTGATAACCAGATGAGTTGTAGAATGATATCAAGAACATCATACATGAAGAAAGCAACAAGGCCACTGAAAAGGTAGCAAAGGAAAATGTCAGATAGATATAAAAAAAGAATCAGAAACTTGCTCTTCAATGTAGACAGCTAAAGCATAGGGGGAAAGGTGACAAGCAAAGGAGCTAGACAAAAAATGTCAAAGAGCAACTTGAGAAGATAAAGTAAAATGATATAATTAAGTTGCAAAGATATAGACTTAGAAAACGAAATGAGAAGAGCATGTTTGGCATTTCTAACCAAAAATACTAAAGAAACAATTCAAGCCTGTGGGAGGGGGTTTGCAATGAGTGAATGAAGCAAAATGTGTAAGAATTATTGATTTTAAAACAGTATTTTCTCTGGAAACCTTCACTGAATTCACAATAAAGTTTGGTTTTTCTATAGGACTGAACTGCTGGTGCATGCCACAACATGAATTAATCTTAAAAATACTATGTGAAGTACAAAGAAAGCAAGTCACAGATTATATAATTCCACTTACATAAAATATCCAGAACAGAGAAATCCATATAAATACAAAATACATTAGTGGCTGCTTAGGGCTAAGGGCATGGGGGAAGCAAGGATGATGAAGAAAGGGCACAAAGTCTTTGGGAGGGGTAATACAATTGATCTAAAATGGATTTCAGTGTGGGTTGAACACCTCTGGCTATATTGACATTTATTGAACTCTATATTTCAAATTGATGAATTGTATGGTATGTGAATTATATCTCAATAAAATTATCTAATCCCTTTCTCCTATAAATAACAATGCAAGCAACATCTAAGGAACATAGATAAATACAGTCAATATACCAAAAAGACTGGGTAGATATTCAACTGTTACAGGAGGGAGCACATGAGGAGGAGGGGACAGTACTGAAATAAGAAGTTCAAACTAGAAGATGCCAATTAAAATAATTCAACAACCTGATGCAGCCCTAGAGGCACTGATGCATCTACACCAAGAATTTGAGACCTACCCAACTGTCTCAAAGAGAGGAAAATTGTGTTCATGCCAAAGAAAGGTGAGTAACAGGATACAAAATTATTAAATAATATCAATATCACACAAAAGCAAAATGTAGCTGGAAGTTTTTAAATGGTTGCAGGTGTACATTGAGATAAGCAAAGAGTTGCTAGACATTCAAACCTGCTTCCAAAGAGGAGATGGTATAAGGGATATCTTGCTGCCATGAGGCAGATCTTGGTTGACAATAGAGACTACCACAAAGTTTACTGCGTTTTATTGATTATGCAGAGGCATAGCACTGTTTGGATCACAACAAGCTATGGATACACATTATGAAGAATAAGATTTCTAGAACATTTGATTATGTTCATGTAGAACCTGCAAGTAGATCAAGAGGTAGTTTTTCAAACAGAACCAGGGGACAGAATTATTTAAAATGAGGAAAGGTGTATGTCAGCATTGTATCCTGTCACCATACTTATTAAATGTGTATGCTGAGTAAGAAATCTGAGAAACTGGATTATATGGCAAAGAAGGTGGCTTCAGATTTAGAGGAAAGCTTACTGACATATGCAAATTAAACATTTTACTCGAAGCATCTACTATTAAAGATCAAAACACAGTCTTCAGTATAGATTACACTTCAACATAAAGAAAATAAAAATCCTCAAATCTAAACCGGTCATCAACATTGTCATACACAGTAGACAGGCTGAACTCATCAAGAAATTCACCTTGCTGGGATCCACAAATAATGCTCATAGAGTAAGCAATCCAAAAGGCAAGTGGTGTACTGAACTGGGCAAATCAGCTACACAAATCCTCTTTAGCGTGTTAAAGGGCAAAGATCCCATTGTGATGACTAAGGGGCACCTGACCCAAAGAAAGCATTTTAACATGCCTTAGCTGCATGTGAATGCTGGGCAAATGAATTAAAAGACCAGAAAAGAACTGATATATTTGAAATGTCGTGTTGGCAAAGCATACTGAAAGTACTAAGTACAGTCAGAAAACAAATCATGTTGGAAGAATTATCCAACAGAAGACTTCTTAGCAGCAAGGATGACATGACGTTGTCTCAGGAACTGTGGACATGTTATCGAGGATTGGTTCCTCTAGAAGGGCCTCATACTTGGGAAAGTAGGAAGTCAGGCAAAAGGGAAAGATACTCAATGAGATGGATGGACACATTGTTGTAACAATGGACTCACACATAACACTTTTGAAAATGGTGCAGGACTGGACAGTGTTCCATTCTGTTGTAAACAAGGACACTATGTGCCAGAAATGACACAATAGACCCTGACAGCAATAATAAGGAAGAGATGCAAAGCTAGGCAAATCTACAGAAAGTTACGATTGTTACGTTTCTGGGTCCCACATACCTATGAAGGGTCCTTAATAAAGGAAATGAAACCTTTTGTGATTCTGGGACTTTCTCCTCTGTCTAGAACTAGGAAGAGAGAAATAGTAATCATATGCCCTGGTTAATCCATTAAAAAAAACAAGCAAACATCAACAAAAAACTGCCAGCTAGTCAATTCCAACTCATAAGAATCCTGCATAGGGTTCCCTGGACTGTAAAACTTATGTGAGGAGGCTGCTGCATCTCTCTCTTGTGGAGCACTTGGTGAGTTTGAATCGCCACTTTTAGTCAGCAGCTAAATAACCCAATGCCTACCACGACTTAATTATTAATGACTTCCATCCTCTATTATTCTCTTTAGTGTCAAGTTTGGGCAATAATTATAAAGCTAAAAATATGCTGCTGTTGTTGTTGTTGTTAGGTGTCAGTTGTGGTTGTTGAGTGTTATAAAGTCCATTCTGACTCAGAGTGACCCTAGGCACAACTGAACAAAACATTGCCTTGTCCGGAATCTAGTTGGTTCAAAATACAACTACATGTACAAGGGAAACATTGCCCAGACTCGAACCATCCCTCATGAGTGTTATGTTTGTGTTCACTGTTGCAGCCACTGTGTCAATCCATCTTGTCAAAGGCCTTCCTGTCTTTCACGGCCTCAGCTTTTCAAATCACGATGTTCTTTTCCAGGGACTAGTTTCCTCTGGTAACTACATCTAAAGTACATGAGATAAAGCCAAGCCTTCTATGGTGCAGTCTGGTTACACTTTTCCCAAGACAGATTTGTTTTGTCTTCTGGCAGGTTGTGGTACTATCAATATCTTTTGCCAAAACTTTAATTCAAATGCACCAATTCTTCTGCAATCTTCCTGAATGTCAAATTTTCACTTGCACTTAAGTTGATTGAAATGGTCATGCACCCAAGTCTTAAAACTGACACCCTTGTACTTCAACATTTAAAAGCCATCTTGTATAGCAGGTTTGCGTAATGCAATCCCTCCTTTGATTTCTTGACTGCTGCTTCCATGAACATAGTTTGTGGATTCAAGCAAAATGAAATCTTTAACACCCTTAATCATTTTCTTCATGTATCATGATGTCCATTGGTTCAGTTGTGAGGATTTTTGTTTTCTTTACAATGAGTTGCAAACCCTAATGAAGGCTACAATCCTTGATCTTCATCAGCAAATACTTCAAATCCTCCTCACTGTCAGCAAGCAAGACTGAGTCATCTGCATATTACAGATTGTTAACAAACCTTCCTGGAATCCTGATGCAGCCTTGTTCTTCAAAAAGTTCAGCTTCTTGGATTATTTGCTTGGTATACAGATTAAATAAGTATGGTGCACGGACACAACCCTGCCTCACATCTTTTCTGATTTTAAACCACACAGAAGTTTACAGGTTCCACAAGAGCACAAGGAAATATTCTGAAATTCCTATTCTTCTTAATGTTTCCATAGTTTGTATGATCCACACAGTCAAATGCCTTTGCATTGTCAATAAAACATACGTACCGTATCTACTCATGTATAAGCCAAGTTTTTCAGCACATTTTTATTGCAATTTTTGTGGTAAAATTAAGTGCCTCGGCTGATATTCGGGTCAGCTTATACTCAAGTATATACAGTAAGCCACTTCCTTGCATTCTCTGCATACAGCCAAGATCCATCTGATATCAGCAAAGGTAAGCCCTGCGCCACATCCTCTTTAGAATCTGGATTGCATTTCTAGCAACTTCCTGTTGATGTATTGAGATTTTGTGAAGTGAAACTTAAAAGAAAATCAAAGGGGACATACTCATAAAATTCACTCTCAATGCAAAATTTGGTTTAACTCAAACTAATTGGGAGTGGGGCCTCACCCAAGTTCCTGTTTGACAGTCTAAGAGTATCTCCTTAAAAGTTAGAGTAGTCAAGCTTCTCCTCCCGCACTAGCCGTAAAGAGAATCCAGAGATGGGGCTTCTGAAAGAGAAATCAGCAGCTATACAGCATGCTTTTTTTTCAACCCCCAGGAAATACATCCTTACTTTTCCCCCTGATGGCAAAATGTAAACAATATTTTCAAGTCTGCATGGTCAGCTATCCTCACAAACAGTTATCTAACCTTGGCTAACTGCTTGAGCCTAACTCCTAGGAAGCCAATACTGCCGCCCTGGTCCAGGACTGCCTATGTTGACAAGAATGATCTCTGCGTTTCCGTGGTTAAAGAATAAATATTTGTAAAATCACATATATAGAAAATGATTATTTTTAAATTCCCTGAGGGTGGAGGTATAGAATATAAATCTTGATCGATGATGAACTCTTTCGGGCAAAAAGCATTTAACGCTTCTTAATGAATATTTCAGGTATCTTTATATAATTTTCTAAATAGTCTGAGAAGTCCAAGAGAGCTGCATAAAAAAAGTATTTACACTATTAATTTGTTCTTGTTGCCATCCATTGAACTGAAATGGAATTTTCTCTCCCTCTCATCCAGAATTGTTACATGATGATTTTTCTCTTAGTTAAATGAAAAACAAAAAGTCACTAGCTATACAACACTCTGAAGATGCAGCGGGTGGGAGTGTGGGCTCTGTGATGAGACCAAGGCTGAGGAGTCACACCTCACTGACAATTCATCCATCCCTCCCTCCATGTGCCTTTCGGAGAAGCGGAGATGAGCACCTGCACCGAGGCCCTGAGTCTTGCATAATTGCTTTTCCCTCCAATAGCCTTCTTGTCAGTAAGTGAGAATAGCAGTATATGTCTCTCCTTCAATGAATTTTTCAAATGAAAATGAAGAAAGAAAAGTTCAATCGCAAGCAGTTTTGGAAAGAGAAAATAGTTTGGGGTCTGTTCCTCCACCCCCAGCCCCCATGATCTTCTGAATTGATAGATCTTCAATACAGTAAACATATATTAACTTTTAAGGAAGATGTATTAAATTTGATAAGAAAAACATCCTTTAGAAAAGGCTTATTTTGCAAGTCCCAAGGTAAGCATTTATTGTTAAAATTAATGGAATTGGAGAGACTGTACAATTCTATAAAAATTGTTGCCTCTTCAAGGAATATTCTTTTGATCTGCTAAGCAGTTTCCATTATGTATTCATCAAATTACTTTGTCAATAGGAAAAACGAGGCTCTTGAAAATCGATGTGTTGCTAACAATAAGTGATTCTTCAAACAGCCAAATGTGAGTCTTCTTTCTTACATAACTAATAGTATGGATCCTAGAAGAAGTTTTTTCTTGCTAACATTCATTTTACACTCTGTGTTCCGTCTACTTTGCTATACTCACTTATTTAAACTGGAAGCAGTCCTAAACAAGACAATGGTGAAATTACCTGCCAAGGTCATACAGCTTTTAGGGGGTGTAACTTTTTATGTTTAATAGTTTTATTGGCTTAAACTTCACATATAATATAATTTAATCATTCAATTGTATTAAGAAGTTTTGTGCAATCATCATTACAATCAATTGCAGAAGATTTTCTTCTCATAGTCATTGCTGCTAACTCCCCATTTCCTGGCACAGGGATATAACTCTTAACAATCAGGGTATACTGACCCTCTTGAGAAGAAAAATTTGTTTCTTTAAAAGACAGATTTTAATACTAGGAAAAAAACATCTGTGCTTAGTATATGTGAACAAATGTTTAGGTTTTGCACACAATATACACTTGCTCAGAACTGATTAAAATTCTAAAATATACATAATAAAAAGAAAAATAAGGTTAAGCTAGTTGTATGGATAAGCATAGGACAAGATAAATGGAGTCTACGTAATTCTAACTATAGTGCACAAAGTGAAGACGATGAGGCTTCCACTCTGCCAATGTCTAACCAAGCAATCTCTGAGAGCTCTACATTTAGTTTGGTATCCACAGTTTAAAAGGAATACTTAGAAGCTGAACGAAACTGGAGGAAATCCAACGGTTAGTAGTAAAGACCATGAACTTGGGAATCAAACTGATATGGATGCCAACATGTCACGTCAATTCCAACTCACAGCCTCCCCATGTGACAGAGCAGTACTGCCCCCACTGGCTTTTATTGTCATCTTACGAAACACACTTAATACTATGGAGCTGATTCTGACCAATAGCAACCCTATACATCAGGGTAGATCTGTCCCGGGTGGGGGGAAGGGAGGTTGAGACTAATTTTTTTGGAAGGCCCTCAAGGACAGAGATTGACACAGTGACTGCCACAATAAGCTCAAATACAGGAACGAATGTGAAGATGGTGCAGGACCCAGCAGTGTTTCATCCTGTTGTTGTGCATCAAGATGCTTTGGGTTAGAACCAGCTCAATGGCACCAAACAACAACAACCATCTTTCCAAGAAAAGATCACCAGGTCCTTTTCTCACAGAGTAACTGATCTGATCGGCTGGAATCGCCACCCTCTGGTCAGTAACTGAGAATGTAACCTTTGTGCCACTGGGGTTCCTTGGTTATCAGACTACCTAGGGTCAAATGTAAGGTCTTCTTCTTAGCAGCTGACCCCTTCAGCAAACTGCTTCACCGCCCACTGCCCCCAAGCCCTCAGTTGTAAATAAAATAATATATACAGCATGATAGGAGAAGTTAAGGAGACAAAACAGTAAAGTACGAGATAAGTATCAAATGAATATTAAGCATTAATCTATTCAAAAAGAAGGTTTAAAAGGAGATGGGACTTGAAATATCATTATGCAAGGAACCACTGAGCAAAACTGAAGAATTTGGTTCTGAAGGCCAGCCTGCACACTTACAAACATTTGAATCATTACCTAGAATCACAGGAAACTAAATGCTGGCTAAAAGAGGAAATATTTTGTTAAATAACTAGAGCTTTCTAAAGACAGAAAGGACATCTTCAGGACTGATTGATTTTCCACTTAGTAGACATATTGCAGGGAAATTAAAGGAGGCTGGGCTAACATATTTTTTAAGGTTCCTTCCAAATGTTAGATTCTAACGGGGGGTTGGGTAGAAGAGAACTGACGTTAATAAGTTATGGAAAGTGATTGCTCTTCTTACTAAAAAAATCCAACGGCACAGAGGAATCTGTCATCAATTCAGACTAACTGCCTCATTCAGAAAGACCCAAAACTTCTGAAAATCCCCAGCCACAATAATCTTTCAATTTTCTGAACTACCAGATGCTTAAAAAGAAGATATGTTTAAATTTGCATTTGTGATTTCTTAGCTCTTCCAACTAATTTTTTAAATTCAAAACCAATCATCAATGCCAATAGACTAGAAATCAAGTATTTGTTGTTCTTTTATACCTTGTAATACTTAGCACATAAATATACACAGAAGTAAGTGCCAAGCAAATGATTTTTCTGTTCGATTGTGAAAGTAACACACTGTTTGACAGCAATCTAAAGATAACATCAAAAATTATTTCTTGAACAATTGCAGTTTACTCTTATAACCAAAAAGCTACATGAAAGTATCTAGTATTCCAGAAGATATGTTTAATTTCACAACATTGGCACATAATTTAATAACTGAAATAGGGTTCATATAGATTCTTTATCAATAAAAAAATTCAATTTTTGAGAAAGCTGAAAATATTATCCGTTTTTTCCCTACTTCAGAGGCATAATCTGTTGCTTCATTCAAAATTAACTCATAGAAAAGAATGTGCATTATAAAGAGTATATATTTTATATACATTGTGTGTCACTTTGTAGTATTTCAGTGTTAGAATGGTTTTCTTCATTTCTACTGACATTACAAAACAACCATTAATACACTTGGAATATAAGCAGTCTCTGGCTTAGAATAAGATTTTATTTTAATGGCTCCATTGTATATCAATTCTAAGCCAAATACTTTTTTTTTTAGTGTTCATTATTGCTACCTTTTATGACCAGTATCTTTATAAATCTGATCTTCATTTGTCTTTGGAATATGGAAAAATTACACATAAACCTCTTAAATATATATAAAATGTCTGTATTCTAGAAATGAATTAGATGATGCTGTCAGTCTGTCCTCTGTAGGAATAGGTCTACTTGTGGAAGGTTTGGATTATCTAGATTACCTTGGTAACAGGAAGAGTCAAAAAATCATGAGAGACGCTTACATGGTTCTTTACTTCTTTCTTCATATATTTTGTGGTAACATCAGACTTCTCACTGATTCTGCAGATTCACTGTGACAGTGATTTGTATTTAGTTCCATGTTTTTACACTTGATTTTAGACAAAAGGTCCAGAAGCAATAGGTCCTGAAATCTTTTATTTAATTTAAGAAAAACTTCAACAAACTTTTTCACTGGAAAGTTTTTTGACAACTTCTCTCCTTCTTTTTCCTCATTCTTTGTTATTCAGCATTTATTTTCTCTTCAAAATCCATTAAACCCCAATTTGTCAGTTCTTTGTCTCTGTGATACATAAGCTGTTCCACATCAGCGACATCAAGTTTCATAGTCAGTGTTCTCGCCATATGTACAGTTTTCCCATTGATCTCTTTCATCATATTACCCTGATCAAGTAAGTGGAATGTGTTTACACTTTTTCAATGTTCCCTCTATGCATTTTCTTATAACTTTCTCCCAGGAAAATAGAATGTTCCAGATATATTGGGAATAATACAATCTTCCAGAAATGGTGTAATGTTACCATACCTCCATCTGTTGCAGCTATTGCTTGTGTAATTGAATAATTGAAAATCCTTAAAGTTGGTGATTGTACATTGATTCATAGGCTGCATTATACTGAAAGAGAGATATACCTCTTTTTATCTTTATTTAGTCATTTACATGGAGAGGCTGTCTTAGAGCATTACCAATTAGCAGAAGAATTCTAACAGTTGTATTTTCTGGCCAGTAGGCAGGTACTTCTAGAATGAAACATTATAAAAACTAGTCTTTAGAAAACATATACTGAAGTGACTCTTGAGGTAGGCCAGAGCTTATTTTTGTCAATGTTCCTGAATACTTGAGGCTTTTCAGAATAGTAAACAAAAAGAGTTTTCATTTCATTTCATCCAGCAGTAGTTTTTTTTAAGTAGTTTCATGATTTTGTTTTTAAATGTCTTGACACAAATACCAGCTTTGCCTCTTTGTAAGTAAGGGTCTGCTCTGCAATGCTTTTTCAAGAACACCAGCGTGTATCCAATGAAGATCTTTAATGGTAGATTATGTTCATCTAGCATTGTCATGTCCAGTACATTCTTGAATTTGGGGTGAATTCAACACTGGAATTTCTTATTTCTCCAGTTATATGCATATATGTATAATAATTAGGTTTTGGTTCAACTTCGCTAGACCTAGATGATCAGTGGTTTGGAAGTTGAGGCCCAATAGTCCTCCATATCATATTACCTGTGATATGACCTAACACAATATAGTCACCTACATAATGGAATCTGCAGTGAAGAATTTTAGGGTAGAATTTGACCCTCTTCCTCAGGTCACAGAACCAATACAATTGAAAGGACATTACCTTGGGAGTGCAGTCTACATCCTATATATGTGGACTCTGTCAAAAAGTTTGCATAACACAGAGTAAGGAAGAAATTAAATGGTGCCTGACTATCAGGAAAAACAGTGTCTGGGGTTTTAAAGGCTTGTCTCAAAAAAGAAGCCATCTAATTTTAAAGTATGTTTAATATTATTATCTAGTCACAAAATATTTGAAGCGTTTAATGGCAAAATGATGTATACATTTTAAAAATAATACTTAACATAATAAATAATTTTTAGATACTTGATAACAATAATTATATATAATTTAATTGTTCAAAGAAAAAAATAGAAATTTTAGAAAACTCAAAATGAAGGAAAGTCCAGAAGTTAAGGAATGACATAGCAGAAATAGATAAAAATATGATGAATATCAATAATAGAATGACAGAAATGGAGAATCTTGTCACCACACTCAAAGATAACCAGGTATAATTCAGCAAATGGGAGAAACAGTCAAGAAAAAAAACAAAGAACTAAAGAAAGCCTGAGAAGGATGTGGGATGACATGAAATGAAACAATAATCTAATTATTAGGGTCCTGGAGCAGGAAGATAGAAATAAGCCTACAGTTTAAATAATAGGAGAATTCTTGGAAGAAAATTCCCCCAGTATCACAAAGGGGTGGATAATACCAATTAGATTAAAGCCTACAAACACACACACACACACACACACACACACAAACCACACATCAAGACATATAGTAATGGTGCTAGGCTGGGTTGACTAGAGAAACAAATCTATGGACCTTCATATATGTGTAAGAGAGAGTTTTATATAAAAGATCAATTGTATATTTAGAAAACATCTCATTCCAGTACAGATCAAGTCCAATATTAGCCCATATGTCCAACACTGCTCCATAAATTCCTCTTCAGACTCATGCAGTCATTCGCAATGATGTCAAATGCAGGAAGATAGGCTGATGGGTGAAAAGTATTGTAGATCCTGTGGAATCATTATAGCTCTGGCAAGGGTCTGCACATGGCCCCTCCAGTTCTCTGAGTGTCTCAATAGCAGGAAAAAGAAGCCGAACGTGTGGCCAACCTCCAAGGAGAGAGACAGGAAGTTCCTAGAATCCTCATGAGAAGGCTATACCCACAAGAAGGCAGCGTCAGGTTGTGACCTGACTGACAGGCCAGACTCCACCCCTGTACTTACTTATCAAGTTGGCATAAATTATGTAATTACCACAGTAGTCAAAGTATCTCATTTCAAGGAAAAGGAGAGAATCATGAGAGCAGCTAGAGAAAAAAGAGCAGTCACATATAAAGGTAAACAAATAGGAATACACTCCAACCTCTCCCGTGCGACCAGGCAGGAATGAAGAAACTGGAGCAACATGTTCCGAAAACTGAAGGACAACAACTGCAACACAGGAATCCTTTATCCAGTAGCTTTCCATCAAATTGGAGGGGGTATTAATATGTTCTCTGATAAGGAAGCACTTAGAGAATTCATAAAAACAAAACCAGCATTACAAAAAACAGTTTCCAGTTTTGTTATGGGCAGAAAGATGACCAGCTTACGAGCGTGGGACCACCAAAGGGTGCAACACCACCAGGAAACCAACACACTGAACAGTACCCAAAACATTACAAGTCCAATGGAGATACAAAACTAAATTCTTCACACACAGACACCATCCTGTAAAGGAGAAGAAAGGAAAATACTAAATACAAATACTATGAGATGGCTGCAACCAATATACACTTAGATTTAATTACACTGAATGGTTTAAATGCATGTATTAAAACACAAAGAGTAGCAACCTGGACTAGACAACAAAATCCAGCAATATCCTGCCTTCAAGAGCTACATCTCAAACTCACAGAAAAAATAGACTGAGAGTCAAAATATGGCTTAAAATTTACAAAAGAAAGGGCAATCAAAAAAAAACCTGAGGTGGCAATACTAATGTCAGGCAAAATAGACCTCAAGGTACATGACATACAAGAGATTAGAATGGGCATTACATAATACTCAAGGTATCAGTAGACCAAGAACCTATAAATATAATAAATATATATTTGCCCAATGAAAGACCCTCAAAAGTCATCAACCAAATCCTCAAAGAGATGAAAAGAGAAATCACCAGATCAACAATTAAAGTAGATGATTTCAATTCACCACTCTCAAAGATACAGCAACAGGTAAGAAACCCTGAACAATACAAGCAAACAACTCAGCCTATCAGACATTTTCAGAACTCTCCAACCAAGAGCATAAACATACACATTCTTCTCCAATGCACACAGCTCAGACTAGAAAATAGGTCACATGCTGGGACACAAGGGAAGCTTGAGAAAATTCAAACACATAGATGTCATTAAAACAACCTGCTCTGACCACAGCACCACAAAATTCAAAATTTACAATAGAAAGAAAAACAACAACAACAAAGACAAACATCTGGAGACTTAATAACACACTTGTTAAAAACAAATAGGTATTAACCCAAATTAGAGAGGAAATTAAGAAGTTCCTAGAACCCAATGACAATGACAATACAACATACCAACGCCCATGGGACACAGCAAAGGTAGTTATCAGAAGTTACTTTATTGTAGTAAATTCATACATGAAAAAAGAGAAGAGAATTATGGTTAGAACCTTAACACAGCACTTTCAGCACCTAGAACAGAGTCAACCATATAATGCTTCTAACATCAAAATAAATGATAAAAATTAGATCAGAAATGAATGAACTGGAAAGCACAAGAACAATAGAATCAATAGAGCAAAAAGTTGTTTCTTTGAAAAGGTCAACAAAATTGACAAATCACTAGCAAACTTAACAAAGGAAAGGAACCAACGTTAATATCAAGAATTAGGGTTGAAAGAGGGGAAGTCACAACAGACCCCAATGAAATAAAAAGATTAATTACATAGTACCATGTAAGACTGGATTCCAACCAATTCAGTAATTTGGAAGATATGGACAAAAACCTAGAAAATCACTTTATCCCCAAATTAACGGACATGGAATTTTTTTTTAACATGGAATTTTAAAACTTGAACAGACCCATAGCAAAAGAAGAAATAGACAAGGTCATCAAAAAACTCCCAACCAAATAAAGCTCGGGTCCAGAGAGCTTCACAGGAGATTTCTACCAAGCATTCAAAGGCGAGTTGACACCTACACAAACTCTTCCAGAACATAGAAAAGGGAGAGCAAATTCCCAAACTCATTCTATGAAGCCAGCATAAGTCTAATACCCAAACTGAGCAAAGATCACACATCATGACCAGTGGGATTTTTACCATGGATATAGGAATTGTTCAACATTCGATAAACAATTAATGTAATCCACCACATTCAACAAGAAAGAGCCTGACCAGTGCCAAAGAACCACACATCAGCTGGCCTAGGTAAGTAGAGTGTAAGTCACTTGGCTGGCGGGTGCCTCATGACAGCTGGGATCAAATAGTAGGGGGAGAAAGGGTGTGATGCTATCTGCTGAGTGGGTGCCATGTGGATACAAGGTGAGGTACCCCTGACAGGGAGGCGGCATATCAGAGGAATGAGGCTTACTGATGGGAGGGACAGTGGAGGAGAGGGGAAGGGAAACTGTCAAGTTTGGATGAGCATAGGTACATGTCTATTGGGGGGAGGGGAGGGAGGGCTGACTGCCAGGTGGGCGGAGAGTGACTGAGGATGTTCTTGGGATCATTAGGTAGAGAGGTATTTCGTGACATGCAGCGGGTGGACAGAACTGACCTAGGGCATCTGGGGGTAACCAGGGAACTCGGGCTGGGTGCCAAAGAACACTGGGATGCATATTATGCTCCAGAGGCTGCATAGGTGAGGCGGCAAAGGGGAACTGTTCCACTTGGGGAACTGTACTCTACCTGTGATAGGAAGGATTATTGTGTCAACCTGGCCAATAAACACATGTGGGGTTAATAGGGTTGCAATTTAATTGAAGGGCAAAGAGATAAATAGCTTGGTGAGCCTTGCCTTTCTGTCGCTTGCTCTCTGATGATCAGACCAGTGTACGGCTACCTTAGCTAGTTCTCTTCCTCAATTTGGGAGCTACCCTACCTGTAGGACAACCAACCCATGGGCTGTCGCTATAGTTTGAGGTGCCTTCAAGATCTGTTTCACCACACTGCTGGTGTATACATATCTTGAGATGGGAACGGTTGGACCCTATCATCTGACTGACTGTTGGTGACCCGCCCTGGTGTTTGCTGCCTGTGGCCAGACTGCCTATATTTCTCTACAGAAGACTCAGCTATCTGCTTCTTTGACTTGCACCCAGCAGCCCTCATGAGTTGAAGGACTGAAGTGAACCATTTTTACTGCTCTGTGGACTAATTAGCTGTTTATTTCTTATGTTGCATCTATCTACCTATCTATCTATCATCTATCTATCATGATAGATGTTTTGTTTCTCTAAAGAACCCTGTCTAACACACTATCCTGGACACACTTGTAATCTGAGTGTATCTCACAGGTGCATCACCATTGACTCACCCCCTTGAAGCTGAGTTATTTCTTCTATTATTTTTTGGAAAATGAAACCCATGGATGTTGAGCCTATAGGGAAAGAAAGCATAACAAGGGTTTAGGGAAGGGGTTATTGAAGGGTTGAGGGGTGGGAGAAATAAGCGGTGGATGATGTCAAAAGTCCAGGAAAGAAAAGTGTACTTTGGAAAACATCTACGAGTATGCAAGAAATAGGGCAATTAGGTTTGACATAATTGAATCATGGAAAAATATGACATAAATTGGCTCCCAAATTACAGCAAATTAATTCAACAAAATATAAATAAATAAATAAAATAAACTCATAGATCCAGGAATGGGTTTGAGGCTTGCACTAAATCCTAGGCCCAACTTAACAACAGTCAGCTCTTTCATCATGGTCCTGCATGAAACTCACCTTCATGAGATAATCACTGAAGATAAAGGAGCTACAGAAAAGTGTGGTAAAGAAAGCAGATGGGTCCTGGCTATCAATCAAAATAGTGTCCAGGGTCTTAAAGGCTTGTATTCAAACAAGCAGCCATCTAAGCGATTAGTCAACTGGGTCCACACGGAAGAAGCATACCAGCTTGTGTGATCGAATATGACAATTACAAAAGTTGATTATGGTGAGGAGAAAGCATCAGAGCAAAAATTAGGGACAATTTGTGGGGGAGGGCTATGGGGGACAGTGAGAGCCCAAAACCTATCTGAAGAGTACCTGGTCAAACAGAGCCACTGGTAAATCTGCTCTAGCCTCAGGCAAGAGTCTTGATCAACCTTCCTGTTAGCAGAGACCATTATAATCTTGATTATGCTGGATAGAATGCATGGCATATAGCCAGTTGACCACCCTATAAACATGACCCGAATTTGTTCTGGGTGCAAGTATCTCTTTCTAGTTCCATGACAGAAATCTCTCCTGGCTTTTTTATTATTGTTGGAGGATCTATTCCTTCTTATAAATTTTCTATACTGTTTATTTTTTAAAAAATAGTTTTATTGACATATCTTACACATTCCAATATATCCATTCACATATAACTCTGATATTCAATCCCACCGGGTGGGGTTATACAATTATCAATGCTATCAGCTCCCCTTGCCCCTCTCCTCCAGTACCCTTAGGAACCATCACTCATGTTACTGTCTTGGAGGCTTCATCCATCTTAACCTTCATGCACCAAGTCATCCTAAGTATACAAATGAACATATGCAAATCTGACATGATCAATGAGGTAAAACACATAAAAACCTTACTAGTGAGGGGAGGAAATGTTAAAGAGTTTGAGGATAGTTAGTGTGCTTCAATTCCATACAGCACCCTGGCTCTACCATACATTCCACGTGGCCCTCCTGAAAGGGACTGTCCGATCATCTTTCTGGTGGATTCTGGGTCTCCATTGCACCCACACCCCTTCCCATCAAGTTTTTTGCATGTTGTGGAACTTCTGATACTCCTTCCTGTAGCATTATGAGTATTTTTGTCTGTATACGATTCTGTTTCTACCCTGATCACTTTAGTGCAATTTTGCTTCCTATTGTTTTCTGTTGGGTGTGCCAGCAGTGAAGCACAGGAGGAGTGGAGGCACTACGATAAGTACGGATACAGAGGGATACAGGGAAGACAGCGGTGTGGGTGTTGTAATGGGAAGAGAGGGGGGATTTCAGGAGTGACTAGTGAGGACGGGAGAGGGGAGAGAGCACTAGAAAAGATTGTAATTGCATAAATCATCTTGGAGCCAATTTAGCCATGGGGGAGGGGAAGTCCTCTAAAGTTGACGTTGGGGCGATTACACAATTCTCCATGTTATGATTGAGTGATTGAACTGTTGAATTATATTATGTGTAAATTAGTTGCCAATGGGACTGTTGGGGAAAAGGAAATAAAACTTTCTAAAGAAAATAAATAAAAATACAGGTGAATTAAACACTGAAGCGGGGTGGGGGTAAAACTCTAAGATAGATGTGGTACTGATTGTACAATTCCCTTTGATATGATTGACCTATTCAATTGTATGATGTGTAAATTGTGTGCCAATATAACTGTTGAAAAGAAATTGGAAATGGAGAAGATGGATATCATGCTATATAAATATCACCATTAAGACACGGAACAGAAAATTCAAAAATTCTTCCCCCAAAGTGGAGAGAGAGAAAAAGCACTTTCCTAGCCCCAGAACCCAGATTCAGTCCTATCTTCCTAAACTGTGAGAAATAAGTTTCTGTTTGATAAGGCCGAAAATAAATAAATAAATGTTCTTGTTATTACCTGATGACTTATAGTCCACTTATGTCCATCATTCTGGAAAGCAAATAAATTATTCTAAATCATGGAATTTAGAGTAGATTTTCTCAATCAAAGGGTTTTGATTATACTAATGACCCACAAAATTTAAAGACCAGAATAGGAGCCTTCGATGACAACAGCCCTTGACTCTGGGCTGACAGAGCTCGCTAAGGTGGAGCTTGTGTGGCCAAGTTTCTGATGCTCTGCAGCTTTATATACTAGAATCATGGAACAGAACAAAGCTAACCAGGACTTGGGGCTCAGGCAATCATTTCATCATGTTATTTAAACTTCTTGTCTCTAAATTTGAGGAGTAAAAAGTATTTTCAACCTGTACCTGAAAGCAGATATATATTTAGAGATATATGCCACATTGATAGATAATGTACCTAATGAAACATTCAAGGAAAGGATTACCAGCCAGTCTGAACCATTTTGAAAACACCTTTTTCCATGGAAACATGTTGGGTTACAATAAATGGGGACTGCCAGCTGTGTTACCAGGCAACATTGTTTATTATTAGTGAAATGCATCTGGACTAGGAGGACTGAGTGAATTCCAAAATCATTTGGGAAATTACTGGCTTCAGGCCCTCTGTGTGCAACATGATCTTGAAACTGAGTGCATTCTCTGAGGGGTCCCAGACGGTTACCAACTGTCTTAATCAGGGTTGTCTAGAAAAGCAAAACGAGTGAATCTTATAAACATAGACAAAAGCTTACATTGAGAAAATAGCTCGCCTGATTGTAGAAGTGGGCAAGTTCCAAATCCAGGCAAAAAGAAGGTGAGTTTGATGAATTGTATAGCTGTGAGTTCAATCACAGGCTTGTGGCTACAGAAGTGAATGCACCCAAGGACAGCAGATTAATTTAAGGCAACTGACTACTCCTATGATTGGCAGGCAATATGGCAAACTGTTGGTTTACAGCCAAAGCACTGGGGGTTGATAAGCCAGATGCAGAGCCCACACCCAGCAAACTTTTCGATAGTGTCTACTTATATTAGAAATAGTCCACACCTTTGAAAAGATCTCATCATGGAAAACCACTAAGAATTCTTGCCCAGCCACACTGACATAAAGCCTTAAAAATCACATTTATGTACTATTTTATTTTATAGCATAAGTTTGTTCCAAGGAAAAGTAGTCCATACCCATCCATACAGTCTCCTCATCCTAAAACTAAGTTGCTACATAGGGTGGGGTAGGAGAAGGTGAAAATCATTACAGAACAACAATAAAGAACCTAATATTTGAAACAAACCTGAAATATTCCTGCTGGCATTCTGCTTTCAGGCATGCATCCTCCTGGCGAACAAGCGTAATGAAGCACCAGGTAATACATGACTATCTTAGGAGTGTATTAGTGAACTTGTGAACTTAGTAAAGGTCACTAGTCTGCCACTTCCCTGTCAGTTTGTGGGACAGTGGGAGCGTGCTGTGATGTTGCTGTGATGGGGGAAACTGTGTCACTGATATGTCAAACACCAACAGGGTCACCCAATCCGAACAGGTTTCAGCAGAGCCTCCAGACTATGAACAGACAATGGGAAGCAGCAAGCTGCCAGCTTCGGAGGAATTAGCCACTCGAAATCTGGCAGCAAAACCTTGTCAGACCCTGACAACCTCATGAATAGCACCAGAACATTGCCATATATCGGCCAAAAACCCAGCCCGCAGGTCAGAAAGCACTCGAGTGAAGACGCAGGAGCTGCCTTCTCAAACCAGAGTCAACCATAATGACGTGGATATAGCAAAGCTTTCAAGACCGTCTTTGCGGATGCGGCATGATTGAAAATGAGAAGAAACAGCTGCAAACATCTATTCATAATCCGAACGTGAAATATTGGAAGAATGAATTGAGGAAAATTAGAAGTCATCAAAAACAAAGCGGGTCATGCCAAGATCCAGATCCAAGGCAGTCAAGGTCATTTGAACCTGACAATCATATTTACTATGCCAAGGATGAAAACTTCAAGAGAATTCATGTTCCATTCATTGTCTAGAAAGGACATTTGAAGAGACATCGGGATGTACAATGCTGTCTGTAATAGGATAGTATCTATCAGCATAAACCTAGTCGATACAATTATTATCCAAATTTATGCACCAACTACTGGAGTTAGAGAAGCAGAAATTAAAGAATTTGACCAACTCCTTTAGTCTGAAATTGATAAAACATGAAATCAAAATGCATTCATAATTATTGGCATTTGGAATGCAAAAGTTGGAAACAAAGAAGGTACAATTGTTGACTATATGGCCTTGGGGACAAAAAATGAAGCTAAAGATTGCATGATGCAATTTTGCAGAACTAGCAATATGCTAGTAGCAAATACATTATTTCAACAACACAAAAAGGCTTCTCTACACAAGACTTTAACAGATGGAATACAGTGAATTTAAGTTGATTACATCTATGAGAAGAGAAAATGGAGAAGCTCAATATTGGCAACAAAAACCAGGCCAGGTGGCTGACTGTGGAATAAGCCATAAACTGCCAATATGTAAGTTCAGGTTGAAGTTGAAAAAATAAGTGGCAAGTACCAAAATACAACCCTGACTCTCTCCCACCTTAATTTTCAGAACATTTCAAGAACAGAAATGACAGATTGAACAAGAATGACAGAAGGCCTGATGAGCTGTAGGATGACATCAAGAACATCCTTCATAAAGAAAGCAAAGGGTCACTAAATGGAAGGAAGGAAAGAAAAGATCAAAGTGGATGTTAAAAGAGACTCTGAAACTTGCTCTAAATTGTAGAGTAGTTAGGCATATAGAAAAAATAATGAAGCCAAAGAACTGAACAGAAAATTTCTAAGGGCAGCTAGGGAAGAAAAAATACAATATTATAATGAAATGTGCTCAGACCTGCAGTTGAAAACCAAAAAGGAATAAAGCACTCAGCATATTTTAAACTGAAGGAACTTAAAAAAAAACACTCAGGCTTTTACTGCAATACTGAAAAATTCCATGGGCAAAACTATTTAATTATGTAGGAATTTCCAAAACAAGATGGAAAAAAGACGGAGCCATTGTACCAAAAAGAACCAGACATTTAATCATTTGAAGAGGTAGCATGTGCTAAAGAACCAAGTTCACTTATAGACTTGAAGTCTAAGCTGCACTGAAGGCATTAGCCAGAAACAAATTTCCAGGAATGGATGGAATACCTAGTTCAATGTTCCAATAAGCTGATAAAACACTGGAAGCACTCACTAATCTATGCCAAGAAATTTGGAGAAGATAGCAACTTGGCCAACTGACGAAAAAAAATCCATATCTGTACTTATGCCCAAGAAAGTGACACAAGAGAATTCTTAAACACAGGACAAATATCATTAATATCAAGTGCAAGTAAAATTTTACTGAAGATCATCCACAATGATTGAAGCAGTACATTGACAGGGAGCTTCCAGAAGTTCAAGCAAGATTCAAAGGAGGACAAAGAACAAGAGATATCATTGCTGATGTCAAATGGATCTTGGATGAAGCAGAGAATACAAGAAAGATGTTTACTTGTGTTTTATTGACTATGCAGAGGCATTAGACTATTAGACTATGTGGATCGTAAAAACAGATAGCTTTGAAAAGAATGGGAATTCTTCTCACACATATCAATGTTCTTATACAGAACCCGTAAATAGATGAAGAGGCAGTGTGTGAACAGGACAAGGGAGTACTGAATGCTTTTAAATCAGAAAACATGTGCATCAGGGTAGTATCCTCTCAATATATTTTTCAATCCGTATGCTGAGCAAATAATCACAGACACTGGACTAAATGATGAAGAGTGGGGCTTAGATTGGATTTGGATTGGAAGGCTTTTTAACAACCTACAATGTGCAGCTGAAAACAACTGGCTTGCCAAGAAAGAAGAGAACACGAAGCACTTGCTGATGAAGACCCAGGATGGAAGCCTTCAATATGGATTACAACTCAGTGAAAAGATCATGAAAATCCTCACAGCTGGATGCCCAGGTAACTTCATGGAAAACAAAATATTGATGTTGTCAAAGACTTCATCTTGTTAGAATCCACAATCAGTGTTAGTGGAAGCAGCAATTAAGCATTCAAATGACACAGTAAACTGGGTAAATCTGCTGCACAAGACTTCTTTATTACAGTGTTGAAAAATGAGGCTGTCACCTTAAGCACTAAGGTCCTCCTAAGTCAAGCTATAGTATGTCCAATCACCTCGTGTGTATAAAACTTGGACACTGAAGAAGGAAGACTGAAGAGAAATTGATGCATTTGAATTAGGATGCTGCGAAGGAATGCTGAAAGCACCATGGACAACCAAAAGAACAAACAAACCTATCTTGGAAGAGGACAGCCCGAAAGCTTCTAGAAGCCAGGATGGAGAGACCCAGCACGAGAGACGAGTGGTGGAAAAAGACATCATGCTAGGTAAAGTAGAGGACCTGTGAAATCGAAGGCCCTCAGCAAGATGCACAGACACAGTGGCTACAACGATGTGCTCACACGTAACAACAGTTGTGACAATTACACAAGACTGGGCAGTGTTTTGTTCTGTGGTACACGGGGTTGCTAGCATTTGAAACCCACTCGATAGCACCTAACAATAACAAGTTCGCTACTGATTAGGACAACAACAGCAAATGAAAAAAATAGAATTTTTAAGTGTATCATATATATATCAGTGAGTGTATAACATATATACACCCAGGCACACACACACATGAAAGGGCTTCAAGCTTCCAAAAGTGTGTGGGTTAATGTTAATTAGAAAATAATGTTTTTTCCTATCAACTTTCTAAAGCATACACACACGTGCATGCATGCACACGCATACACACACACTCCATTGTTTTCTTTGTATACCCCACGGATTTTTTTTAACCACTATATGACTGCAGTTACCGCTTGAGATCCATTATCAAAATACAGATTGGAACACTGGGGTATATATTTTAGAACAAATTTAGGATACATTTTTAAATTCCCTTTGTGATTTTTCAGTGCTTGACACGTCCTTATCATTGGTGAGTCTAAATTTTTGGCTAGCTCTGCAACTATTATTATTATTAGGATTTTCCAAATGAAAAGACTAAAAACCCCATTGTCAAAAACTCTTTAAGCTGAGTGTTTTCTGAAAATTAAAATACTAAAATATCTTCTCGAAGTTCATCATTCCAAGTCTTACTTAATTTAGTTAGAGAGTATCAGGATGCAGCTATAAAAAACACAATCAAACTCACCTGCAGCAAGTCCATTCCAATTCAGAGCGACCCAACAGGCCAGTGCCGAACTGCCCCTTAGCGTTTCCAAGGGTGTACTTTTATAGTAGCAAACTACCGCATCTTTATGCTAGGGAGAGAGACTTGTGGTTTTGAACTCCCAACATTTCTTTTAGTTAGAAGCTGGGCACTTAAGCCACTGTACCAACAGGGCTTTACCAAACCCATTGTTGTTAAGCTGATTTGACTCATAATGGTCTCTAATACTCTATGATTTCCTGCTGAGTCAATTCTCAGTGACTCAAAGAGGGTGGCTGACACGATCAATCGTTACAGGAGCAGACAGGTGGCCATCTTTCTCTCGAGAAAAATGTGAAGCACTGACCCTAAGATTGGTGACTGCCAAGGGTTCTTTAATGACAACCCTGTCCACTCACTGCCCGCGAATCCACGCTGACTCATGGCGACTCTGCTGTGGGTTGCCAACAAGGCAACTGGCAACTGTTTACAGTGATAGAAAGCCCCATTTTCTCCCATTGAGCTGCTGGTGGTTTCGAATGGTCAACCACAAGGATGGCAACTCAACATGTAACCACTACATCACCAGGGCTCCTATAACAAATCTATAGCAGACATTAAATATCACACAACGTGTGATTCTAGTTCTAGTTATAAATTTTGATATATATGTCTACCAGTTTCATTACAACATAATGTTGAAAAACAGAATAATGTTTATATAGAGCTGTCTTTCCCAACCTATTTTTAGGCACATGTGAATTTAATTTTATTTCATCTTTTTCCATATTACTCACTAGCATATCTAAATCTATATGAAAAATCACTGCCATCAAATAGATCTCAGGTCACAGTTACCCAACAGAACCAAAGAAAACTACAGGTAGTATATTTTAACCTGAAAGCTCAATTCAATTATTCTTAGAGATAAAATAGGATTCTTAGGAATTAAAAAGATTTCAGTCCTTCTTTAAACTTACCCTGAAACGTGAAACATCAGCAGCATGTAGAAGACCAAGAAGAGATTATGAGTATACCAGAAGATGTCATAGTTAGAAACGCTGGAAAAACAAACAGCAGCTTTAGTCTCACTTATATCTTTTGTCACTAATAAGTTGCACACCGTTTCAAAGGTATGCTACAATTTAAGGAACTTAAAAATGAGTCAACCTGAGATAAAGATTATAATACCAACATATCAGCATGCATTTCATACAAATAAAATTGACAGGAATTATAAATAACAAATCAGTTTGAATAGTCTTTGAATTTTACATAAAGGTACATATAAAGAGTTAAATAAGAATGTTTAAGTTTAGTATAATACAAGACTAAGTTGGTAACAGTCTATATTTTGTTGTCCTCTTTATTAATATTTTTGATTTTCAAATTTTTTCTAGAATAACTAGTTTTCCCTATCCAATGCATAGAACATAGTTCAAAGTAAACTCAAATGGAGACAAACAAAGTGCTCATCAAAGTTTATTTACTTTTCCTGGGAAGAGATTCTTAAGAATAACACGATGGAGTTATTCCCCTGGGGAGAATATAGATTCTGAAATAGATGGGTTATGATAAGTACAATTGAAGACATGTTTGAAAGAAGGAGAAAGACTAGCAATTTTTTCATATGCCTGGGAGTAAGTAGATATGCATACATCAGGCTCTCGAAGGCAGAGGGGAGGTATTTACAAGTCCTTTCCCATTTGGAGATGTGTTATCTTTGTTCTATGAATGAGACAGGATTCGTATGTGGTGTATCTTGAATCCATGTCTTATGAGATATAAAAGAGATTAAACAGGCCAGCAGAGGAACTATGAGATAAAACAGATACCAAATGATACGGAGAGCACCCAGGAACCAGGAATCAGAAGCTACAGAGACAGGGTCTTCCTCAAGAGTTCACAGAGAGAGGCTACCCTTTCATCCAGCTCTTTCAGTTTGGACCTCTACCCTCCATAAACTATGAAAAAATTAATTTGTTTGCTAAAACTACAAAGGAAAAATTTCCAACCCCCAATAGTTCCATGTGATTTGTAACAATCTCCTCAATAACATGTCTACCTAACTATTTTCGTAATGTACATCAATAAGCAGAAGTTTTCGGTTTCATGCTTTTAGATTGTCACATATTTCCTATGTAACCCCTTGCCCATCCTGAGGTCTGAGAAGTATTCCTTCTGAAGCTGGGACGGCATTATCTGTTAGCGTCAGCTCTAGAACTCATCTAGAATTTCATGCCCTGAAGACTTGTATTGCTCATAAATTTTCATGCCGTGTTATTAATTTATTTATTAGAACTTCTATGTATCCTCGATCTTGTAAAAAAAGAAATCTGGCAATGTCTTACATTTTCTTCAAGAACTCCTGAAAAATATATGTCAATTGGTTTAAAGCCTTTTTAAAATCAAATTATAATAAAACATCTGTCACAAAATGGGCATGGATTTGTCATTATGTAAGGCAGCAGTTTATATAAAAATCTTAAAAGTATGTTTACACTTGACCCAACTACTTTATCTACATCTCAGAAATTTGCCTTAGGAAATAATTGAAAATGTACACAAACACATGAATAAAACACAAAACCATCCCACTGTAATGGAGCTGATTCTGACTCATAATAGCTCTATATAGAGTTTCCAAAACTGTAAATCTTTATAGGAGATAGCTTGACCTTAGTCCCAATAGAGCTACTAGTGGGCTTGAACCAATGACCTTGTGGCTAACAGTCCAATGCTTACCCGACAAGGCCACCAGGGCTCACTCACTGAAGTAAACCTAAAACATTGAACAATGGAGACCTAGGAAAATAAATCAATGTATATCTAAATGGAAATATTCACTCAGTAAAGAGAATAAGAGAGAAATATTTATTAATGTGAAAGAAATGTTCATAACATATTGAAATTAAAAACAAATTTAAATACTCTCTGTAACTTGACCTGATTTATACAAAATCCATATATATGTATAGAGAAAGAGAAGGATCAGAAGTGAGAAATGAAAATAGAAGGTGTAATTTAAGTGGGAAATAGGAGATTGGTAGAGAACAAGATAGCTTAAGTCTATAAACATAAACACCAGATCATTACAATCAAATTTCATGACAGGTTTTAAGATGTAGGTGTGTCTATGAAGCAATATTTAGAAGTGTAGGCAAAGACGCACTTGACTATTTTACTGAACAATTACTCTTTAAAGTAGATGTGTGAGAGAGAGGAATCGACACACATATATAATCTCTTTTAAGAAATATCCAACCATGTTTAGTTAAGAAATCTAAGATATACAAGGGGGAACCCCACACACAAAAAAAAAAACCAGAATTTTGCTGAGTGGAGCAGAGCTTTCATCACATGCACTTTTCCCTGCTAGGCAAGCATCAAGCAACTCGCTCTGAGTTAGTGCACCCAGTGACATCATCTGGGAAGGTTCTCTCTGGTCCTAGTGATTTTTTTTTTTTTTTATAAAAGCAGTTTCACTTGAACCTCTTTTTTTGTGGTGGCCAAGTTAAAAGAACACCATGCAGCTGTGAAATTTTATTTCCTGCTCAGGAACTATGCTGCAGAAACTTTTGATGTTCAATTACAGCTTATAAAGACAGAAGCTATGGGGAAAATTCAAGGTGCAAAAGTGGTTTTCTCATTTCAAAAATGGTAAACTGTCGATTGATGACAAACCTCATTCTGGATGTCTGTCAACTTCCTGAGCAAATGCAAATGTCTACAAATATTGCATTTGGAGTTTGTTTCACCAGGTCAGACTGTTGATGAAACTTTCTATTTGGAGGTTCTACAAAGATTGCATAACAGTGTGCGACAAAAAGGCCTTATTTGTGGCAGATGGGAGACTGGTTTTGCCACCACGACAATGCACCTGCTAACATAGCCATCTCAGTGTGCCAGTTTGGGGCAAAAAAAAACAAACAAACCCTCCAGCATGCCTCTCTTGCCCCACACACCTTTCTCATCTGACCCTGCTCCATGCTACTTCTTTTTGTTTCCGCAAATGAAGAGGACATGAAAAGACAGCAATTTGACAACATGAGAGATGAAGAAAAAAAACGAGGGAGGTGCTGTCAGCCATTCAAACAGATGAGTTTGAAAAATATTTCCATCTGAAGGGATCCCCACTCTCACCACTGGTCCTGAATCCAGGACAGATGATCCCTTCAGGACCAGTGGTGAGAGTGGCAATACCTGGAGGGTGAACAGAAGGTGGGGTAGAAAGGGGGAACCAATTACAAGGATCTACGTATAACCTCCTCCCTGGGGGATGAACAACAGAAAAGTGGGTGAAGAGAGATGTCGGACAGTGTAAGATATGACAAATTAATAATTTATGAATTATGAAGGGTTCATGAGGGAGGAGGTAGTAGGGAGGGAAAGGAAAAATGAGGAGCTGATATTAAGGGCTCAAGTAGAAAGTAAATGTTTTGAGAATGATGGTGGAAACAAATGTACACATGTGCTTGACACAATGGATGGATGTATGGATTGTGATAAGAATTGTATGAGCCCCCAATAAAATGATTTTAAAAAGAAAAAGAAAACTGTTTCTAAGATTGGAATTGCAAATTTGAAAAATGTATTAAGTGTAATGGAGATTACTTTGAAGTTGATAAGTTTTTTTTGTTATAAAATTTAAATATATCACATTGGGGGGCGTAAAAGTTTTGTTTTGTTGTTTTTTTGGTACCTCCTCATATATATATAGCCTCCACTAAATGTATATATATAAGTATATGTCAAAAATATTGTTACAAAATCATAGACATCTTTATTTAAAAAGCTATTGCTTTTCCACATATATTTCACTGTTTCCATCTCTCTAACCCTCCCACAATGAATTCTGTATTTTTCAATTCACATCAGTCAGAAATGATTTCACGTCAAAAATTTTGGCACCTTGAAGGGACTTAAATCATGTTACTCTTTGATTGTCAAGTTTCAGAAACAAAATGAAATCTGAAAGGGCCAGATCAGGGCTATTAGGTGGATGGTGAACAGTTTGCCAATGAAATATCCATTAGACAGCTCTTGTTACCCTGGAAGAATGGAAAGGTGAATTGTAACGGGAAAAAATGAGTCCAAAGGCCAACTTTCTGTCCTTTTTCACAACAATGCAATTTTCAATTTTTTAAAAATGTCTTTTCTATCAGAAATTAGGGAGATGTTTAAAATTCAGATAATCAACTTTGTATTCAGATAGTCCATTTTTAAAAATGCAGATAATCAACCACTCATCAAACCTCCCAATAGTTTACCACACCAACTCCCTGATTTCTCTTCCCCTTCTTTTGGACGATGGTCATTCATTACACACAAGTGAACGTGAGAACAGTACACCTCATTGCTTTGTCTGCCTTCCCTTGTCTCCCCACTTGGCAAACTCCAAAATCTGCTCCCTTTAGTATCCGAGTCTATAATGTGGGTATTTCCCTATAACAGTGTTCTCCTATAATGTTTGTCCTTTTGTAATTGGCTAATTTCACTCAGAATAATATTCTCCAGGTTGACCTATGCTGTGAGGTGCTTCTGTTTCGTCACTGCTTCTTAGTGATTAGCAGCATGCCACTGTGTATGCAAAGAGTCTTTTCCCATTTATCCACTAATGGGAACTGAAGTGGATTCTATCCTCTTTTTATTGTGAATAGTGGTGCAATGAACATGGGTGGGCATATTCCTGTTCATGTAAAGGCTCTTGTGGACATATACTCATCTGAGGTATTGCTCGATCATATGGAATTTCCATTCTTAGTTGTTGGAGGTAGCACCATATAAGCCCCTGTGCTCCTTCTGTGTCCTTCAAGCAAAGCCACTCCGCTTACCTTACAGAGACTCAAAACAACAGCCACCATACCATTCTGAGCTGATCTCTCTGCCCTGAATTAAACTGGTCATTAGATCCCCTCCAAAGGGATTATTATGATTGGATTGATTGGACCTTTTTTGAAAGCACCCTAATGAGATTAAGACAAGGGCGTTACAGAGAAAAATTGTCTGTGGCCATTCCCTGATTGTGGACAGAAATAAAAACATATACTATTTGGAATAAACATACACTTGGTTACCATACTTCATATATGTGTATAATCTCTACTAAATTTCTTATTTTAGCAAAGAGAAAGTTCGAAGGGCTTTTTGAAATACATGTTATTTCTTCCTTTTACTACTTTAACTAAAATATACAATAAAAAATGGAAAACAATGTAAAATATTCTTAAAATTTGAATGTGTCCTTCAAAAGAGACATATTAAAGTGCTCAGAAAAATGTCTACCTGTAATTACTTTAAATTATTTGAAGTAGGAATAAATTTAAATATATATTTCTAATTATTTTTGCTAAGTTCAACTTATCAAGTGTTCTGAAAGCTTCTTTTAGAATGCTAACTTTAATAACATCAAAACAACTTCACATAAGGAAAATTAGATACATATTTATTTCAAATTGTATATTCTAAGGAAATCCCAATATTACTATGCCTATTTTAAATTCAATCCCATACCCTTTAGAGGTAAATTGCCTTATGGAAGGATGATCCTGAAAAACCAAAATTTCCTCAGTTGTCATATTAAATGTTCACATCTAATTCCAGCCAAGAGAAGTTAACTAGCAAAGAGATTTTTCACAAACAGAAATTCATAAGTTGAAATGCTTCTACTTCACTCTTTATCACTCAGAATATTCCATTAATCAAGTTACTACATTGGCTATAAGAGGTTTGTTTAGTATATGAAGACTTTTTCTACGTGTAAAAATGAAGATAATCTGAAGAAAAGCTTAGTAAATATGAGAATAATGACTCTGAACTTACCGGATTGCATATGTAGAAGCTGTAACCATAAGGAATAGCACCAATACCATGCAGACCCCTGTCAATCCAGGAACTATAAAAATTTACATCAGTACATTTTAACTTAAATTATACTGGGAAGAAGTACAAAGAATGCACTTTACAGCCCACAGTTCTATAGTGCTCTGTGTGAAACCCAACTCTATCACATAGCTCCATGTATGTGCCATCTCAAGCAAGGCGTTTTGTTAAGGATCATCTCTGTGCCAATGCCTTTAAGACAAAACTGACATTTTGCTCTTTAACTGGAGTCCATTCTTTGTAATCCTAAATATCCATTCAGTTTGGTGACTATGTATAATAAGGTTTACTTCTTCAGTTACACATTACACCAAATGTAAGTAATCAAGGCAAAGGGGCAGGGTTGACATTATAAAATCCAACTGAAACATGTTCCCTTATGACTGTATGCTTAAATGTAATACCTTTAACTATTCATACCAAATTATTTAATTAATAGCCTTTACAATGAATTCATGCACTATGTGGACATTTTGAAGGAGTGGGTTGTGAGTGGGACAACTAATCTCTTGGTCAGCAGTTTAAACCCACCCATGGTTCTGCAGGAGAAAGATGAGGCTCTTGGCCATTTTCATCCATGTCTAGGTGGGATCAGAAATATATATCTTGCATTCATTATTATACTTTTAAACACATAATTGGAAATATAATTATATTTGCTCATGAAGACTTTTCTAAATGAAATTGAGAATGGTACTTTTTTTTCACAATGTAAGATACTACCAAATTTTGAGATAACTTAAGAGTAGTTTCACATGAATATTTAGATAAGCAAGGCTATTTCATTAGTTTTATAAATTCTTCATTGAGATAGTTTTAACGCTGACCATCCAGTGAGTCGAACTGACACCTTTTATGTCATGTGTGAAGCTGCAGGCTTGGTTTTCCATAGGACAATCTCATTTCCTCAGATATGGGTTGCATGCATGATTTTTAAAGAGAAAAGGCTGTACGGCATTCAACAAATTAAAATAATAATGAAAGTATTTCCTATTACTAAAATAGCTAAAAAGATTTATGAATTGCTAGAAACTCAATTTCTGTTACGTACTATAAGAAAAGTCAAAGATAATTATGAAATAATTTTATTCAGAAAGGCATTAGTAACCTGTCAAATTAGGTCAGTTTGTGGAAAACAGCATATTCTGGTCCATTCCTTATTTTCCTCATCTTCTATTTTTACATGATGTCAAACCGATGACTCCAGAGTTACACACCCTTGTTCAGGGGTCACACTTGGACTCCAGGTCTGGGTTACAGGACCAGGAGGATGGCCTCTACAACTAATAACACTTTTTCCTTTATGGCAATGGGTGAGAGCGGATCGCCAGAATGGTGTTGACTTGCTGATCTGAGAAAAGTCCATTTGTTTTTATTAACAGGATCCCCATTAGCAATATTTCCATAAGGCAAGACCTGCATGCCCTACAAGCAACCCCATCCCATCCTGGAGAGGCCCACCTTCAAGTCGTAGGAGATCAATTAATTTAGAAAGTATTTTTATGAGGCAGCCTAAGATATCCAAGACAAAGAGATGAGCACTGCCTATTCGACTTAGGGAGGAGCTTCCTCATGACGGAGCACATCAACAGTGACTTAAAGGATGAAGACCAGGCACACAAAGAAGAGTAGGTTATGGCAGACTTAAGATTCTGATGAGATGTTCAAAGGAACAAAACATTGGTTCCCAAAATACATAAGAAAGTTTACAAAATGTATTCCCAGGTCCTTCAGAGAATCTCTACAGTGGGATCCAGGAATATGAGTTGTAAGTAGCTTCTCAGTTTAGAAAATTCAAGACCAAGCACGAGGCCCTTGTGCATGAATATAGGATGATGGATTTCACTCTAGGTAATAAGAATGGATGTTAAAAGAAAGAATCCTCTGCTTATAAAAAAAAGTACTAATTACACTAAGTCCCTTTATGTAATGTCTTTGTCATGCAAGTATTTTTTTATATCAAGGGAAACTAAATTCATTATATACTTTTAAAGTTCCAAGCCTTTATATAAATTTTGTAGAACAAAAAAGAATACGAAAGCAGCATTCTGATTTTTCTTAAAAGAGTTCATATGAACCACACAAAAAATTTGATTAATCCATCGGGTTTTGTTTTTCTGCCCACCCCTTTTCTATTACTCATGCAATTCTTAAGGTTTGAATAAAAACATGTTTCCAAAGAGCAAATTTGTAAGCAAAACTAAACTGTATTCCTAAGAAGAACCCTGTAAAATATTTTTAAAGTGACAGACACCATGTCTAACTGCAGAAACAAAATATATTTTGCATATATATATATATATA
>NW_022105611.1:4265487-4266809 GCF_000313985.2 Echinops telfairi | reverse complement strand
GCAGTGGCTTTTAATGATCTACGCACAGATCATTTTGAAACTTGTTATTTCAGCTATAATGAAAAAAATCATTAATATGTAAACAATTTAGTATGTAAACAATCTACCACAGTTTCTTTGGAAGAAGTACAGCCAGAATGCTCCTAAGCCAGAACCAACTGAGGGGCACCTAACAGTAACTACAGTAATTGCCAAACGGAATTAATAAAGCATCGAAACAAAAGGATTGTACACCAAAAAAAATCTGTGGAAGAGTTTGTACATTCTAACCTTGACCAAAAAAAATATCATTTGATGTGATGCCATAAATATGATAGTCTTGGAAATATTAGGGGGCAGTTCTACTGTGTTCCAGAGGGTCAGAATCCGCTAGACAGCACATAACACATACATACATATATGACAATTTATATGGGTACAGGTTAATATAATCTCTTTATTTTATTAATTTATCTATTTTTATTTAGTACATTGTCCAGTACCTTAAAAAACTCTCACTGCAATTAAGTCAATTCTGACTCATACTCATAATGACTTTGTAGAACAGAGTAGAACTGCCCCAGTGAGTGTCCAAGATTGTAACTCTTTATTGGAATGGAAAGCCAAGTCTTTCTCCCCCAGAGCATCTAGTGGTTCCTAACTGCTGACCTTGTGGATGGCAGCCCAACTCATAGCCACTACCTCAAAAGGGCTCCTACAAGGTACTCTGTAAATGGTCACTGAGAAAAAGAAGAGAGAGAGAAAAGCCAAAAAAGAAGGGGACTGGGGAAGGAACCGGAAACAATGAATTAAACAGTGAACTATTCTTCTTCTTCAAGTTGGTAAAAATTAAATGAAAAGAGGGAGAGAGATGAGATATGAGAACAGACACTCTCATACACCATCGATCAAAGTGTAAAATGGTGAAGCTTTTTAGGATCGTATTGGCAAAGTCTGTGAGGTTTTCAGATAGCCCCCTAAATATGTGAAAATACATGTTTTGATATACCAATAGGTTGTAGTTTATAACAAAACTTACATTTAGATTATTTCTGTAAATATGAAAGTCATTAAAAAATTATGACATATTTGTGTGAACAGAACTATGTGAAGAGGCTTCAAAAAGTTCATTTAAAAAAAAAATCCCCTGGGTTTCTTTATCCCAATTTTTCATGGACTTTTTGAAGCACCTTTGGGTGTATGTATTAGAGAAAGCAAATGAGCAGTCAAATATACCAGAATTCATGAAAATATACACATTATAGAGGAATATGTTTCATAAACTACACTAAAATATCTTAGAAGAAAACATAAAGTAAATCTCTAAAGAAGGCAATATGGAA
>NW_022105611.1:4262637-4264186 GCF_000313985.2 Echinops telfairi | reverse complement strand
AAAAAATGTAGTCATGACCTGTGTTCTTGAACTATCCTCTTTTGCTTTGACTAGATCACTTCATCTTGGTAAACATTGCTTTGATAGTGCTTTGTCTTTCAACTCATACTAGTAAAGCCATGTATCCTTTCCTGATAAAATTCTTCCAAGCAGTGCTTGAGGATCTTAATTAAACTTGTTTAAGAGCTCCGTGGAAAGCACTGCTCTGGTCTACAGCTGACCTGGGTACTTAGCAAGCAGAATGCTTGCTCAACTTTAACCTTTCCATCACACTGGTGTCAGCAGACCCAACAGAGATGTCTGTGGTGTTGGTTACTGTTTCCACTTTTAATGCTTGGTCCTCTTCAGTTAGGACATAAACAAGACAAATAAACAAGATTCATAAACTGATGTGGATGGTCTGACACTTTGGGATGCATCTTCAGCATCACCTCCTCCCTTCTTAAGACAAGTTATCCATGTGTAAGCTGCTGATTTCCTTTTTTTGGGTTAAATTTAAAGACCCCTTGGATTAGCCTAACCAACTCTGGTGACATGCAGGGAGGGGTTTAGGTGGAGGAAAATGGAGAATGATCTTACTTAATGACTATCAGATTGAGTCAACAAAGGGATGCTCATTCAATGATACACCACACAGAACAGGCTGTGGGTAGATGCAATCTGAGTGCCTCAGCCAAGGCAGACTGAGGACAGTAGGAAAGCACTGAACAACAGAGGCCTACAGGCTTGTGTATGCACTGTTTATGAGGCACATATAACTTCATCCCATGAGTCATTTCCTATAAACAGAAGAACCTAGCAGTCAGTTATTGTTCACTTTAGAAAACAGCTCAAAATCACCTCTTTCAAAAAAGAAATGAATCGTGATACTTTTTTAAGTCAATTAAAATTATTACCCAGGATCTACAAATAGCCTCCTGCCTTCCTGTCCTTCTTCCTCTCTGAACAGTATTTGGTTTATTAAAGGATTTTTACCTTCTAATGACACCGTCAACATTCTCTGCTGAATGATAGAAATTATAGAAAAGCTGTTGAGAGTCAGAAGGCAGTCCAGAAAGGCAACCAAGTGAATGTTACAGAATATAAAAAGTAGATACTTTCCAAACTCCCATTTTCAGCAGGAAAGACTATGAAATAGTAATTACTGATCTTTCCTATTGAAAAGGAATAAAATTCAACTTGACAACTGCATTTTAAAAGTACTTGAAAGGAGCAGCAAGGTACAAATTTTCTGTGAAAATGACAGGCCTTCATTAGTCATCCCGTGACAAGTGAAAGGAAATTGGGAAGACAGAGTCCACCCACCTCGCCTCGGTATCTTGCTGCATTCAGTTCCATGAAATCCTCGCTGTAGTTCACTGAGAAGTTGAGGGTATTCACCAGATGGGCAGCCACATGCACACCTAGAGAATCACACCAGGCACGAATCAGTGGGATGTGCTCCAAGACAAGGAGTCATTTATCTCCTTAGGGCTAAACTCAGGGCTAAACTTTGACAGTTATATGAACAGTGGAATAGACCTTGCTCTACCAAAATTACGAAGCCCTC
>NW_022105611.1:4260241-4261622 GCF_000313985.2 Echinops telfairi | reverse complement strand
ACAGAGTTAACTACTCCCACCTTACTCACCTACAAAACACTCCTAAGAGCTACACGAAGATGTCAAGAACACAACAAACGTATCAGTTCACATAACAAAGAGGAGAAACAGACACAAGTAACCAAATGCCAACCAGACCTCAATGGAATGCCTGACATTGAACAGGGTATTGAATTACCAGAAAGAGAATGCAAAAGAATGAAGCTTGCACTCACACAAGAGATGAAGGAGAGGTGAAAACATAGAAAGGCTAGCAACCTCACAACACGCCTTACAAGCAAAACTCCGAAATAAACACAAACGTCAAACACTACAATACCAGAATTATACAATACTATAAAAGAACAGAGAAAAAGAATTGAAGAGATGAAAACCTGAATGAGTGAGCTTGGACACAAATCTATAGACTCTTACCTAAAAGAAGGAAAAAAATAACAAAATAAAAATACAAAAAGAATCCAAGAAAAACTTGAGAACAATGCGGGACACAATCAAGAGAAACAACCTCTGTCTTACAAGGATCCCAGAAAAGGCAGAAACAAAAATATCCACGCAGAGAAGAGGCCTCCTATTCTCCTGCAAGACAACTTTTCTGAATGCCTAAAACAAGAAAGGACATGTATACATTGATGAAAGAAGCCAAAAGAATCCCAATCAGGAGAGATCCCAAACTTCCCAGCATAATACAGCTAAGATATCTAACATAAATGACAAGAAAAAAATGCAAACAGCCAAAGAAAAAGGAACAATGACATAAAAACGGTAAACAATGCGAATAACTCCAGATTTCTCAGCAGAAACCAGGCAGACAAGAAGACAATGGAGTAACATATAGAGAGTCCTGAAAGAAATCTGTCAACCTAGAATCTTGTACACAGCGAAGGTATCACTTACATATGATGGAGAAATAAAAGTATTACAAGACAAAGAGATATTAAAAGAATTCACAAAAGCAAGACCACCATAGCAAAAAATATTCAATAAAGCACTATGGTCAAAAAATCAAGAACAACAAAACACAAACCTGAAACCAACATACAAGACAATTCCTCACAAAAACCAACACACATGGAGCAGGATTTAAAGAAACTAGACACAACACACATACATACACACGTGCAGAACATGCAAAAATATAAAACAAAATGACAGTAACAAATACATACATATCAATAATCTCAGTAAATATTAATGGACTAAATGCACCAGTTGAGAGACAGAGAGTAGCAGAATGGATAAGAAAACAAAACCCACCAATATGCTTCATACATTAAGCAAACTTCAGAAACAAAGACATGAACAGACTAAAAATCAGAGGCTGGACGGAAGCCTACCCTTCAAACAACAACCAAAAGAAAGCAGAGGTAGTAGCAGTAATCTG
>NW_022105611.1:4257066-4258659 GCF_000313985.2 Echinops telfairi | reverse complement strand
TAATTACACAGATAACAAGTACAAGGAAGAAGAAAATGTTTTTAAATTGATTGTGGTAATGATTTCAGAACTCTTCTTGATATGATTGAACTAATGAATTTTATGATATGTGAATGAAGTGCCAAAGCAAATGTTACCATGTTAATAGATAACTAAATAAATAAATAAGAAGTCCTGGTAGCATAATGGTTACACATTGGGCTGTGATCCTCAAGGTTCACAGTTCAAAATCACCAGCCACTCAACAGAAAAAGACAGGGCTTTCCACTCCTATAAACAGTCTGGAAAACTCACAGGGACAGTTCTACCCTGTATTATGAGGGTTGCAATGAGTCCCCAACTGACTCTATGGCAGTAAATTATTTTATACCCCCCCCCAAAAAAATGTTTCAATGTAAACAGTTTGGGCAGTAGATATCATATAGAAAACTTAAAATTTCAATGGTTGGAAAGAAGTAACTCTTCACTCACATTAAACACACATGGTGTACATTATATGTATGTAGGCATGCATGCAGTCATGAGCTTTTTAGCTGCCCATCTTTTGCTTCTCATGGGTCTGACCTTGCATATAATTATATAATCTTATATATATTCTATCATACCTAGAATATAGGCCTCAGATTCAAGTCATAGTATTCTAAGTTCAACATGATAAATGTTGGCAACACTTCTTGAGACAAAAACCTCTAGAAATTAAAGATAATATTTCATATACAATCTAGCTTACAGAAATTGCTATTCTGTCTGAATACTGTTCAGAAAAATATTAGATAAAAGCTGCATGTGATAAGTCTTTAAGGGAAACATTCTTTAAAAAAGATTTTTAGTTTAAAAGAATTCAGGACCAGTGATTTTAGACAAAATAACAAACTGCAAAAAATGGTCTCATTTATTTCTCACAACAATGAAATTCTAGAATCAACCCAATTTTATAAATAGGAAAACTAAAGTTAAGAAAGATAACTGAGTCAAATAGAAGAATTCAAACCCTTTTTATCCAACTCATCAGCACATGCTCAGATATGGCACTACCACACTATCTCAGTCTCTTGAGTGTTCTTCAATTGAGCCAGGATATTTTAGACACAAGCATAGTTGGAGCAAATCCAGTCACAGTCTGTGCCCAAATTCCTTGATTCATCTCCATTTTATATTTCTCACCTTCTCTAACTCTAATCAAAGAGTTTCTGGGCAGTAAAACGGTAAATGCAATTGGCTGCTGATGAAAAGTTTAGAGGTTACAGTCCACCCAGAGGTGGCTCAAAAGAAAGTTCTGGTGATCAACGTATGAAAGAACAGCTATTGTAAACCCTATGAAACATAATTCTACACTGCCACACATGGAGTCACCTGAGTAGGAATCTGTTCTAGAGAAACTGGTTTGGTTTTGGTTTTTAAATCGAATCCATCTCTCATCCTTATTGTGTATTTATTAGACATATTAGATATCTTATTGTTGTTGTTGCTGTATTTTTTTTAATTAATCAATTTATTGGGGCTCATACAATTTATCACAATACATAGATCAATTGTGTAAAGCACATCTATACATTTGTTGCCCTCATCATTCCCAAAATTCTTTTGCCTCCT
>NW_022105611.1:4248665-4256966 GCF_000313985.2 Echinops telfairi | reverse complement strand
AGCACACAGACAAGAATATGCTAAGAATAAAGGGATGGCAGAAAGTCTATCAAGCACATTCTAACTCCAAAAAGGCAGGGGTGGCTATCTTAATCTCCGACAATATTGATTTCAAGATTCAAACTATAAAAAGAGACAACGAAGGACACTACATAATGCTGTATTTTTATTGTTGCTATTGTTAGGTGCCAATTTGTTGGTTATGACTCTTAGTGAACCTAACCACAAAAAACCAAAGCACTGCCAGGTCTTGCACCACCGTCCCAAGTTTTCCTGTGTTTGAGCCCATTGTTGTAGTCACTCTGTCAATCCATCTCTTTGGGGGCCGTCCTCTTTTTTGCCAGCCTACCACTTAGATATGCATGACGCCCTTCTCCAAGAATCAGTCTCTCCTGACAACATTTCCAAATATATTATTCTAAGAACCATTCTGTCCATACTTCTTCCCAAACAAATTGGTTTGTTCTGTTAGCAGTCCATGGTACCTTCAATATTCTTTAACGGCCATATTCAATTACCACCAAAATTCAAAAATATCTGTTCTTCTTCAGTCTTTCTTATACAATATCCAACTTTCACAGGCATATGAGGCAAGTGAAAATACCAGGGCTTGGGACAGGCACACGTAGACCTCAAAGTAACCGCCCTGCTTTTCAACACTCTAAGAAGCACTGTGTAACAGATGTGTTCAATGCAGGGCATCCTTTGATCTCTTAACTGCTGCTTTCATGAACATTGATACAAGCAAGGTGAAATCCTTGACAGCTTCAGTCTTTGGTCATTTATCAGGAGGGTCCAACTGTGAGTATTGTGAATTTCTTTATCTGAGTGGTAATCCATACTGAAGGCTAAAACCCTTGATCTTCATCAGCAAGTGCTTCAAGTTCTTCATTTCAGCAAGAAAGGTTGTACTATCTGCATATCAGATATGCTGATAGGTTGCAGATAACAACTGATGCAGATAGGCTGTTAATAAGTCTTCTTCCAATTCTGATGCCTAAATATTCTTCATATAATCCATTTCCTCTAATTATTTGCTGAGCAGACAGATTGAGTAAGTATGGTGAGAGGATGCAACCCTAATGCACACCTTTTCTGATTTTAAACCATGCAGTAGGCCTTTGACCTGTTCAAATGACTGCCTCTTGATCCACATACAAGTTCTGCAGGAACAAATGAGGTTTGGATTGACACGGTGACTACAGGGGTTCAAACTTAACCACTGTGAGGACCAGACAATGAGAACTTCATTGCTGCATTTATTCATATGGTCACTGTGAGTCAGCACGACAGAACCTATGGGCAATGATGGCGGCCTGCAAACACTGGTGAGTCAAAATTGTCATACAGAAATGTCCACAGTAATGACATTGCTTCAAATAGCAGCAAAGCCCTAAACTAAAATTATAAATTATTATGACTGATTCTAAGGGTTTAGGTGCATTTTGGATTGCAAATAAATATGAGGTAAGTGCTACTATCAACACATTTTACAGTTAATAAGATAATAAACGGGATCTGAGAGGTAGTGGCACACAATAAGATAGAAGGGCAGAGGGAGATAGAACTTAGGCTGACTAATGGCAGAATTCACATAGTTCATCACTGTGCATGTTGATTTCTGATTAAGAAAATGTGGAGAGTAGGATATAGACATTTCTAAAATGACTCTTAAAAAACAAAATATTGTGACTCTACTTTTTAACTTGAAATGAAGCAAGACAAATTTCAACAAATTTGGTATTTATTCTTCTACTCAATTATTAATGATACAGAAATGTTTCTCAAATATAATTTTAACTAGAATCATATTCTAAGAACCTATATTTCACTTTCTAATTTTCATGTACTTTTCCATGTCATGTTATATTTTTAAGAGCTTAAAATTTTTATCAGAGATATGACAAAATAATAATTTATAAATTATCAAGGGCTCATGAGGGAGAGGGGAGCGGGGAGGGAGGGGAAAAATGAGGACCTAATGCCAGGGGCTTAAGTGGAGAGGAAATGTTTTGAGAATGATGAGGTCAATGAATGTACAAATGCGCTTTACACAATTGATGTATATATGGATTGTGATAAGAGTTGTATGAGCCCCTAATAAAATGATTTAAAAAAACACTTTTGTCTGCTTTTTTCAATCTTTCTAAAGGAATTATTTACTTTCCAAAAACATTATAACCAGTCTAGAGGCCCATACTTGGCTTATTTACAATGGGGAAAAAATCAATAATATACACATTTCTGTAGTTCTCTTTAATTGACCCTCTTTAAACACAGTGAAATGAAAGTTAAGTTATATAATAATAATAACTACAACTTAGTAATCGTGGATAATTTACAAAACAATAAAGATACCATCTATAAAATTTGAAGTTCTAACAGTTTTTCCAATTACTTCTTGCGTATCTGAAAGCTGGTAATAAATAAGAAAGACGGGAGAAGACTTCCCCCATTTGAATTTCAGTCTTGACAAAGAATATTGACTATACCCTTGACTCTGGAAGTATAAACAAATCTGCTTTGGAAGAAGTAGTCACAGAATGCTCTTTACAAGCAAGGGTATGGCAAGTCTATCACAAAGACTGAAGTATATCAGTCTCTGGAAAAAACATCATGATTGGTAAAGAAGAGGGTCAGCAAACAAGAGGGAGAGGGCACCCTTGGTGAGATGCATTGGCGCAGTGGCTGCAACAATGGACTCAAACATAGGAACACTGTGAAGACAGCCCAGGACTGTGCAACATTGTTTTCCATTGTGTATGGGGTTGCTATGAGTTCGAGCCTAGTTGACTGATTCTAACAATAAGAGTAATAAGGTGTTTTACATCTTTTAGCTTTCTTACCTGAGAGAACACAAATAGTAACACCACATGTTATATGAAATGTTCTGCTTTTATCCAACAATCTTCTTGTCCGCCTACTTGGAACCTAAATAAAATAATGTTTGGGAAAAATGATATTTGTACAAAGTTTTCACTTATAAAATCAAAATTATTAAGATACATTATGACATATCTAGTCAATGGAACATTCAGGAAACCAGCAAAGAGAAAGTGAGGAGGCTGTTATTGGTAAATATGCAATTATTGGTAAAAACATAACAAGCTATATTATTGGTATATATACAATATAAACTACAGGATGATACTATCTTATTTAAATTAAATATATTACATCATAAGACATCTACAGATACTTATCCAAACTGTCATCAGTCTTTGTCCTGGTGGGATTGAATTGGAAGAAATTTTTATCTTTTTACTTAGCAAATTTCAGGAATGTTTTAAGTGTACAATATATAAGACTTCCTTTTGCAGTCCAAAAATAGATTGTTTTGTAAGTGAAGCAAACCATTTAGTTTTATATTTTTTCTTGATCTTATGGAAAAATATCAAGTATCTTTGAATACCTATGTTTCACACCAGGGGACAATTAATGAAATCATATTAAATACTGAGAGACGTAGGTGGGCACTTTTCATTTCCTGGTACTTCTCTTTCTTCACACCAAGCCAATAGCCAGCCACAGGGATCAAAACCTAGCATTTTACAGTGGCAGCCAGCTTAGGAAAAGAGCTATTTCCACAAATTACTGCATTAAAAGTAAAGAGTTTCCAATTATAATTACATGAAAAGGTTGAAAGATTTCACCTGAATAAATCCACTGATGTGAAATTCACTGAACATCAAAGCTACCTCAAATTAACAACATCTGTAATAGCAGCATCTATCCAACAGAACCTCACTTACTATGTTAGTGCAAAAATAATACATACACACAGACACACTCACACATACATGAGAGGATAATTGAAAATGAAAAACAGCCTCAGTTTCGTTTTAATGGAATACCAGTGCTTTTTCTGTATTCTTGCATCATTCACATCATAACAATAGAACACACACATGGACCTCACTATCAAATCAAGATCCAGCTTAAAATGGGTGTACGGTTAAGTTACCCCAAGAGAAGTAATCATCCTATATATTGCTTCGAAGTCATTGGGGTTCTAGATTTCTCACCTGGGCTTAACTACAGGAAAATGCAAGATATCAATGTGGCACGGTCAAGTGGAAAGAGCTCAGAACTGGAACTGAGTCTAGCCCTGCCATTCACTAGCCTCATAATGTTGGCCACGTTATTTCAAATTTCTTTGCCTCGGGGTCCTCATCTATGAAGTAGAACTAACAATCCCTGATTACAGACTTGTTGAGAGGATTCACAATTGCATACAAGAAGTGCTTACCACAATGCCTGATATCACTATCAATAATAACTATGAGGGGTTTCAAAAAGTTTATGAGAAAATGGAATTAAAATATGATGCCCCCCTCCCATGAATTTTTAAAATCCACCCCCTATTATCGCCTGCCCATACCAGCATTACAAAATAGCACTCCGATCAGCATGACAAGTGGCATGGGCCTTGACTGTCATTTTGGGGGAAATCAGTCCAGCAGAAAGGCAGACCAGACCCTAAGGAAAACTAACCATAACTAGCAATGCTATGTTTGTACTTGATGTTTCTGCTAGAATCTGCACCTAAGATTGTATTCATTCTTACCTTCTGAGATCCTCTCAGAAAAGCCAGGAGGGTCCGGCACACAGGTAAAAGGATAAGGCTGCAGTTGAGGTTCAGAACAGATGCAGAGGCTCTGCTGAGACACAATCCTAGCTGAACAAATAAGTCAGGGTCACAACACAGTCAAAAGCAAAAAGAAATGGCAAACAGCCCTGAGCTCCCTCCACACTGCAGGTCTCACCCTGTTCATCCTTTAAGGAGCATCGTAAATGCCAACTCCCTCAAAAGTCTTGGATAATCTTTCTGTCTCAGGAAATCTGGGCTCCGTCTATTGTGTGCTTCCATCAGTTTGAAGGTGTCTCTCACGTCTGCTAGTGTGAAAATTACCTGTGCACATTCTTGGAGCACAAGATCAATTTCTTGTTCTGCCCGCACCTGCTTGTTCTGATGGTAAGAGCCCTAGAGAGTCTCAGTGGGTTCTGATGGAAAGATGGATATTTAGCTCACTGGTCATGTTACAATTTCAAACAAAGCTTTTCATTCCTGCTTTCTCTGTACTACCCTCCCCATGCTTCCACCCCAGCCCTTTCACACCACCGACTAGCTCCCTCGGGTTTCAGATCTCACTCCAGACACTATTCTTGGGGCAACCACCTCTGACCCTAAGCTAGGAAGGACCCCACTATGGAAACGCTCCCATTGTTTTCTGTATTTCTCTCCCTATAACATTTTTTCACGTTTTAGTGCAGCTTCTTGTTTTAATAGACTGTCATCAAGACAGTGAGCTATGGGAAAAAAGAAGTTACTGTTTTATTTACAGTCCTACTGTCATGGGCATCACACTTTATTTATACACCAAACTCGTTGCTATAGAGTAAATTCCAGCTCATAATGAGCCTGTAGGACGGAGAGGAACGGTCCCAAGGCTGTAAATCTTTACAGAAGCAGACTGCCACGCTTGCCCAGGAGAGATGGATGGTTTGAACCACGCTGACCTTTCCTATAGCAATCAAGCAAGCACTTAGCTGCTGTACCACCAGGCTCCTTATTTTGAGCTTGCATTTATCCAAAATCAAGCCCACTGCCACTATTTCATTCTGACTCATATCAACATGAAGGGCAGAGTAGAAGTGCTCCCGGGAGTGACAGAGGCTGTAAATCTTTACAGCTGCAGACCGCCACATCTTGCTCCCATGTAGGTCTGAACTACTGACCATGATGTTAGCTGCCAAAGGTGTAACCAATTCCACCACAAGGACTCAGCCATAGTAGAAGCTTAAACATGTCTGCTGAAGAAATGAATACAGGAACAAGACCAGTTCATTTGCCGCATTCTCCTATAGATTTCTACTTCTCCTCCCCAGCGGACCCCTCCTCCCCTGAAGTGTACCCCTTTTCCTCCCCACACTTCCCGAGTGGGGAAACATGTTGTCTGCTATCAGTGAGATAACCTTCTTCAACTAGAACAACTTATACATACAATGTGGTAAACACATATGCTAATAAATATAGGTTTATTCTTTGAGCCAACATTTACTGCCCGGCCACAAATAATGGAAGGCCTTGGTGATGAACCTTCTGTCCCAATGGTTCCACAGCCTCCATCTCAGCCATAGGATTCCAAAAAGGTCAAAGGGTATATGAGCTTCCTGTCTCCATGCGTAGAGATTCTTTTTGCTTACAAATCGCATATCAATTCCCACGGCAATTTTTTACACTTAACAGTTGATATGATTAGAGTTAAGGCATGGATTCAAGATGACAATATCACAGTAGTTTGTTGATTTAAAAAAAAAAAAGCTCTCTAGTAGTTTGTTGATTGGGTTGCGACCCCTTTGGGGGTCAAACGACCCTTTCACAGGGGTCACCCGATTCATAACAGTTGCAACATTCCAGCTATGAAGTAGCAACAAAAATAATTTTATTGTTGGGGGGTGGGGTCACCACAATATGAGGAACTGTATTAAAGGGTCACGGCATTAGGAAGGTTGAGAACCACTGCTCTAGAGGTTAAAAACCAAAGAAAGACTTTATTTTTAGCAATGGGTCCAAACAGTATCTATGCTGCAAATCAGAAACCAGGTGCCCCAGAGGTGAAACACCTGGTGTCTTCACCACACTTTGCCATCGCAGCCTTATCTTCATTGATCTCTCCATGAGCGTGAGCATGAAGCAGGGTCGTGTTCAGGAGAACTAACTGTTCTTCGATTGGGGCTAGAATTAAGTGTGAGCCCCAAATCCATCCATCTATCTCTCTATGGTTTACATCGGTCTCTGGTTCACGTTAGAGAAATCATTTTCAACTTATGTTAGAGAATAGTATCACTCATACCCCTGGGACACAAGGCAATTCTTGATACGGACATTAATTTAGCCAATGATATAGAACTGAAAATACTGTCGTGGAAAGGAAATTATAGAAGTATTGGCTGGATACAAATCACACTACATGAACTGTTGATTGGTACAGAATAATCTCCTGAGTGAATGGAAGTACTCACTGTCATTAGCCATTCAGAAGAAGCAAATCAAGACAATGGCCAGATACCACCCCACGCCCAGAGGAACAGCAAACCTCAAAAACAGGGAGAGCAATCAAAGCTGGAGAGAGTACGGGCAGATTGGAACCCTCGCGCACTGCAGAGGAGATTGCAAACCTGTACAACTATTCTGGAAAGCGAAATGAAAAACCATTATAGATATAAACAGTATATATATATGTGTGTGTGTGTGTGTGTGTGTACACTTTGACAAAGGAGATCTCACCTCAGCTGGGATCAGTTTTTCAAGATGTGGGAGGAGGGAGACATACCATTTTACTACGATCACACCAAATCAATGGAGTTTCCTGGGCATCCGAGTCAAGATGAGAAGAAGGTCAGATCTCAGAGAAGGAAGTACTTTTCTATTGATGGGTAAACAGGGAGGAGCAACCTCTCATCATGAAAAGAATGTTTAACAATACTTATGTAGAACTCAGGAAGAGAATATACCCAGTACTGTTCCTAATTAAGTATTTTTGACCTAGTTTCTACCCAGCTCTTGACAATTCAGGCTATGTGCTACTGACTGTTGATTGAGACCTTAGACTGTTCTTTCGCAGCCCACAACATCCTTCATAGGCCACACCAGAAGGACTTGATGCGGAAACCCCATAAGTGAACAGGGCTTTACTTCAAACTCCCTTGTAGCCCTTGGACATGAAGGCTGACAGTCCCTGTGAGAAGAAGCAGATTACAGCTATCTCAAGGTTACAGGACTGGATGGAGGTCATTAGACTTTCGTTTGGACCTCTTGCCTGGAGGACGTCCCCTGCATGATGGCCTAGGACAATCAGATAGCTACGATTTAATCGCTCTCCTTACTTTCTTATGACATGTGTTTATCTGGTAGGCGAGGATCTGCCTCTGTGAATGAATTTAGTGAACATCTGCCCTATCACCATGTCATTTTTGACAACTTCCGAATTTCCTAGATGCATACTTCATACATTCCAAGTTCCAATTATGGACATTTTCAGTTGTTTCTTCTAATTTTGAGTTATGTCTCATCAACAAATGAAGATCCTAAAGGCTTTGCTCCCACAGGCTTTACTCCATTCACGTCACACTCACACTCCTCCTCTTTCAGTTTTCAAATGCCTTCTGATCCGTCCTTTGGCACTATCTCTGACAGTGTTCTGTTTCCATCCATTGGCTTTCAGTATCAGACAATGTTTTCATTGTCTGTATTACAAGGTGTCCACTGCAGATTCCTTCTTCGTACTCTGTCCTTAG
>NW_022105611.1:4245781-4246774 GCF_000313985.2 Echinops telfairi | reverse complement strand
TTGTTTACAATTTTAAACTTATATGCTTACAGTTTTCATGAAAATTTTAATCACGAATCAGGATGTCTACTAACAACTTCAAAATAATTTCATAAATGCCCAATGAAAGAAATATGAAGGGGTCACTCACAGAAAGTCGGCCACTACTATCAAGAACACAAAATGCCTCTGCCTACAGGAAGCACAGGATCAAATATGCTAACAAAGAGATAGAACTTCAAAATGAAGACAACGATAAGTCATTTAATGGGGAGGAAGTCAAGCAATTCTTGAGAGAACAGCCTGTCTTAAACTTGGGAAGAAAGTAATTAACAAGACAACCTCAAAGAAAGTTGAAAAAGAACTAATCAAAATTTACCATAAAATGATGGCATGGGGGGGAGCCGTAAAAAACTTTTTTTAAAGGATAAGCATAAAGACGAACTGAACCGTACACTAACAACAAAGGGAACTACAAGAAACAACCACACCCCCCCCCCAAAAAAAAGGAACTCGGCGCAGAAATTCACACTGGAGCCAAAAACACAACAAAAACACACCCAATAAAATACCAATACACTCACATCTATCAATAGTGACCCTGAAACAAAACTGAAAAAATGGACTAATCAAGAAACAGAAAATGGCAGATTGGACAGAAAACCAGGGATCATCAATATGCTGCTTATAAGAAACACACCTTAGACAAAAAGACAAATATAGACTAAAGATCAAAAGAGGGGAAAATACATCAAGCTACTGTCAATAAATAAAAGCAGGACAGGCAATATTAACCTCAGATAAAATGGACTTCAAGGCGAAATCTTCATGAGAGATAAGAAAAAGAACATGACATCATGTAAAAGGGCAACTGGGCAAGGAGCTGTAACCATAATCAACACCGATGCCCTCAATGAAAGAAAGGCCGCCACAGTACATTGCACGCACTCGTACAGAGTTGGAGCAATAGACATGAATATCAGCAGACTTCAAGATGCCATTCTTGAAACAGAG
>NW_022105611.1:4219617-4244875 GCF_000313985.2 Echinops telfairi | reverse complement strand
TAAAAGATAAGAAGTTAGTTCTTTTAAAGGACTAAAAATTGGCAAGCCACTGGCAAATTATTAAAAGGGAAAAACAAGGAGAAGATGTAAATAGCATAAAAATGAAATGAGCAGCATCACAAGAGAACCATCTGAAATTTTAAAAAAATAATGATTACAAAATACTATGAAGGATTGTACACCAATAAATTGGTAAACCTAAAAGAAATGGCAAAAGTTCTAGAAGAATACCACCTAACAGAACACAGACTGATAAAGAAAACCTCAAGACCCCTAACAAAATAATAAATAGATTAGCTAATTAAAAAAACTCCCAACCCCCAAACAAGCCAATCCTAGACAGTTTCACAGGGTAATTCTACGCAGAAAGGAGTTGACTCCTGTCTTACTCAAACTGTTCCAAAATACAGAAAATTGCAGCAATTCCTGAATGCAGAAAAAGACATTGCCAGAATAGAAAATTACAGGCCAAGATCTTTTATGAACATAGATGTGAAAATTCTCAACAAAATCTTAGTCAATATGATCTAACAAAATATCCCCCCCCCCAAAAAAAAATCATTATCAGGTGGAATTCATACTAATAAGGAAGGATTCCTCAACATTAGATAAACAATAAATGCAATTTACCATATAAATAAAACAAAGGAAAAGAACTATATGATCATATCAATTGATGCAGAAAGAGCATTTAACTAAATGCAACACCCATTCCTATATAAGTACCTTCATAAAGTAGGACTAGACAAGAAATTCATCAACGTAATAAAGGCTATATATACAAAGTCAATGGTCAATATTCTGCTTGATAGGCAGCAACTGAGAGCATTGCTTTTGTGAACAGGGACCAGAAAAGGATGCCCTTTATCCTTACTCCTATTTAGTTTTGTGCCAAAGTATTTGCCAGAGATATCAGACAACAAAAAGAAATTAAAGGCATTCAATTGGTAAAGAAGAAATAAAACCCCATTTGCAGACTTGAAGATTCTATGCATAAAAAATCCCAAAGACTTGACAAGCAAATTGTTAGAAATAATTTTAAGGATTCAGCACCATATCAGGGTATAAGATCAACATACAAAAATCAATTAGATGCTTGTATACTAACAAAGAGAGCTCTGAAAAGGAAATGAAGAAAACAATACTATTTACAATAGCTACGCAAAAGATGAAATACCAAAGAACAAATCAAGCCAGAGAAATAAATTATTTGTATACATAAAACAACAAAATTTTACTACACAAAACTAAAAGACACCTACATAAAGATTCATGAATAGGAAGAATTAAGTATTCTATAATATAAGGTAATTCCTAAAAACATTCCAGCTTTATCCTTTCTTTCTTTTTTCAGTACTGTTCTTTTAAGGAACGGAAAAACTAATCACCAATGTGTATGGAAAAGAAAGAGACCCGTGAAATAAGCAAAGCACTGCTAAACAACAAAGTAGGAGGCTTCTCACTTCCTGACCCAAAACCTATTCCACACCACCATCGTCAAAGCAAGTTGCTTCGGGTACAGTGATATTTAGGTAGAACAATGACACAAAACAGAGAAATAAATCCATACACCTAAAGACAACTGATTTTTGACAAAGGATTGATACATAGCAAAAGGGGAAGTACTAGTCTGTTGCATACGGTGTTGGGGAAATAGAATTTCTGCATACAGAAGAACAAAAGAGCACCCTTACCTCCTGCCAAATGCAAAAATGAAGCCAGGGCAGATAAAAGACCGAAATGTAAACACTAGAAGTAGAAAGTTCATTGGTGACAAAACAGAGACAAACATAAGGGCCTAACCATTGACATAAGCATCCTATCATATACCACGAAAACCACACACAGCAGAAGACAAAGTAGATGATGGGAACCTTCAAACACTGAGACACGTGATAACAAAAGAACCCCCGGGCTGGGAAAACGTTTTTTGACAATGATGGACTGGGCAAAGAACCGATCTCTAAAATCTACAGGAACCCACAACACATTGATAAGAAAATGATAAAAATCCAATTAAAACATGGGCAGAGGACATGGACAGACAAATAATCAAAGAAGACATCCCAGTGGCCAACAAATATACTAAAAAACACAATCACTAGCCATTCAAGAGATGCACAGCAAAACGATGAGCTACCGCCTCACACAAGCCAGCATCAATAGTAAAGTGTAAAAAAACGAAAGTAACTTGTTGAAGAGGGTCTGGTGAGTTTGGCACTCTCGCAGGTTCATGGTGGAACTGCCAAGCTGTGCAACCACTAGAAGGCAGCATGGCAATTCCTCAAACACGGAAATATCATAAAACCAGCAGTCTTTCTACTTGAGGTAGACCCTGAAGAAGCTAGGACCAAGCACCAGCAGCTGCGAGCTCCCCAGACTCAGCACAGCACCACTCACGCCAGCAGGAAGATGGCAGCAACCAAAGGCCCATGGCGGAAGAACAGATACAGAAAGTTTGATACAGACACACAAAGGACTACTACACATCACTAATTAATAATGATACAATTATAAAGCCCCTTGTGACATTTACGAATTTGGAAGCTATTATGCTGAGTGAAGTTAGTCACAAAAGGACAAACAAATATTGTATGAGATCACTGGTATATATATATAAATTTTTAAGATAAATGTTATCATACCAAAAGAAACCAACTTTGAGGGTTACCAGGGAGGGGAAGGGTGAAAAGAAAGCAATGAGGTAGAAGGTAGACAGGCAAAAGGAGACGCACAGCCGGCGGGTGGGAGGGTCAAAAGTAAGGAGGTTGTGCAATACAAGAATGGTGATCTGACATGTACACCCCATCTAACGTACAACCAAAAGTTTAAAAATAAATACAGAATGACGTTTTATTTTTAACGAGTTTCAAAATAAACACTGAATTATTCATATATGTGATAAAACAGGCTTTAATATCATAGAAACGAGAAACCTCAAATTTAGACTAGAGGCCTGCCATTTTTAGGATGCCCTGCCTTATCCTACTTCCCAGATACTGGGTCATTGAGAGGTCTGTGGTGAGCCTGCATGCAGCAAATCTATGGCAGCACCAGTTTGTAGACGGTGTGTGATGATTTCATCTCTCCGGGTCACATTTTTGTAATTCTCATAACATTCCAAACTTTACCATAATGCTATTGCACACTTAATAGACCACAAGGTAATGTAAACACAACCTTCACTTGTAATAGGAAACCAAAAATGTCGTGTGGCTCACGTTATTTAAATATTCGCTTTATGGTGGTGCGCTGAAGCTGAACCTGCACGATCTCTGGGGTCTGATTATGACTAGGCTAATCTCTTGCAGGCTGCGAGGAGGCACGCGCAGATAAATGACAAGCAGACGCACACACGTAGAGAACCCGTTAATGATAACACCCTCATTCTAAGTAGGCTTGTGGATGTTCGTTATAGAAGTAGTATTATAAATAAAACGGAGCTCTTCAATTAAAATAATATCACTGTGCTACATACATTTTTAAATCTGTTGGTGAAAAAAAAAATCTGTTGGTGTTGTCATTCTAAACAGAGGATTGTTATTGATTAGATTCTGTGCTCCTAACGTCCACTTAAAATAAGAGGAATGAAGTATGTTTTTTTGTTTTTTGGGTTTTTTTAATCATTTTATTGGAGGCTCGTACAACTCTTATCATAATCCATCCATCCATTGTGTCAAGCACATTTGGAATTAAGTATGTTAACATGCTTCATTCAATACTTGTCAAAAGGCAGTAAGTCAATAAATTGTAGCTATTATTAATAAAATCTATATATATGTCACCACTGAAGTCCACCTCCCAGCTCAGCTGTGCCTCCTACACAAGGGTAATCAGAACCAGATTAGACACAGGGTTCTTCGAAAATCAATGCTCTTGAATACTGATGCAATACATTTCGCAACTAGTTCACAATTAAATCCCTACTGGACTTCCATGTGCTATTGTCTGGTACTTTTCGTTGTTAGTAGTGTGTCATGTAAGAAATGGGGTCTTATCGATACACTTGCCCTAAAATAAGCTCCAAAGGACTCTATTTTAAGCATGCTGACTAAAAGATTTGTGTAAGTCAGATTTTTCTCATCTTAATATTGTTCATGCCCCTGAGATTTCCAACTAAACTGTTGGCAAAATATCAATTCCCTTACACCGTGTTTATTGTCAGCATATAAAATATTGTTCCTGAAAGGGAGACAGGATAATAATTAGTGTTTGTAGAAAAGCAATAATTTTCCCTGATTGATATAAAAATTAATTGATACTTCTAGTTAGGCTATTTCTAAACTATGAGTTAGAACACCATAGGGATACAATAAAGAAATATGCCAGTCAGTGTACAAATATAAATTTATTCTGGAGAATATAAATATATTCTCTGGAATATATTAAAAATGTTACATATAATTTTCTAACCTCAGTCAGCAAAGTTATGGATGGACCATGATTTCTGTTGTTTAATTAGGACTCCAGAGAAACAGAGGAATTCTCTGTACATCTCTTTTGATCTCTATCTGCATATAAGAAAATTTTAGCTCAAGCAATTTTGGAGGGCAGACTTATATGAAATTTTAATGTGCTGGGGTAAGAATTTATTTGAAATCCATCAGTTGAAAGCTTTCACACAAGTTCAAGGTATAAGAAATACAGATAAATTATGTTTCCTTGAGAGTTCAACAATTTAAAGGATATTTTCTAACTATTGATTGCATGCTTGGAAGTGTTTTATTGTTGTGTTTACATTAAATCACATAGTGAAGGAAAGTGCCATAGTTGGAATAGATACTGACATTCTGCTAGTTCCTGACAATGCTGCAAATTTCCACCAGAAATTTCATTAATAATCCATTTGCCAATATGTATTTTTCAGTCCTTTGATCCTTAAACAAAGAAGATCATTTATTTGTACTAAGATATGAAAGCGTGAAACTCTCTTCTTAAGAAGCAGTGGAGACAAGAGCAAAAGATAGAGACAAATGAAATTCAGACGGCACAGTAACGACTATTTATTTTTTGTTCTTAAGTGCCATCAACTTGGTACCGACTCACAGCTGCCAGGCACCACAGAACAACAGACTCTGCCATCTGGTCCTGTGCCATCCTGACAGTGGTGATACTTGAGCCCAACGTTGCCACTACTGGTTTGTCTCATGGAGGGCCTTCCTTTTTTGCTGACCCTCTACTGACTACAAGGGTAAAATTGTATCAGCTAAGCGCATTGGTTTTGTTTCGTCATTATTGATCCATAAAAATAAGTGACTTCAAATATTCCTTAATAGAAAATGGCTGTCCCAAATTATAAATATGCCCCAGGGAGTTTAACCTGAGAATCAGTTTTCAAATTTTATGCAGATAAATTTTCAGTAGATGGCAGTGTTACCTGCACATTTCAATTCTCACCTGTCAGGTCTCCTAAGAAGCATCAAGAACTGAGAAAGCCATCTGTAATTGTTAAAAGTATGACATTTTACATGACATGAACATTTTTTAAGTTGAATGAAGCATAGCTTAGCCCTAAACAATTACCAGAGAATATGATACTTGAAGCGAGATATAAAAGAATAGAACCAGACACACCAAGCACATGGTCACTTTCCTGAAATCTTCCAGACCTAAGTTTCTGATCTCGAATCTGTTCTTACTTCTTAATCTTGAGCTATTTAACTGATCTATTGGAGCAAAATTTCCTTAATCATCAAATAAATGTATTATGAGATTGCTAGCACTTGGGACTTTTTGAAAAGTTAAAAGACTAAAGATAACAGAAATACTATATAATCTACATTTATTGTTTTAAGGTCACTAAATCGTGTCCTCCCCCTAACTGTTCTCTTGTTCTCTTCTGTTCTCCCATGCTACTTCGATACTTGTTATCAGTGCCATTTGATTTATTCCTTTGTCAAATATTTATTTTTGACCTACTATGTGCCGGGCACTATGCAAAATACAGAGTTCAATAGTGGGGGCTAAAAAGGAAAATCCTTTCCTTTAGGGTAATTGGGTTTCACAAAAAAGAAATATTAATCAAACAGCTATGTAAGCAATTGTGACAGTGATATGTGTTGTGGATAAGAGGTACACAAATAAGAGCGTATGTATTAACTGCTGAAGGAACCCAGGTGATAGAGTGGGCGTAGCGTTGGGCTGCTGGCTGAAAGGTTCAAGCCCACCAGCTGCTTCGCAGGAGTAACAAATGGCAGTATGCTTCCTAAAGACTGACATCCTCAGAAACCCCAGTGAGCAGTTTTATTATGCCCTCCTGGTTGTTTGAGTCAGAACGTCAGAATTGAATCCATGACAGTAGGTTTAGGGAGTCGTTCCATCATTTCTCCCATTTAAGTAAACGCAAAGAACATTAAAGGGCAAGTACAGGTTTTCCATAAATTGAACATTCATAACCCTGGGCATTACTGCATGTCAAAATCTTAGGATGGCTTCCTTGATGAAGTGAAATATGAACTGAGATCTGAAGAACAAGAACAGAAGGTGTCTAAGAATGGGAAGAATATCCATTTACAAAATGTACCATGAGAAACAGTATGCGGAAAGTGAGATCATGGTATATGTAAGAAAGGAATAGCAGATCTATGTGATTGGATTGGAGATGCAAGGTGGTGAGACATAAAGCTGAAGGCTGTAAGAGCAGATCTCCCTGAGCTTTATAACTAAGGCTAAGAAGGAAGTGGTATGAAGAGAAAGATACTTAGCAACGTTTACCCTGAATGAGAGTGTGGAGGTGGTTCAAGTGTGAATATTTTTATCTTGCATGTGGGAGCTTCAGGTTCAATTCCCACCCAGAATGTGGAGGGAGGGCCACAGCCTAATGGGTTCAGAAAAGAGAAGATTCAAAAGCTTAACTAATCAATGCCAAATCAGAGCAACCCTTTTTGATGGGGTACAACTGCCCTGTGGGTTTCTGAGGCTGTACCTGTTAAAGGGAGTAGATCTTTCTACTCTGCAGAGGGGCTGGTGGTTCTGAGCTGCTGCAAACAAGTCACCACTGTCAACAGGGCTCCCAGAGAGCCCGGAAAACTCACGTAATTTGTACTGTGGGGATTTTCACTCATGTGGTGCAATGGATGCTTCTTTACCTTCTTTATCTATTTGTAAAATAAATGTTGACCATGTCAAAATTAAATATAAAAGAATGATTTCTTTTCACATGTGGGTTCTCCGTGCTAGATACAACCTGCTGTTGTTAAGTGCCATCAAAGCAGTACTCAAAGCAACCCTCAGAAAACAGGCCTGTCCTACACCATCCACACAATCATTACGTGTGAGCCCACTGGGGTAGTCACTGTGTAAATCCATCTTATTGAGGGCCTTCCTCTTTTCCCTCCCGTCCAGGTGCTTTACCAAGCCTGGGGTTCTTTTCCAGGAACTGATCTCTCCTATGAAAGTTCGTTTCAAGGAGCTTGTCTCTCTAATAACATGTTCTAAGCATTTGAGAAAAATTCTCTTATTCCCTAACAGATTTGTTTGTTCTTCGGGTAAACCTTGGAACTTTCCATCGTCTTTGCCAATATAATTCGGATGTATCAAATGTCCCGGCCATGCTTAGTCAACATCCTACAGGCATATGAAAATACCAAGGCTCAGTCAACCCCACCTTAGTCCTCAGCTTGGGTTAAACCCATCTAGTCCTCAAAGTGGCACCCTTGCTCTTTAACACTTTACAGAGATCTTGTGCAGATTTGCCCAATGTAATGTGTCATGCAATTTTTTTCACTGCTGCTACTGTGAGCTTTAACTGTGGATCCAAGTAAAATGAAATCCTTGACAAATTCAAACTATTCTCCATTTATCATGATACTGTCTTTTGGCCCAGTTGTGAGGATTTTTTTCTTTATATGAAGTTGTAATCCATTGTCATCAGCAAGTTCCTCAAGTCTTCCTTATTTTCAGTAACAAAGGACAGTGCCATCTGTTATCGCAGGTTCTGAATGAGAGACTTCCTCCTATCCTGATATGTGGTGCTCTTCACATAAGCTAGCTTCTCGGTTTACTTTCTCAACATACAGATAGAGTAGTATGGTGAAAGGAAACAGCCCTCACACACACCTTTCCTGAGTTTCAACCACACATTTTGCTGTTGTAAGATGCTGTTAAGCCAATTTTTGACTCATAGTGATCCCATGTGGCAGAGTAAATTTGCCCTACAGGGGTGTGATGGTTAAGTTTAGTGTGCCACATAGGGCAATAGGAACATGGGGGCAGAGTTTCATCAGGTGGCAGCTTGACTGGAGGGTGACTGAGATAAATTATGGCACCAACTCCCTGGTGATCGGACCAGCATGCTGCTGCTTTAACTAGTTCTCTGCCTCAACCTGTGTGCTACACTACTTGCAGGCAAGTCAACCAGTGGATCATATTGCTGATAGTGAGTACATTGTTTGAGCTTGAAGCTGGTGGATTTCGAGGTCCCATCAGGGCCTCCTTCACTAAGCTCCTACACTATTGATTGTTGCTGATCCACCCTGCTATGTGCTGCCTGCAAGCAGACTGCCTGCCTTGCCTGAGGGAAGACTCCACTGTCTGCTTAGTGACCTTGGACTTGGAAGCCCAGGTGAGTTGAAAGACTACTAGTATATTAACTGTACCATGAAAGTGAGCTGAACTGAGCTCTCTGTACTGCTGTGTGGACTAATTGGTTGTTATATTCCTTCTCGCTGTACAAAACTATATCTATATTATATACAGATATATATAATTGTAAGTGTCCTGGTGTTTCTCTAGAGAACGCTTCTAACACAAGGGGTTTCTTGACTATAATCTTTACAGAATCAGATGAAGAGGTCTTTCTCTAGCTAAGCAGCTAAGTGGTTTCAAAACACTAACTTTTAGTTAACAGCCAAGAGATTAAACATCATACTACCAGAGTTCCTTTAAGCACATTTGTTGCCTTTAAAATTTGTGACATAATACAACTTTCCGACTCTCTCATAATCTCAGTGACCTTTCTGAGAACTCATCATTAAATGTGGTAGCCAGAATCTAGCACATTAGTAGAGTGTCAATTAGTACAGAGCATTATCTCCCGAGCTCTGAATAACCAACCAGTTTCTGTTGAGATGACCATAATTTGGGGCCATGGAGTCCCTGGGTGTTGTTAATATTTAACATGCGTGGCCGTTAATTGAATGGTTGGAGGGGAGCCTACAGAGGGGCCACAGAAGAAAGGGATGGTGATTTGCTTCTGAAAAGTTAGTCCTTAAACACCTTCTAGAGAATGGTTCCAATCTTACGTGCACGGGGTCACCAAGTCACTGAAAACCCCAAACACCTACTACTGGTGAGTCCCTTCTGACACCTAGCAATCCATAGTTTAGTTTTCAGAGGCGATACATTTTACATAGGCAAAAATTCTCATCTTTCTCCTGAGAAGCAGCTGGTGGTTTCAAACTATAGACCTTGCAGTTAGCAGCCAAAGCAACCTATTGTACCACCAGGGCTCCTAGGCTTTGAATAGTATCTGTTAATCTGGGGCAATTATGTTGTGTGTATATCCTTATTTTGCTATGTATAGATTCTTCTCACATGAATTATTAGCAAGCAATTCTCTCTCTAGCCTACACTTAAGGGGAAAATGTGGGTGGAAAGAACAGGTGCAGAAATGCAAAAATTCACTGGATCCAGCCCATTTTATTATAATAATTAATACATTTTTATACTCAGTCCTCTCGACTTTGCATCAACTTCAAATTTTCCATGTGGGTTCCTATATCTTCACTCAACTTCTTGATAAAGCGATTAAGATATAACAAAGCCTCATGAAATAGCTGACTCTAGAGAGGATTTGCAAACTACCGTTTCTGGTAAATTAACTTTCAAATAAACAATTTGCTGTCTAGTGGGAATTCTATCAGCAATCTTAGGGAAATATGACATTCTACATGTAAATCTCCCTGTAAAACTATTAGTCAAGGGAATAAGAAAAGGCCAGAGCAGAATTAACAGTAAGTATTAAAAATTGGTTACTTTTTTGCTACCTCTTTTGGTGAGGCTACAATTATCCATTTTGAGAAAATTAATTAATTAAAATTACCTTAGAGGTTTATAAAAGATCCTTTTTATATTCTGAATTGATATTTCCTACTTATTCTGTTTGTGTAAACTATGTAAATCTGTACTCATTAAGATAAATTTTATTGGCTCTTTGCCCCCAAGGACACATTTTTAATTAGATTGAATGAAGGCTGAATAACATCTACATCTTGTAAGTTTCATAATCACTGCAGCTTTGACTCAACTTTATTTTTGTCTCTATTTAGACTCCATGTCTATAAAGAAGCCAGGATTAGAACCTAGGCTTCCCTTTCATGTTATCTGTCATTTCCTTCACACCACAACACTCTCCAGAGCCTACATGTGAATCCAGACTCCTTTGTCATGTGGTCTTTCCAAATTTTAATACCGGAAAACCTGTGAAGGCCAGATCAGGTTCACCAAGTTAGACCAGACAAACAAATCCAGAGACAGTCCTGTATGTGCAAGAATGAACTTTATATCAAAAAGTAATTATATATCAAGAAAACATCCCAGCCCCATCCGATTAAGTCAGATACTGGTCCATATGTCCCTCTTCAGAATCACACAGTCACATGTAATGATGCAGAAGGAAGGAAGATCACAGGCTGATGGATGCAAAGTCGCTTAGATTCAAGGTCAGTGGCAGCTCTCCAGCAAGTAGGAAAGTGAGGGGGAAGATTCCCAGGGCCCTCCTTATGAGAAGGTCACACCCCAAGGAGGCACTATCAGGCTGTGACCTGACTGACAGGTTGGCTACTACCCTACACTTTTAGATATCTTCAAGTTGACATAAATTCCTCTAACCGTCATACTTTGGAAGACAAAATTCCATTAGACAAGGAAAACACAAATCCTTTCCACGAACACACACCATGTAAAAGTAATGAGATTAATTCTCTCAAAGGCAAAAATTTGTGATATCAGGAATATCAAGGCAGTTCAATCAGACCCCTGTGCTCACAAATTTCATTGTATTTCCCTAAACTTCCGGTTGTCTCTACGTTTACTCAACCAGTCGGTTGTGTTGTCATTGTGTGTGATTACAAGGGCTTTCCTAACTTGCCTGTCTATCTAAACCACCTCACGCAGCTATTTTGAAGTAAGTTTTTCCTGCTAATTTAATGTATAGCTCTGGAGTGATGTCCCACGAGCTATAGCCCCGACTTGACAAACACTAATTTAGAACAGACAACACTAAGTTTGAAGCACCTCTATTAGGTCTGTGACCGTAGGTAATTCTCACATAAGCTATGCCTTGTTTTCTTTATCTATAAAATTAAAAAGATAATAATAAAAATAAATCTACCCCAAAATACTGTATGGATTGAGCAATTATAATAGTCTGTATAGTGCCTGGCACATAGCACTACAGCCATCCAGCTCACTGACCCCCCACCAGCCTGACACAGCCTCAGAATGCACATCCTCTTATAGCATAGCTTTCTGATTTTAGGCCACTCTTTCCAGGCTCATCTTCCTTTTCTCAGCCTTGGAGAGGGATGTCCAGTTGGAGCTGTGGGATTTGGGCCCTATTCCACTCAACTCTACCTTACAAATCTGGCTGGACTGGAGGATGTACATTGGTACAGATAGCAACTGGAAACACAGGGAATCCAGTATAGATGACTCCTTTAGGACCAGTGGTAAGAGGGGAGATGCCTCGAGGGTGAAGCGAATGTGGGGTAGAAAGAGGGAACCAATTACAAGAATCTAAGTATTGCCTCCTCCCTGGGGGATGGACAGCAGGGAAGAGGGTGGAGGGAAACATTGGACAAGGTAACTTATGACAAAACCATAATAATTTATTTATGAACTATGAAGGGTTCATGAGGAAGGGGGAGGGAGGAGGGAGGGGGAAAATGAGCAACTGATATTAGGGACTAGAGTGGGAGGCAAATGTTTTGAGAATGATGAGGGCAACAAATATACATATGTGCTTGACACAATGGATGGATGTATGGATTGGGATGAGAATTGTATGAGCCCCCAATAAAATAATTTTTTTAAAAATTCAAGGAAAGTCATATGCCCCTAGTGGGCATTACAGAAATATATAGTGAATGAATGAACCAATCTGCCTAAGAAATGATCTTATTTAATATTCTCTCTTTGAAAATTAAGATTACTTAAGAAAATAGCAGAGTTCAGGTAAGAACTCCAGACCTGGTTCTTTCCCATTACACCATATGATCCAAGGATAGCAACTTTGTCCCCAAGCCCACGACCATTCCAGAGGCTAACATGACCCTTTGGAACAGCGCCCAATTGGAAGAAGAATCCCAGGGTTGTGGTGAAGTGGGATAGCTTAGCACTGCTCTTCCATCTGTACTTTTTGTAACTCTGACCAACAAGATACTGTGGACTCTAACTTAGGCACTGGGCAGTTTGCCCTTCCTCTGGGCATGCAAGAGTCATCTCAACAACAAAGAGTCAAAGGGCCTGAGGACCATCAAGAAAGAGGAGGCAGCAGTGGAGGTAGAGGGCATGCAAGATCTCAGTCTGAGGTGGCAGAGACAGCAGGGGTCCATGGTACGTGCGCAGCTGTGACATGAGGACCAGGAGACAGAGCAGAGGAATTGTACCGCTAACACCTGGAGACATTGAGCAGAGTGGCAGGAGGGAGCCTTGGCCGCGGAAGGCAGAGGCCAAAGGACCACGTGGTTGAGAGGCCAAGGAATAGAGACCTGCTTGTTAGCATGGCGAGCCTGGTTGAGAAGAGGGGCTGCTGTGAACAAAAGGCTGTATCTTTACTATGTTCTGATTCTGACTTGTGGTAGTCTGTGAACTATAATACCCCCCAAGACCCACAGCAGAAAACCAAAACAATTTACGTTCCTAAACTTCTAAATCAAAACAAAAATCATGGTCCTATTCTTAATGTTTAGTTTGCACTACTGAAAAATCATGTTGAGGTTATGCATTTGGAATGTAATGGATATTCCATGGGAGCCAGATCATACTTAAGAATTAAAAAATGATTTTTCAGGAAGCGCTACTTCAAAAGTACATTACCTAATATTCTGATAACATTTTATATAAACACAATAATGAAGAACATGCCATGAGAAACCAGAAAGCAGTTCATAATAGCTAGATCAATCATTTCATTTTTTTAATCCCAAAATAAACTACTTATTCACTGCACTTGGGATATATCCAAGAATTCATGAATGTCCATCCATGCCATAATGTACTGTAATTCATTCCCAATGACCCTAGCTGGCTTCTGTCAACTAGCTGCTCTGGAGACTTTCCACTATGATGTAATGTTTAACTCATGTTGACCTCTCTTCCAATCAATAACTTCTTTCTTCTTTTCTTCTCACTCTTTCTGTCTCTCTCTCTCCTTGTCTCTCAATCTATCACTTTTAAAGGAAAAAAAGGTGGGGGGGAGGGAGGATGGCATTTTTTTTTTCTTAACAGTAAGAACACCAAAAATAATCTGTTCTGACTTCACATACAGATTTTCCTGATGTTTAACTCAAATCGTTACTCTTTTTTTATGTCATCATCCTTCATGCTACCCTTATAAGAAATAAATGTCTTATATTTCCATTAAGTGTATGATCGTTCTCTAGAAAAGAAGTCAGAGGAAATATAGCTATTTCATCAAGAAGAGAAGAAAACATATTTGTAATATACTATTTGTGCCCCAATTCTGTCTGCTTTGTCTTTCCTACACCAAAATCCCAGCATGCAGAGAGAGAGAGCAGGTGGAAGGAGAGATACAGACAGAGAGAAGAGATTCATTTCCAGACTATGTATATTTCTGGAAAATTAATGTTCAAAATAAATGCAATTTAAATTTACAATATGCCTGCATCCATGGGCTTCCAATGGTAATGGTGTCTAGTGGAAGGATCACTAAATTAAAAGCATTGAATTTTCACCACATCTGATCCCTGTGCCCTCACCATCCTTCTCTCCAGACCTAGGATTCTCCCTGATAGGTCTGTTCTGAGGATAAAAATACAACAATGGACATGTTTTGAACTCTTTAACTAAAAAATAAATTAAAATCTTTTTTTGGGGGGGGTCACGACTGATGGTGATCCCTGAGAAAGCACAGGTACTCCCCTCTAAGCCACAACAACAAAGTGCTCCAGGATTAGTGATGATTTGGGTTTGGTTCATTGTGGCAGTCTCCTCCGTCTACAGAAGTGTCCCATGCAGAAGAGAAATGGCATCAAGGAGTGGAATGTATCTTGTAACCCTGGGGAGCTAGAAAACTGTGTGAAAGTCTGTCTCTCCCGTATCGCGAGTCCAGCACATCTGATGACAATTACTGTGTACTTAGTCATCTCGCAACTCCTCGTCATCAGAAACTATCATTCCAAAACCTTGCATCAGTCTTTTACATCTTTTAAACATTCTTTTTAATATCTTAGCATCACTCCAAAATTTAGAACCTAAAACAGGTATACTACTGGCCTAAGCATATGAAATTTTTTCTTGTTAGGGATCAATAAACAGTGGTAGACCCCACCTAGCGATAATCTCACAACTACAGATGCAATGAATTATATTAAAACACATACATTGAAAATTTAATATTAAAGTTTTTCTTATGTCAGTTAAGTATATCCAAGTTAAAACTACTGATTTTACTTCTGAACACAATCCAGTTTCCTACGAATTTTTCTTGAGTCAATAAAGTGGTCTTTACATTTGCTTTATGCTCTCAAAGGACAAGCTATCTCAACAGCTCAGCATAGCTTTTAACCCTACTTTAAGTTTTGAATCAAGTAGACTTTAGATGTTCACAGTAAGGATGCATACAGCAGCAGGAAATTAGAAGGAATCTAAGGGTCTATAGCTAGAAAAATGGATAACCAAAATACATAAATACAAACTATGGGATCCAAAGCCCTGGTTAGAGATAAGGGAACAAAAGACATTAACTAAACAGGCAGACTTAACAAACAGAATACCAGGAAGAAAAAAATGAAGTAAAAAATAGATTTGATCCTATGACACAGTGCCATTTTGTGAATTAAAAGTACACATAAAATACAAATAAAAATATACAACAAGGGCATGAGACAGTTGTCATTGTAGGAAGAAGAAGAATAGAGAATGAATGGTGAATAAAGGGATGAATTAATAAATGAATGAGTGGGAAGAAGCCAAAACAAAAAGGCAGAGGACCCTGCACAGACCCCTGAAGACAGTGTGACAGGCACACGAGCATGTGTCTTTGAACGTCCTGGACTACTTCCACAAAGTAATACTTGTATTTTACTTGACCCTTTGTTTTCACAGAAAAGACTCACAACTACAGTCCTATAAATTAAATCTTTATGTAGACATCAATCGATGGGTTACTTGAGAAAGGTTAGGAAAAAGAAAAAAAGTGCAGAGCTAAAATTTGGAAATCACAAGCCATTGAAAATTAATTAACTGTGGGTTTAGATATTTTCAAAATTATAAGAAAAAACAGATGGCCACTGGAAACATTTTAAAACCCTTGAGAATCTGTACATACAATTTATACATGGCTAACTATAAAGATATTGTAAACCTTTATAGTCATTAGCAAATAAATACCAGTAGATTTTAACCTCAGAATATTCTTAATTCAATAGTTGTTTCCTGAAAGGATATTATTTGTAATGTGTCTGTCTACCATCCATTACAAAGAAGGGCATTTACACTCATTTCTTACTTATCTTACTTAATCCTCCATTTTTAAAATCCTGTGAAAGTGATATTGGATTAAACTGAATAAAAATATCATTGTAATAAATAAAAATTATTTAAATATTGGCATTTTCAAGTAGTTAAATTTAATAATATAATTTCTATTTATGATTATGATTATAAAGGTTTCAAGATATGACATAAGATACATTTGGTAAGTGGTAAAGTCAAGATTTTATCGTAGGCAAGAATGCCCATAAAATCCACTTTCAAAAAAAATAATAATAAAATAAAATCTACTTTCTTTTCACTACAGTCTACTGCTTCCACTGACACTCTAGATTTGCTGTAGTTATTATCATATTCAATATTTGGCTTAATAGCAAATACTTAATCTTATTAAGTATTAGAATTAAAGTCACAGATAACACTTTAGCAAGTTAAATGTCATATATCTAAAATCTATGAGTTGAGTAAATGTATTTTCTTTTTCAAGGACACATCAATCATTAAAATTAGTTCAAGCTTAGAAAATTTTCTCCAGGCAATTCTAAATAGAGAAAGCATTAAACTAAGTTCTTCTAAGATTTTCATAAGACCTATTCTTTCACTGTTACCTTTTTTTTTATGTACAAGATTAAAAGCTCCTAAACAGTTCAGGAGTGGGATCTTATAATACAAGTCAACTCTCACTCTCCATGGAAAATTCTGTGGGAGTTGCCAAAACGAAGGATAGACAAACAATGCTTAACAGCAAATAGCATTTTTGTAATGGAGGAAGAACATTCATGTTGAAGGTCTACATTGTTGTAGTTTGCAATGATTCATTTCTTTCCAGATGTAAACGTATTTGTACAGACCACTGATGATATCTGCCGGGTTTTCTCTTTAGCTAATTAGTATCATGGGGAAAAGAGAAAAACATACTTTCCACCTCTGGGTTGCGTAATTCAAAGAATCTTGTCAAAGTGCTTTGGGGTTCGTGCTTTTTAAACCAGGAGAGTTAACAAAACTCAATGGCCCAAAGAAAGCGAATCAATCAGTGACCAGATGAAGCCGTATCGCTGTACCTCACCAGTGTGTTCAGTAGGTGATTCTCATTCCCTGTTCACGATTTTCACAAATACATACCTTGTGAAATTTCACAAATAAATAAATTTATTCTCACAAATGAATTTGCTGTTCCATAATTTTCACAAAGGTACCTTCACCCACTTTGAAAAATCAAAATAAATGATTAACAGCATTTCCAAAAGAATAAAGAGCGAGGAGATAGGGTAATGGGTAACTGGCATAACAAGTCTATAGGAAGGCATACAGAGGAGAGCTTGTTGGGTGAAAAGGAAATTCAAGAAATAATCAAAAACAGTGTGGAGAGAAAAAAAGATATGTGTTTGAATTGCTCCTATTTCAGATCATTCCAATGACTCTAAACTTTCCAAAATAAAATTAACAAGTTTACTTACAAGTTAAAATAAACTATTTGATAATTCTACAATAGGGAGAAAGAATACAATCAAGAGGTATGCACCATAGATTTATCTAAATTATCTTAAATGCTAAAGTCCCCACTCTATCACAGATACAGAAATGCTTGAACTTTAGGTACGTCATCCATCCCTTCTTGACTTGAACGATAGCACCTCTGATATTATCAGTGCATCTAGAACTCTTCCACAATTTCCAGAACCACTAGAGCATGCAATTCTTGACATAGAGAGCTATTGGAACGATTTACACATCGGTGGGAGTCAAGTTCTACAATTCTACAATTGCAATTCTACAAGAATGCAAGTTCTACTTATTAACCTCCATCTTTTCCTTAATCTGTCTACTTTTCTCCTTATTCCTATGGCCAGAATTCAAAAGAAACTCTTCTCCATAAACTACAATTATACTGCTTGAGCTTTATCATGTCAAAGGACTGTGATAAGATGTGACGGTGAGAAAGTGAGCTAGGCTTACTCATCCACATAGGTCAATTGCTCTCATATATTTGTCTCACCCATAGTTCTAGATTTAGAAAGATTATTAATTACAAATGGCATACATAGACCACCAGGTTCCCAGTTCAGTAGTGAATGGTGTGGTCATCTGTCATTTTTTATCAAGAAGGCAAACTTCCTCTGCTCCTTTCTCCAAACTGTTCTTAATGATTCCCAAGCAAATGCTGTGGGGCATCATGGGTGAAGCTTAAAGGCTGGCAGAAATTATAGGAAACAGAAAAACTATGGAGTAGAACCTTATATAAAAATGTAATGTGTTTATAAATAACATAGCACAATGCAATGTAATATACTATAAAGCATTTATATTATTAAAAATCATTTTTCTTGACTATAATGCCTTCAATTCTTCAAAGTAATTCGGTATCAAGTAAGTCATCTCTTCCTTGATATAAACCACTGGGGTAGGTAGGTTCACTTCACCATGTTTTACCAGGATACACAGCAATTGGTAATTGTTGTCTAAGACCCTGAAGCAAAGGTAAAAAAATTAAAACCAGTATTTTTTAAGCTCCTGTTGTGTGATGAAGGGAACTCTGGTGGCTAAGAGTTAGGCTGCTAACCACAAGGTCAGAGGTTCAAACCCACCAAATGTTCCATGGAAGAAATGTGAACAGTCCACTCCTGCACAGACTGACAGTTGTGCAAACACTATTCTATCCTACAGAATTGCTATGTGATGTAATCAATTCTATGAAAGTGGGTTTGATTTTATTACTTAATGGGTTTGTGCTAGATTATTTAATCCACGAGCAAGATACAATTTCTGTGTTTTACAGCAGAGTTACAGTCTTGGAAACTCACAGGGACAGTACTACCCTGGCCCATAGGGTGACTATGAGGCGGCATTGGCTCAATGGCCATGAGTTGAGTTTTAGAACAAGCCCTGGTTGCACATTGGTTAAAATACTCAAATGCTAACCGAAAGGTCAGAGATTTAATTCTACCAACCACTCCATGGAATAAAGATATGGCAAGTTACTTCTGGAAAGATATCCACCTTGGAAGTAATATGGCAATTCTACTGCTTTTCAGGGTTTGAGGAGCTGGAAGTGCCTCGACGGCAGTCCCTTTTGTGAATTATGTAATAGACCCTGCCAGATAAAGGGGACTCTGACAGCAGACATGAAAAGAACGTAGAGCACTGTCTGTCCCATAAGGAAATGTCCATGAACGTTGGCGCCAGCTACTGCCATCGCGGATAGCGCCCATCAAGTCAGCTCTGACTCGCAGTGACCCACGTAGAACAGAACAAAACACCAGCCCGTCTCATGTCAGCCTCACGACTGTTGTTAGGAAGAATGCATTGTTACGACCACCGGGTCAATCCATCTGATCAAGGGTCTTCCAAGCACGAGGTCCTTTTCAGGGGACCTTTCTCTCCTGATAACGTGTCCAGAGTATGTGAGAAGTCTCACCATCCTTGCTTCCAAGGAACATTCTGGCTGTCCTTCATCCCACACAGACATATTTGTTCTTTGGGAGTCCTTTTATTGTTTTTATAATTTTAATATTAATATTTTTGCCATTCCCATAATTCAAATTCATCAATTATTCTCTGGTCTTCCTTACTCAATGTTCAACTTCCACATGCATATAAAGCAACTGAAAATAGCATGGCTTGGTTCAGGCGCAGCTTATTCCATCAAAGTAACATCCTTGCTTTGTAATACATTAGCCAATGAAGCACTGGAAGCACTCACTCATCTACGTCAAGAAACTTGGAAGACAGCTACTTGGCCAAATGACTAGAAGAGATAAGTATTTGTACTAATTTCAAAGATGGTGTCACAATAGAATGTGCAAATTAGGGAACAATATCATTCATATCAAATGCAAGTAAAATTTTGCTGAAGATCATCCAACAATGATTGCAGCAATACATTGACAGGGAGCTGCCAGAAATTCAAGCCAGATTCAGAAAAGGATGTGGAACAAAGGATATCACAATCCTTATATTACTTATAATTTAATGACCTGCTTTAGTTTCTTTTAAGGTTTATAATAATCTTGTGAGATTGTCATTATTTCCTTTATTTATCTGTTTGAAGTTTACAAGGCACAGTGAATGTATTTTTGAATGAATTCCAGCCGCAATCATAGTCCAATCACCACAAGCTATATGCCAAGTAAAAATTGCAGCACATCTTTTTCCTCCACCCAGAATATTAGTGAGGCAGCCAGAAGTCAAATAAGAGATTGAAACAAAATATTCCAGATGAAAATCAAGTGTATGTCCTTATGATCAAACATCTATTTATAAAGCAGCTGTGATCACAGTATCAAAAGATAATTCTCCATTCAAGACATCTGCAAGTTCCTTCAATCTTTATATTTCTTTAAATTATTTCTAGTTATTCATATTTACATATAAATAATATTACTATTTAATATTAGTGCAGTAATACTCAACAATAAATGATCGCATTTAATATGCAGAGTTACCATTCATTGACTAATTTTTTTTTAATTTTAAATCATTTTATTTAAAATCGGGGCTCATACAATTATCACAATCCATACATACATCCATTGTGTCAAGCATATCTGTACATTTGTTGCCATCATTATTCTCAAAACACCTGCCCTCTACTTGAGCCCTTAATATCAGCTCCTCATTTTCCCCCTCCATCCCCTCTCTCCTCCCTCATGAACCCTTCATAATTCACAAACTATTATTATTTTGTCATATCTTACACTGTCCAACATCTCTCCTGACCCCCTTCTCTGTTGTCCATCCCCCAGGGAGGAGGCCATATGTAGATTCTTGTAATCGGTTCCCCCTTTTCCACCCCACATTCCCTCCACCCTCCAGGCATCGCCACTCTCCCCACTAGTCCTGAAGGGGTCATCTGTCCTGGATTCCCTGTGTTTCCAGTTGCTATCTGTACCAATATACATACTCTGGTCTAGCCAGATTTGTAAGGTAGAATTCGGATCATGATAGTGGGGGGAAAGAAGCATTTAAAAACTAGAGGAAAATTATGTGTTTCATCATTGCTACCCTGAACCCTGGCTGGCTAATCTCTTCCCCACAACCCTTCAGTAAGGGGTGTAGTGCCTACCGATGGACTTTGAGTCTCCACTCTGCATTCACCCTCATTTACAATGATATAATTTTTCATTCTTTGATGCCCGATACCTGGTCCCTTCAACACCTCGTGGTCACACAGGCTGGTGTGCTTCTTCCATGTGGGCTTTGTTGCTTCTCAGCTAGATGGCTGCTCAAGCCTTTATCTCCAAGCCTTTAAGACCCCAGACACTATATCTTTTGATAGCCTGGCGCTATCAGCTTTCTTTACCACATTTGCTTATGCACACGTTTGTCTTCAGTGATCATATCTGGAAGATGGGCACCCACTGATAAGATTTTTTATTCTTTGATGTCTAATACCTGGTCCCTTCTATAGCTCGTGGTCACACGGGCTGGTTTGCCTCTTCCATGTGGGCTCTGATGCTTCTCTGCTAGATGGCTGCTTGTTTATCTGCAAGCCTTTAAAACCCCAAATGCTATATCTCTTGAAAACCAGGCACCATCAGCTTTCTTCATCACATTTGCTTATGCACACATTTGTCCTCAGCGATCGTGTCGGGAAGGTGTGCATCATGGAATGCCAATTTAATAGAACAACGTGTTCTTGCATTGAGTAAGTACCTGAGTGGAGGTCCAATGTTATTGACTAATTTTTAAAGGTAAATCTCTAGCCCTTGTTTTCTAATCTGTGTTAGTCTGGAGGCTTTGCTGAAATTTGAAATTTAAATATCAGTGGCTTAGCTTCTAGCATTAGGCTACTCATAGTCCAACACAGTACAACAAAATAAGGAAGCTAAAATTTAGAAGGACAGAAGATTTGACATATTTGAACTGTGGATTTAACAAAGAATATGGTATAGTCTGTGAATTTACAAAAGAAGAAACAAATTAATCTTTGAAGAAATACAACCTGAATGGTTTTTAGAAGTGAGAATGGCAAAATGTGTGCTCACTTACTGTAGACATACCAGAGCAGAGGCCAGTTCCTAGAAAAGAACATCACGTTTGATAAAGTGGAGAGATGATAAGCACTCATTGGAGAAACTTTTAATAAGATAAACTGATAAAATAGCCAGAACAATATATTCAAACATACCAATGATCATAATGATAGTACAGGCTGGGAAAATTTTGTATGCTATATATTTGGTATATAAGCCTGATAAATTTCATATATATATAGCATATATGTGTGAAATATATATATGTATCACTGAGATACTGATGCTGCTCCTTGAGGTATTCACTCAACTGATTTTCTGAGGGTAAAGGAATAAGGACGTGTTTACAGCACTTTGCAAAATAGCTGTTGTAGTGTGGCACTAACACTGAAATTCTCCAAACAGCTGGGTAGGAACACCATGCCACATTCCTAATTGGGATTTGGAAAGGCTCTTACGTAATGTCATTCTGGAATGCTAGTGCTCAGCTATCCTTCTCATACAATTAAGGAGACTAACACTCCATTAACCCAAGATTACTTCCACAAAAAGGCATGCTTATGCAGCAGAAGGCTGAGAAAGCTGGTACTTATCATTGGAGGTGGTGTACAGATATGTTTCACGCTTAAAAAAATCCATTGACAATATTCCGCAGCAGCTCTGCTGAAGAAAGACGAAGAGGTCTACGCTCATAAATATACACAGTCTCTATGGATGATAGTGAAATCCCCAAATCAATTTGCAGGGTCTTCACCTGTGGATTCAGGCTCTGTTGAACTCCCCTCTGACCAATGACCAGGCATGAGAACAGCCATGCTATCAGACTGAGTGCATTGGAAAGTAGTTACTGCAGACGTAGTCAGGAGGAAATTTAACTCCTTACCATTTGTTCTCCCTTCTGACCCATTCTAAATGTGTGCTACTTTTTAATATTTTCTGCTTCCTTTTTGACTGAGGTTTTTCTGTCTTAGTTTGTCATTGTTGTTGTTTTTTTGTCATTTGTTTTGTATGTTTTCCTGGATAGGAAATCAAGTGTAGGTAAATCTAGAGTGACAGTCCCTGGATCAACCATTTCTTAGCATTATGCCAGGAAAATTTGGGGGAAATGGGGACCTAATAATAGGACAAGAAAGAACACAATGTGCTGAAATTGATTGTAGGGATGATGGTACGCCTCTTGTTAATATGAGTATACCATTGAATTATATGCTGTGTGAATTAAACGTCATTACATATAGTCTTTAAAGACTTACAGTCTCTCCAACAAACCCTCGGCAGCCATTCCACTCTGTCCAGTAGAGGGCACTATGAGTTGGAACGGGCTCGAAGGCCGAAGGTTTGGTTTATTGTTTGGTATCCAGAGCCACTATCACAGGATACACAAGCTCCCTTGGAAAGCAAAGAGAATGACGAGCTTCACCCCAAATAGGGCAAGATTATCATCTCGAAGAGAGGAATGCGCGCAAGGCTTTCAGTGGCACTTTTACTGCTGTCACTTGCCCTGAGTGGATTCTGACTCATGGCAACTCAGATGACTGCTGAGCGCAGCTGCTCCAGAGAGTTTGCAAAAACATGACCTTCCCAGGTCTGGCTTTCCAGTTGCCTACAGATGTGGGCTCAATTTGGACTTCTTCACTAGTTAGTTGTCTGTGTGGTCTGTGGACAGTCACCACCTACTCCAAATTGCAACTTTGCAAAAAGGAATGTTATCATTCTTATCTTCCAGTGCTGTTCTGAGGATTAAATAAAATTATAAAAGGAAAGACCCCAGAAATGTCTGGCACATAGTATGTAATCAATAAATAGTACGAGCTGTTATTAGGTTGAACCATATATAATAGACATTTGATTATTTTTGATCTGAGAAAAGGTGAGTCCCATGTGGAGCAACCTAATGTGTATATCACGTAATGCAGAAGGGCAGAGTGGTTAAGAATCCAAATTCTGGGATGAAGATTTTAGGGTTAGAACCCTGCCACTGTCACTCACTGGCAAGTTACGGAACTTCTCTGGTCCAGTCTCTCAATTGCAACTTGAAAAAATAAAAATATCTACTCCAAAGGATGAATGAAAAGATTATATAATTAATCCACATGTAATAGTTAAAGAATGTTGTCAATTTGGGACTTAAAAGAGTGAAGGGGTGCAGTATAGCCTGTCAATCAGGTCTCAGCTTGATGACCTCATTTGGAGGCGCTAAGGAGATAACTAGCTCGCTGGAGTTAGGACACACGCTCACACTCTGCAAGACATTCCTGCAGACAAGACACATGGACCTATGCTAGAGCCTGGAGCTGAAGGAGCCACGTGGAGACCACTGGGTCCACAAGACTTCCCTCCCATTGGCCTGTGATCTTCCTTTATTTGGCATCATTGCAAGTATTTCATACATCTGAAGAAGACTTTAGAGATTGTTATCAAACATATGGCCTAATACCAGACATGATCTGGACTGGGCCTGGATGTTTTCTCAATATTCAATTGCTTTTGCAGATAAAGCTCTTTCTTATACACATTTCTGTGTCTATGAATTTCTCTAGTCTACCTAGACTAACACACCACACAAAGCTGTTAGATGAATGCTTAGTACTCAGTCTGTAATTAATATAACTCTCTAGTAATTTAATAACAAAATGATGAAAGTAGATTTGATTAATGCCCAAATCCAATTCTATGATGCTATGGATGTGTTGATGAAAGAGAATTCTTCTGTGGGAAATTAGTTATATGAAAAATAAGAAAGGTAAACATGTGATCACTAGATTTCTGAGAAATATTATAGAATTAGAAACAATTAAAAATCACTCATCTCTTACTTATCAGAGACAAGTTTAAAACAAATACTGAAAATATAATTTCTTTCAATAGTAAACCAACAGTTATCTTTTTCAAATTGTTAGACATTTTAAAATATCATTTCACCCACAATGGAAGCTAGTGATCCATGTCAATGTCGGATTTAATAGGTTCCAATCTATGTGCAGGCAACTGCTCATCATACTCTTACTGCCATTGAGTCCATTTTAACTCATAGAGACTTTATAGGCAGAACAGAACTGGGTTTCTGAGACTGTACATTTTTACAGGAGCAAAGAGCCCTCATCCTCCCTCAGAGAGACTGGTGCATTTGAACTGCCACCTTCTAGTTAACAAACCAAAACATAGCCCACCAGGGCTCCTTATTCATTCCAAAAACCAAACTCACTGCTATCAAGTCAGTGCTGACCGAAAGCAACCCTGTAGGAAAAGGCCGAGCTGGCCCTGTGAGTTTCCAAGACTGTACATGTTGACGAGACCAGAAAGCCCTGTCCATCTCCTGCAGAACTGCCAACGTGGGGATCACGGTTCATGTGTAAACACGATGCCAGCAGGGGTCTTCACTAGTCATCAGAGGACGCAGAATCCCTGAACAGCCACCAGGGCACTGATTAATTCAGGGTGAGGTAACGAACAAATCATTTCAACCTTGTGTTTCTATTATGGAAGATGAAGACACAATCTAAGATATCTAAGCTCGCTTCCAAGTCTTAAAATTCTATGATTTTCTAGATTGTACATAAAAGAAGAAAATAATGTGACTACATAAGAGTAATATAACTCTTTTCAATCAA
>NW_022105611.1:4215162-4216858 GCF_000313985.2 Echinops telfairi | reverse complement strand
GTGACCGTGTGGCCTCCAGGGCTGGATAAGACATGGAAAGAACTAATGAGGACAACTCAGACTAAGCAATATTAATCTGAACAGTGTTTTATTTTGCAGCATTTATCCTGTCAGTCCTTATATAAGAGTTTTAATCCTTAATTTTTGTCTCAAAATAGTCACTTATTACCTTAAAAATAAAACATATATCCCAGTTTTGAGGACTAAATATTCTTACCTTTACTCTCAGAGGCTTCCACCACCAGAGAGCTCAGAAAGTGAGACAGAAGGCAGAGAATTGTATATACTGATAGATCCATCAACTAAACTCCTGTTTAGGGAAAGAGCAAGAGGTCTACTCGTGTTCTGATCTCTTTGGTATTGACTCCGTCCAGTTGTTCAGGTGTTTGTTTGCTTTCCACCTCAATGATAACTAACTGTACATGCAATGAAGATCAGAATGCATTACCCCACTTTCTCCACCTGTGCTGCCCTGTGTCGTAGCCCCTCAGCATACATGGCAACAGAGCATGTAAAATGTGTCAGTGAAACCAGTGAACTGAAATAAGTTTAAAAGTCAATAATCAACTGACTTACACTGTTACTGAATAATGTTTACAAATGTTTAGAACAATTTGAGTCTGTAAATATACTTTTTCACTGTAAAATTTATAAAATGTAAATACAGATCTAGTCTTTAAGATGATCATTCAATGATTGAATTGTGATGTGTATGAGTATGCAAAATATGTACAATATATATAATACATGCACATAATGGATATAATATATAGTATACTTCATAAGCCACTAGGCAAAATAGAAGGCAAATTATCTCATTAATTTTTTTAATACAGGCTGCATGTTGAAATGATAATAAACCAAAAAAAACTCACTATGATGGGAGTCGATTTCAACACATAATGACCCTATGTTGTGGATATATTATGTAAATAAAATATATGATTAAAATGAATGTCACAGGGGTTTTTTTATCCTTTTTAGTGTGGCTACGAGACGACTTTATATTATATACATATAATTAATGTAATAGGGTAGCTCACATTATATTTCGATTGAGAAGCACTGATAAAGAATAACACTACCCAATCATTCCAACAAAGAAGGCGTCGGGCATCCCTGCCCCTCCGCAAGGAAGGCCCCAGGATCCCCAGGACCTGGTAAGGAAGGCCCCAGCCAATGAAACCACAGAAACAAAAGACATACTGCAAACATGTACATATCACTAATGACACTGAGTGTCATTGGATTAAATGCACCAATCAAGAGGCAGGGAATGGCAGACTGGATTAGGGGGGAAAAAGGCCCATCGATATGTTGTCTGCAAGAGACACACATTTAACACAAAGATCAAAACAGACTAAAAATCAAACAATGGAGAAATTTTTACCAAGATAATTGGAGCAAAAAAAAAAAAGTGGTAATATTAATGTCTGAAAAAATAGACTTCAAGGCAAAAAAAAACCATCATGGGAGATAATAAAAAAAGACACTGTGTAATTATTTAAGGAAAAATAAAACAAGAAGAAAGAGTGTATTAAACATACACCCCCAATGAAGAAACTTTGAAATACACGTAGCAAGCTCTCAAAGGACTGATGAGAGAGAGGTCAGCGATATTAGTAGAATACTGTACTTCAAAACACCACTCTCAAGGAAAGACAGGTGACCAGAAAAGAAACTCAAATGAGACAGA
>NW_022105611.1:4211344-4213479 GCF_000313985.2 Echinops telfairi | reverse complement strand
CCCAATAAAATGATTTTAAAAAATAAGAAGAACCATATGATATTTAAGTTGATTTGACATATTCAAAATTTGACAATATTCAGCAGCCATTCCTGATAAAGCATTCCATAAAATAGAGACAGAAGAGACATTTCTAAACATAATAAAGGCCATATTAAAAACCCATCGGCCAACATCCCACTCAATAGGGAAACTGGAAGCATTTCCCTGAGAACAGGAAGCAGACAAGGGTGCCCCATCCCCATTCTTATTCCACATCTGTCTTAGACAAGACCTGTAGACAACACAAATAAATCAAAGGAAGCCAAATGAACAAAAAAGAAGTGAAACTCTATTTTCAGATATGATTTTCTTTGTAAAAAACAAAACAAAACAAAGATTTTCAAAAAGATGTTGGAAACAATTTAAAGCTTTGACAATGTTGCAAGGTATAAGATTAACAAGTAGAAAACAATTGGATTACTGTATACTAATGAAGAGAGCCCTGAAAAAGATATCAAGAAAATAATATCATTAATAATAACAACACAAAAATTGAAATGGGAATAAAACTAACCAAACAAAAGAATTTTACAAAGAAAACTAGAGAACACGAGTATAAGAAACCAAGACAAACCTACGTAAATGGAAGAATCCCCATGTTCATGCACAGGAAGCCTTAATATTACAAATGTCAGTATTACCCAAAGCACTCTATAAATTGAATCCAATTCTGGTCCAAATCCCAACTCCATTATTAAAGAAATGGAAAAACTAAATACCAACTTCATCTAGAGAGGGGAGGGACCTGGACTAAGAAAAGAACTCATTACAAAGAAGAACAAAGTAGGAGGCCTCACACTACCAGACAAATTACACAGCCACAGTAGTCGAAACAGACCGGGACTGACACAGTGATAGGTACATAGATCAATGGAACAGAATAGGAACCCCAGACTTAGATTCCCCCACCTACAAGCAACTGATCTTTGACAACAGACCAAAAAGCATTAAGTGGGAAATAGTCTCTTCAATAAATGTGTGTGGCAAAAAATGGATCACCATCTGCATAAAAATGACACAGAAGCCATACTTCATCCCATGTATAAAATTGAAATAATGATGGACCAAAGACCTAGATGTAAATATCAGAGCTATAAAGATCATCCATGAGAAAATAGGAACAAACTTAACGATCCTATTGCAGGGCACACACATACAACCAAATATAACCAAGTGAAAACGCGTCAAAAGACTTCATCCAAAAAAGAGTGCCTGGACTGGAAACCCTGTGCAATGACACAGCAAACAAGGGGCTAATCTAAAATCTGTAGGTACTGCACAACATCAGTTTGAAAAAGAATCATCCAATTTAAAAATGGGCTTAAGATAGAAACTGACATTTCACCAAAAAGGGCATTCAAAGGACCAATACGCACATGAAAATGGGCTGACAGTCACTAGCCATCTGGCTCACAGATGCCAATCAAAATGAAGATGGGATATCACCCACACCACCAAGGAGAGCCCAATTTTTTAAAAAAAATGCTGGAGAGAGTGCCGAGTGCTTGAAATTCTTATACACTGCTGGTGAGCCTGTAATCCTGTGTAAACCTTGTGGGAAGCAATATAGTTCTACCTACAACCACTGGGAATAGAAATCCCATATGATCCTGCAACCCCTCTCTTGGGTGTCTACCCTCAGGAAGTCAGAGACGCCGTGTGCATGAACAGACAGGGCAGCACCACTCACAATAGCAAGAAGTTAGAAACAACCCGTCGGTAAAATAATGGCTAAAGAAACAGATTCATACACACAATGGAATTTTATGCCTCATTTTTAAAAAATTGATACATTTAGTCAAATTGTGCCTTTTTTGTTAGACTGGATTAAGTAAACTTGTCAAAAAGTTTTTTAAAAATTTATGAAATGAGGAAGTACTTCTAGACATAGATGAAACTGGAGACTATAATGCTGAGTGAAGTTAGGCAATCATCAAAAGATGGATATTGTATGAGACCATTACTATAAGAACAAACACCAAGACAAAGAGAGGTATCTTTTCAAGTCATGTAAGTGTTTTTAATCTGGCCTCCCAAAGAATGTGTGGTATGTCTGTTTAATATTATCCATTTATCACTCCTTATTTGAACAT
>NW_022105611.1:4209555-4211244 GCF_000313985.2 Echinops telfairi | reverse complement strand
CCATCTGGCTCACAGATGCCAATCAAAATGAAGATGGGATATCACCCACACCACCAAGGAGAGCCCAATTTTTTAAAAAAAATGCTGGAGAGAGTGCCGAGTGCTTGAAATTCTTATACACTGCTGGTGAGCCTGTAATCCTGTGTAAACCTTGTGGGAAGCAATATAGTTCTACCTACAACCACTGGGAATAGAAATCCCATATGATCCTGCAACCCCTCTCTTGGGTGTCTACCCTCAGGAAGTCAGAGACGCCGTGTGCATGAACAGACGGGGCAGCACCACTCACAATAGCAAGAAGTTAGAAACAACCCGTCGGTAAAATAATGGCTAAAGAAACTGAGATTCATACACGCAATGGAATTTTATGCCTCATTTTTTAAAAATTGATACATTTAGTCAAATTGTGCCTTTTTTGTTAGACTGGATTAAGTAAACTTGTCAAAAGTTTTTTAAAAATTTATGAAATGAGGAAGTACTTCTAGACATAGATGAAACTGGAGAATATAATGCTGAGTGAAGTTAGGCAATCATCAAAAGATGAATATTGTATGAGACCATTACTATAAGAACAAACACCAAGACAAAGAGAGGTATCTTTTCAAGTCATGTAAGTGTTTTTAATCTGGCCTCCCAAAGAATGTGTGGTATGTCTGTTTAATATTATCCATTTATCACTCCTTATTTGAACATCTTAAAAGCCACTTCTTAAAGGAGGCCTCACCTCAGCTGGGGTCAATTATTTATTCACAAGCGAGACAGCCAGCATCAGCTAGATCAGCGGTTCTCAACCTGTGGGTCATGACCCCTTTGGGGGGGTTGAACTCCCCTTTCACAGAGGTGGTCCTATTCATAACAGTAGCAAAATTACAGTTATGAAGTACCAACAAAAATAATTTTATGGTTGGGAGGTCACTACAACATGAGGAACTGTATTAAGGGGTCGTGGAATTATGAAGGTTGAGAACCACTGAACTAGATGCTGCCATAAGCATTAACTCATTTTCACCTCAAATTAATAGACACTCCATTAATGGTGATCAGTGCGCTCAATTGGAATTCATGACCAGAGTAGGGAAGGGGATTGGGGGAGAGTTAGGTCTGTCTCTGATAAAATGATTTCGCTTCTATAGGCGGATAAACCAAGGGGAAGCTGCTAGCCCTTGGGGAAAATGCTTAGCATTACTTAGACTATTAATGAGAAAATCTGTCTTCCAATATATTTATTCAATTTGTGTGCTGAGAAAATATTCCAAGAAATTAGACTTACATGAAGAAGAAAGGAAGACTGATAGAATTAGGATTGGAGGAAGGCTTATTAGCAACTGTGATATGCAAATGACAATATTGTTTGCTGAAGGCTGAGAAGACTTAAAGCACTCCCTGATGATGATCAATGACTATGGTGTTCAGTAGTGCTTATACTGTTAGATCTCTCAGGGTAGAGATATACCTCAGTCCTTGGCTCCACGCAAGAACGAATTCACGCGGAAGCCTGGTTCGTGATCCACATGAGTTTATAGAGAATAGCAGCAGTTTCAGGTTCTACAGTAAATGGAACACAAGCCAGACAGAGTCTGCAGCACAGCTGTGGAATTGCGGCCTGACCTGTACTGACTATAGCCTGGCTGTGCGACATTGTGTAGCAGCTGCTGGGAAAGAGAGAGTGTGCCCGAGCAAAACCTCTGG
>NW_022105611.1:4208054-4209455 GCF_000313985.2 Echinops telfairi | reverse complement strand
TACAGTAAATGGAACACAAGCCAGACAGAGTCTGCAGCACAGCTGTGGAATTGCGGCCTGACCTGTACTGACTATAGCCTGGCTGTGCGACATTGTGTAGCAGCTGCTGGGAAAGAGAGAGTGTGCCCGAGCAAAACCTCTGGCTTTTCAGGGGCCCTGTTGGGAGGCGTGGTCGACAATACCGGTCGACCTCATTGGCTGAATCAAATTCACCTGGCTTAGATTGGCCAATCCAGGTGTAACACCCACCTAGGTGTACCACCTCTTCCTGGCCAGAAGCTCTAACCTCTGAGCATTCACAGTGGACGCCCCAGTTCCTATGCTAGCTACCTAACAATACCTCGCCATTAAGAAAACCAAAATCCTTATAACTGGACTTATCAGCAACATTATGATAAACAGAGAACATGTTTTCTGGAGGATTTCATTTACTTGGGTACACCATTTGCACCCTTGGAAAGAGCAGTCAAGAATGAAATGGCATACTGCATTGGGTAAATCTGCAGCAAAGGACCTCTTTAAAATGGTCCTAGCAACCTTGTCACCTTGGGAACTAAGGTATCCTTTACCAAAGCCATAACATTTTTAAAGCATGTAAAAGCTGGGCAGGGAAGAAGGAAGACCCACAAAGAATGGATGGTGTTCGCACAGAATGCTGAATATACCGTAGACTGCAGAATGAACAGGTTATGTTAGAGTAAGTATAACCAGGACGGTCCTTAGTAGGGAAGATGACAAGACTGCAGGAGAGGACAAACATCATGTTTGGTGGAGAGTGGGAGAAAAGAAGGCAGGCCCTTCACAAGATGAATGGACACAGTGTCTATAACATGTGGAATCCAAACCAAGGCAAGTTCTGAGGACAGGACGAGGCTGAGCATTGTTTCCCTCTGTTGTAACCAATCACTGCGATGTGACGCCATGGCACCCAACCACAGAAGGATGAGAAAAAAAATTAATGAGTGTTCAAATGAGCATTTGATCAATGTGATCAAATAAATTCTGTTTGAGGCAATTGCTCTCAAATCATTAGAAAGCCATACATACCAAACTTGACAAATAGCAATTGTGTGACCTATAGGTAAAAGAAACTATTATGAAAGGACTTCAAATCGTTCATGGGAAACATCCCATCATCTCTTCACTTCATATTTCCTTGAACTGTTCAAAGCCACATCAAATTTTGTTGTGTAAAATAAAGTAACAATTACTTTAGCTGTTATTTATTGGGAGCTTAATATGTGCTCATTACTACGCTAAGCACTGAGGTTTCAACATGAATAGGCCGAGTCTACACGTGTAAAACATGAAGGGGGGGCTGGTGCCACCGAATTCATCTGAGCTATTCATAACATTAGCCTTACATAAGAAGAACAAATCGGTGATACTGGGAGGGTAGAG
>NW_022105611.1:4205177-4207479 GCF_000313985.2 Echinops telfairi | reverse complement strand
TGCCGTCAGTGCTGCTATCTTTTTCCATGGAGTCAAGCAGGAAAGTGATGGAATAGAAGAATGAATTCATAGACATCGTGGAAAAAGCAAAGGGAGGTTAAAGAAAGAGAGAGAGAGAGAAACTAGAGAGATGTTTGGCACATCAGTAGACCTGCACACCAGAGCCACAATTGGCCACTAGCCTCAGGACAAGGAGCTGAGTGATGCCTCGAAGTGGATTGGACAGACTTCTGTGAGGAACGGTGCAGAAAGTGTCTGGGTAAGCTCTCTGGGTAGTTGAAAGTTTTGATAAGAGAAAACTAAAAGCTTGTCATCAGCCCTGCTGGTGAAGTAGATCCTTTAGGGCACGTTGCAGCTGCAAGTGGCAACTTTTCTCAGGCACTACTAGGAAGTCCTGCAGGTTTGTTGATTTTCTTTAAGCAGATATTTTATTTTAGTCCTTAGAGTAGCCCTTTTTAACCTGGACAAATAAAAAAATATTTGTCATGGCCACTTTAGAGAACAAATGTTTCTGTAATGAATGGAAGAATTGGCCAACCCCTGTAGCAATGCATGTCAACAATAAGCCTATCCCACCAGGTCACCCGAGCCTCACTTACCCCCAACATCTGGTAGATGTAGTGATGCTCTGGCCCTTGGTGATATTGCAGAAACGTTTTCCAAAAAAGCAGTACATTCAGGGAGAGCCAGATTAGCTAAAGCAATCAGATAAAGAGAGAGAGAAAAGAACAATTAAAAATAAACATCAACCGATGAATGGAATACATATTCGCTGGACGCTGTAATTTTAAGGGAATCGCGGACAATTAGAAATTACAGAAAGCAAGCATTCTCAATCAACACAAACCCACTGCCATCGAGTGGATTGGAATCAAAGCAACACTACAAAGTAGTTTAAGTCTGCAAATCTTTACTGAAGAAGATAGCCTCGTCTTTCTAAGACGGAGCAGCTTCTGGGTTTGAACCACTAACCTTGGAGTTAAGCAGTGCAAGGAGGGGAAAGGGAAACCTAGCTTCATTTACCTGTCACCTGAGAGTAATTAATTAAGCCTTCGGGCGGCAAAGAGGTCTCCTAAATGATCTACAGGTATCCCTTGCTGTGTACAACAAGACTAAGAAACTCGTGACATCTCCAAGTCCCAAATGCTGTATGTTGTTAAAACAATGTATCCGAGAGAGGAAAAAAATTCAGGACAAAAGCAAAGGGGAGAATTGCTTAAAGGGTTAAAAAAAGAAAGACAAAGCAGTGTTCACTTCCCACTTCCTCCACATCCGCTTGCCTACCAGTGTGCAGGAACGTTTACATACATCTGGAGTTTCCGTGACCTCCAGGTTTGGGAAGTTTTGTTACTTATACACGTTCGAATTCGCGGCGAAACATCCATTCCCAGCCTCCCCCCGCGCGCAGAGAATGAATCAAAGTCAATGCCGGAGAGAGACCCGAGCCCCCCGCCCGCCGTCCTACCAGGCAGAGGTGTTTAACCCCTTCGTTGGCCAGCCAGTTCCTCCAGGACACAGCCATGCCTCGGCCCGCCGCGCGGCGCTCGCCTCCGGCCGGCCACACGGAGCGGGCAGCGGTCCCTCAGTCCTCTGGTCGCGCGACCTGCGAGGGGTGGGCAGGGATGGAGGGTCAGAGAGCTGGCGGCGGGGTCGGCACTGCCCACCGCGCAGCGCCAGCCCTGCGATCTGCATCTGCGAGCGCGCGCTCTGGGCCCGGCTGGGCTGCACGCGCTGCGCCGCCCCGCCGGCCCCTTTGTCCCCGGCCAGCCTGTGGTTGTGGCTGGCGCCGCTCAGGACGTCCCGGGCTAGGTACGAGGAGGCGTCCCCCTCTGTCTGGAGCCCGGCCGGCCCAAAGATGTGGAGCCAGATACGCAAAGCAAGTGGGACCCTGGGCCACCTCCTGGTGGTACACACAACTCTGATCTCTCGGTCTCTCTCGCTCTCTCTCCCCTTTGTGGTGGTGGTTTTAAAGTGGCGAAATTTAAGCTGGAAATAGTCTTTTGGGCACTTGCATCGCCCTTCTCCAGCACATCCCTAAGAACAAAAGCCTCACTTAAACCCACCCCCACCCCCACCCCCGGAGCTTCCTCTACCTTCTTCTCCTCTATCTTCCCCACATACTGATGGAAAACCTTTAGGATTTTTTTTTTTTTAATAAAAAGAGTCCAGTAGGTTAATGTCCCAGGGAGTTCCAGGGAAACTCAATTCACTCTACTTACGACCTAGTATCAGTCTGTTTCGTGATGGGAATCCTCTCAGACTTGTACCAGAGACCCCTTGCAGGGCGGAAAGTGTTTGGAGT
>NW_022105611.1:4191711-4203187 GCF_000313985.2 Echinops telfairi | reverse complement strand
CAGGATTTTCATTGTTACAAATTGAACATAATTAAAGCACAGTGATTAATCACAAAACAATATGTAATTATATATTGTGAAATATTTATTTCTAATGACAAATAAATGAAATTTTGTCTTGAAGCATGGTGTAGCATGGGTAACAGTCTTAATATAACAACTGTAAACTGCATTGCTACATGTTGCAACAGTATGTATAAAAAGCCAAAGTCAGTGCAAAGGTTGAGATAGCTTCTTTCTGACAGAGCAGCATACCTACATGTGGGTGGACCTGCCTGGAGACGGATGGAGGAGTGGTGTCTCAGTAATGTGTTTTCCAATGGTCTTAGGTGACCCATGTCAAAGGGTCATTCACCCACAAAGGGGTCACAATCCACAGGTTGAGAACCATTAGAATCTATTCAAATCACATACTTCAGCCTTAATTTTAATAGATTGGTTGGAGTGGATCTGGCAAAATGGTTACATTTATGCCATGAGTTGAGAGAAGTGAGTCAGTAGAAGAATCAAATAAAAGTTCATGTACACTCAGAAGAAGAAAAAAATTCAAAAATAAGGGATCCAATTCTTACTATATACCTACTAAATATCAAGCTCCAAACTCACTGCCCTCCACTGGATGCCGACAAACCGTCACCCAATAGGACAGGATATAACTGCCCCTATGGGTTTCTCAGACTTTTAACTCTTTAAAAGATTAGAAAGCCTCATCTTTCTCCTACAGAGCAGCCTGTGGTCTCAAACTGCTGACCTTGTAGATTGAAGCTAAAGACTACCCACTATGTCACCAGGGCTCCCATATCAAGCACAGTCTGTGGCATTTCATTTACAGACTCTCACTTAATTATCTTAGTAGACCTCCATTCAATGTTGTGTGCTGTCAAGTCAATGAGAATTTACTATATGTAGAGTAAAGCCACCTCAATACAATTTCCTGGTCTGAAATTTTATGGAAGCAAGCTTTCAAGTCCTCTTACCTGCAGGAATACTTTTTGGGTTCATCAGTCAAGAGCCATTTTATGAGAGTTTTAATGGGAAATCTTTGGGCATATACCTTTCAGTTCTAGTTAGCTCCTTCTGACTACTGTTTTCCCCTAATCTTAAACAATCGATAAAGAAGTCCTCTTTTTCTCTTAGGTCTGGATGATGAGCTCCACGGGTTGAAATGTATTTAAAATACAACTGCTTTCTCAAAAGAGTCCACCTCACTAATGTGAATGCAGGAGAACTTTGAAGACCTTATTTTGCTCAATAAGAAGAAACAGCTGCAAACATTCATTAATAGTCAGAATGTACAATGTACATAGTATGAATCTAGGAAAATTTATGTCATCAAAAATGAGATAGAACACATACTTATCAATGTCCTATGTGTTAATGAGTTAAAATGGACTGGTATTGGCCATTTTAGATAACAGAATCATATGGTTTCCTTTGCTAGGTATGAAAATTCAAGAGGAATTGTGTCACATTTATCTTCAAAAAGAACATTTCAAGAGTTTCTGTGAAACACAATGCAGTCTGTGACATGACAATATCTATGCACACACAAGGAAATCCAGCATTGATAAAACTATTATTCAAATTTACGTACCAACCACTAAAGCTAGTGATGCAGAACTTGAAGGATTCTACCAGCTCTTCAGTCTATAACTGATGAAGCTTGCAATTATATATGCATTGATAATTATTGCTGATTGGAATGCAAAAGTTGGAAACAAAGAGGAAAGAATACAAAGAAAACAAAATGGACCAGTAACTAAAATCAAGACAAATAGAGAAAAAATTAGTTGTCAAGGTTTTAATTTTGCTTGGATCTACAACCAAGGTTCATGGAAGTACAAGTTAAGAAATCAAATGATGTATTAAACTGAGTGAGATAGTTAATGTTTATTGTGCCAACCTGGCTAATAAACACATGTGGGGTTAATTAAAGGGCAGAGAGAGAAATGGCTCAGTGAGCTTTGTCTTTCTAGTTCTCAGGTCTCTTGCTCTTCAATGGTTGGACAAGGGTGCAGCTACCTTCCCTGCTTCAGCTGGCAAGGCTCACTTCCTGCAAGACTTCCCCAAGGAAAAGTTGCATGGACTTATCCCGATGCAGCCCTGGGTGCTGAAACAGCCGTGTGCAGACCCCTGCCAGCGCTGAGATGATTACATGTTCACTGATTGGGCTTTCTTCCTGCAGTCAGCATCATTGCATGTGTTTTGTGAGATGGAGGAGGACTTTGTGGATTGGTGTTGGATATATGGGTTAATGTTGGCTTGAGCAGCACTGGGTTGAGGTGTTTTTTGGTGTGTACTTACCCTTTCTATAAAACTCTCTATTATACATATGAGTTTCTATGGATTTATTTCTCTAAAGTACCCAGACTAGCACACTGGGCAATTTGGTTGCACGAGGTTTCTTTAAGTGTTGAAGAGCAAGATGTCACATTGAGGAGTAAGGTGCTTCTGATTCGAACGATAGTATTATCCGTTGCCTCATACACATCTGAAAGCTGGACAATGGATAAAGAAAGCATATTTGACTTATGGCTCAGGTGAAGAATAAGGAAAGCACCATATACTGCTAGAAAAACAAATAAGTCTGTCTTGGAAGAAGTTCAGCCAGAATTTATAGTGCAGGATGCTCCTTAGAGGCAAGAGTGGCAAGAACATGTTATCAGGAGAGAACAATCCTTGGAAATAACATGCTTAGTAAAGTAGAAGGGCAGTGAAAAAGCAGATTGACAGGCTTTTCTTCAGGGACGTCACTGAGTGGGTTTGAACCACACACTTCTTAGTTATGAGTTAAGCAAAATCTATTTTTGTCACCCGAGAGCCTATGCGTATGTAGATGTGTCCAATTCTCCCAATAGATTAATCTCCTAAGGACAAGATTCTGTTTTACTCAATTTTTATTCTAGGACTTAGTACAAAGCTTGATACCTACAGAAACTCAAAGAATGTTTAATAAATAAATCAACAGTAAGTACATGAATACTCTTGTTCTTTCTGTACCTATCTCAAAGTCCAGGTTCTGAAATGTAGCTTTCCAGCAATATAAAGAAATAACTGCTCAGCTTGATAATTTACTACCAGGAAAGGTTGAATGGAGTAGGACGCCATTGATATTAGTAACACAGGTCACATGATAGGCATTTGAGGCAAGTAGGCACTTAAGTGAAAATCATTTCCCTTCCATTATTGGATTGCCAGCCTTAATGAAGGACCATTTGCAGTCATTTATTTTAAGAAATAAAAGTTGGGACTTCCAGTTAAAATTTTTTTTAAGAGAAAAGCAATAGACTATGAACAGTTCAGATAACACCCACTCATAGTTCTTAATCTGTGTAACTTGATTGAGTTTATTGATTTTGGCGTCTTGGTTCTCAGGAATGAATAGCATTAAAACTTAATATAGAAAGAATCTTTGTGTTTTTTCTTAAGAATATCAAAGAGGAAACTAGGATAGTTCTGTCCCACTTTGAAGCATAAGTGGTGGAGTAGACAAAATAATTTTGAAGGTCTAAATAGCCCACAGCAATACTGACAGAAATGGAAATGACAGCCCGAAGGCACTTGGCAAAGAACAAGGGCCCACCAGGGAACATGTGAGAAATGTTAGACTTAAGACTTAAAGGCTTAACATCCACAAGTCTAGATACAATTTCCAGACTGTGAATCATTGTCATTTTTATTAAAAAAATAAGTGTAAATCATCATCTATTTCACACATTTAAGAATATCTGCCATGCATTTACACAGCTAGGTCAGCTTCTTGAGGCAACAATGAAGATTTTTGGAGAGGTTTTTATGCCCTCGAGGACTAGGTATTTTGTTGTAAAATTAGACTTTCAAATTTGGAGGCAATTTAAAAACCCTAGACTAAAAATGCTCAATAAAAATTTGCAGAACAATAATAAACTCTTGTTTAGAGTTGCCGCAAATAAAATAATTTTTCCGGGCCTCTGGATTTGATAGGCACGGAAAACTTTTCAGAGAAGAGATAAATGGAAATACACACAGACTTGCTGGACTTTTGTTGCAAATCAAGGCAGTTTTTTTAAAACGAAACAAAAATACTATCCACTAGCATACTTTCTTAGAGAAAATATTTTTTTTTCTCATCAGACCAAACATTCAAGGCCATCAAGTTCATGCCGACTCATAGCAACTCTATAGGACAGAGGAGAACTGCCCCTATGAGTTTCTGAGACTATTAATCTTTACAGGAGTAGAAAGCCCCTTCTTACTCCCAAAGTGGTTTTGAACTTCTGACTTTGCAATTAGCAGCACAACATGTAGCCTCTATAGCACCAGGTCTCCTTTTTCTTACTGAAAAAAGTAAGAAATGCTTCCAAACAAATTCATTACACACTCATGTGTTCTCACATGCTCTTATTTCACAGCAAACCTATGATACGATTATTTTTCATTATTTGATCTTTAAAACTCCTCTATGAGTAGGGTTAGTCTTATCTTCACCCGAATTATATCGATGAAGGAACTGAGGGGGGGCATGGCAGTAACTAACTTAACCTAGGTCGCCATTGTATTAATCAATAGACTCCTAGGAGTTGACATGTCTTCACCTTCTCACCATGAGATCATTCCTAGATCAGGACTTCCATATGTTCTGAGCTGTAATATCCCAGACCCACAGAGGAATTCTGTAGTTAGTAAATCTACCCAGCTACTCAACATGTGCCCACCCTCAAAACACCAACTTGTTTGACGACTCTTTATGATATTATTTGGGTTTTTTTGTATAGCATTTTCTGAACTTATTTAACAGAATAATTATTGGATGGATGTGATCTGGTTTTGTCTTGTTTTTCTTTAAATAGTTTTATTGAACTATAACTTACATACAATTCAATGGTTTGTTCATATTAAGAAAGGTTGTGCAATTATCACTATCAACTTTGGAACATTTTCTTCCCTCTGCTACCCATTGCTGTTGACTCTCCATCCCCCCACCCCCTTCCATGCCCCCAGATGATTATTAACACAGGTGCTGTTTTCATAGATCCACCCATCCTGACTTCTCTATACAAAAAAACCACACAAGACAAAAACAAAGAAAGGACCCAGCTACAATGACCAAATAAAACAGCGAAAGACCTCAACAGAGGGGAAAAAAGAGAATATTAAAAACTAGATTAATTTCAAAAGGGAGCTCTAATGACAATGTGGTAGATCCAAGCCCTAACTCCTGCTGCTAACATCCACTTTACAATGCGCTTTGTCTGGCATTGAGGCTATTTACATTCCTATTTATAGTCCCTGGGGATTCATCAGAGACTCAATTTACCTAGGGATCCTGGTAATGGATTTGGGGCCTCCACTCATTGGGAAACTGGGTGTTTTGAATTGAGGCTCTGGTACCATTCCCTTTCCAGGTTTGGGTTTTATTTATTTATTTATTATCTCTTTAAATGTTTAATAGTTTTAAGCAGGAGGAGTGATCCAAGAGACCAAAAATATTCTTACTATCTGATCCCAGGTTTCTGGTTATACCCTCACTTCCCAGTCTTGTACCACCATCACAACTAGTGTACTTTGAGCACATTGTTGGGGTCCCTCTGAATAACCCAGGTTATTCATCTTTCTCTACATTACCGAGCACGATCTCCTTCCCCAAGGACTGATCCATCCTGAGAACATATCGCACACAGTGCATCAGACACAATGTCACCATTCTCACTTCTAAGGAGCATTCTGGCTGTACTTCTTCCATGACATCTGTTTATTTTTCTGGCAGTCCATAACCTATTGAATATTCTTCACTAACACCATGAATCAAAAGCATCAATTCTTCTTCACTCTCTTATTCATTGTTGAATTATTATATAGAGATAAGGCTATTGAAAACATAATTGCTTGGGTCAAGCACGACATAATCTTAAAAGTGATCTTTATTTTGAGCACTTCAAAGAGATGCTTTATAACAGATTTCCCTATTGCAATCTAGTCCAATTCTGTGACTGCTTTTTCTATGGGCAGGCACTGTGGAGCCAAGTAAAATGAAACTGTTAACTTCTAAGTGATGGTTTTTATTGACCCAGGTTTGAGAATTTTTGTTTTTATTATGCTGAATTGTAATTCAGATTGAAGGTTGCATTCTTTGGTCTGTGAGAGTAAATCCTTCAAGTCCCATTGAATTTCATTTTAGCAAACAAGGTTTTGTCATCTGCATAACTAATATGTTTATCAGTCTTCCTCTAATCCTGATAGCGCATTCTTCTTTAGATAGTCCAGTTTCTCAGATTATTTGCTCAGTATATGGATTGAATAAGCATACAAGGGGTACCAAAAAAAACAAAAAGAACTTTTTTCCAAAGCAATGTATTTATTTATTTTTTTTACAAAACAACCTTATCAGCCTTATCACCATTACACATAATACATATGTCAAATCTGTGATTCCATTCTTGGAAGCATTTTTTCAAACTCAGCTGAGAGCAACTCCCTTGTTTTTATTTACTTCACCCCTACTAAGTAATCAAATTGCTGTCCTATCATGTCCCCCTTCATTCGCAGAAACAAAAAGAAATCAGGTGGGCTGAGGTCAAGTGGGTGAGGTGTGTAGGGCAAAAGAAGTATGCTGTTTTTTGCCAAAAACTGGTACATTGTGATGGCTGCATGAGGAGCTGTATTGTCATGGTGGCAAAACCAGTCTTCTGTCTACCATAAATCTGGCTTTTTTTGTTGCACACTGTTATGCAATCTTTTCAGAACCTCTAAATAGAACCACTTAACTGTCTGACCTGGTGGAAGTAACTCCAAATGCCCTACCAGTTGACGCTTTCATCCATTCAGGAAGTTGATGGATGTCCAGAACTAGGTTTGTCATCAATCAGCATTTCACCTTTTTTGAAACAAGAAAACCACTCATACACTTGAGTTTTTCTCATAGCACTGTCCTTGTAAGGTGTATTCAACATCACAACAGTTGCTGTGGCATTTTTCCTGAGCAGGAAACAAACTTGCACAGTTACTCACTGTTCTCTTAAATCAACAATCACAAAAATAAGGTTTGAGCAAAGCGGTTTTTATGAAAAAACTCACTGTAACCAGAGAGAACCTTCCTAGGCAACACCACTGGGTGCACTAACTCAGAGAGAGTTGCTTGCTCACCTTAGCCAGTTCCCTGCTTCAGCTGGCAAGACTCACTTCCTGCAGGAAATCACTGGAAAGCTGCATGGACCTACCCCGATGCAGCCATGGCTGCTGGAGCAGCCATGTGGAGACCCCTGCCAGCACTGAGATGCTTACACACACTGATTCAGCTTTCCTCCTGCAGTCGGCGCCATTGCGTGTGTTTTGTGAGATGGAGGAGGACTTTGTGGATTGGTGTCAGACATATTGGCTAATGTTGGACTTGTGGACTTGGGCAGCACTGGGTTGGGATGTTTTCTTGATGTGCACTTAGCCTTTATATAAAACTCTCTTATACATGAGTTTCTGTGAATTTGTTTCTCTAAAGTACCCAGACTAACACAATGTCATTAAAGTCAACTTTAGTTTGAAGATACAAGTTTTCCCCAGTAGTATTTTGAATATCTTCCAACTTTAGGGGTTAATCTTCTGGCACTCTATCAGGCAATATGCTGCTGCTGTTCACGTGATTTTAGTGGTCAATTCGTTCAGAAGTAGATTCTCCCCTATCCACCTATCCACGGCCATCTAATGGATTCTGATTCATAGTGACCATATAGGACAGACTGAAAAGGCCTCTTTGATCTTTTGAAACTGTCAATCTTTACAAGAGTATATAGCTTTACCTTTCTTCTGCAGAATGATTGGTAAATACGAACTGCTGACATTGTTCTTAGCAGCTCAATGAGTAACCAACTATACCACCAAGGCTCCTTGGATCCTCCCTAGACCTGTTAATAATGAAACTCCCACAATGTATCTGAACATGAACCTGTCCAGCTAGGAACTCATTGTCTAGTCTCCCTTGTAAGTACGAGTGGGCATATGGTACTAAGATCAGAATAATTAGCTAAATAGAAGTAAAGCATCAACCCTCTTTTATCATATGCATTAAAGAAGAAATTGTTTATATTTCATTGGCTCTTCTCCTTTTCTGTGAAACTAACACAAATATGTACTGAACAGTTTCTTTTAACAGAAGGAAGAGGACCATGCTCAATGAGATAACTGAGGAAAATGATAGAACCGAGCCTTTACCTCGGTTACCTCTAGGAGCAAAGGCAAGATTGAGTCGACTCCTATGTAAGAGAGGGGGAAAATCTAACTCACTGAGTCCTCTGTGTTTTGGAGAGTCTATGTTGCAGAAACTTAGTCTATCTCCTGTGTGGTATGATTCAATTATGAAACTATGAATCAATAATGAAATAGTATTTTTAAGTTGAGAAACAATCATATTAAAAATCAAAATTGTTAGAGACTGAGTGTTACCCCCTCTAAAGTATGTATTGTAAATCCGAACTTCTTTGTTTGCTTTCCTACTCACTTGGGAATGCGTTTTTTTTTTATGTTAATAAGAAAGATTAGTGGAGATATGTTTTAAACCAATCTTTTTCCTTTCTTTCTTTCTTTTTTTTTTTTTTTGAGGGATAAGAGAGAAGCCAGAAGATCACATTTAATGGAAGGCACTTGTCAACCCACTTGAACATTACCAAGAAGCTAAGGAATTGGGGCCTTTCCTTATATCTGACAGAAAAGAAAGTACTTCCCTGCCCTCGGGAATCTGCAGTAAGGACTCTCAGCCTAATGAACTGTGAGAAACCACATTTCCGTTGTTAAAGCCACCTGCTGTCACAGGAGTACTAGCAAACTAAGACAGCGATCAAGCCATCTTTTTCATTAACTAATCAAACATTTTAAATAATCACAATAATAAAGTAAGAATGCTTGTCTGAACTAGGTAGCTTTTCAAATGAACATTAATTCTGTCTCCTCCACCTACGAATTGTAGCACTTTCTCTTTAGTGTCTAATCCTGTGCCCTTCTCATTAAGAACTAAATTGAAGTACAACTCATAATGTCTCTTTTATCTGAATTAAAAGTCTCCTTGGTAAGTGTTTGGGTTCTTTTTTTGTCCCAAGAAAGCCTTAGGATTTAAGAGGAAATGGAGAACAACGCTAGGTCTGTGTTTGGTAACGTGAAGATGTCCATGTTAGCAGACTTAAAACAGTCCAGTTCTACTTATGACACTGAGTGGTGCTACTCACTGATTTGGATGCGATAACAGTAAATAAATTTAGCAGGTGCTTAGAGAACATTGGACTCTAGTACAGCAATGTCACAGGAAGCCCTGGTGGTGTTGTGGTTACACTTTGGGCCAACTGCAAGGTCAGCACTTGGAACCCTCTGGAGAGAGGGAAGGTTCTCTACATCTGTAAAGAATTACAGTGACGAAAACTCATAGGAGCAGGCCTACCCTGTCCTTTAAAGTAACTTTGAATCAAAATTGATGCTCTGGCGGTGAGTTTGGTTTTTGGCTTGGTGTCCAACAGTCGATACAACATAATAAAAAAAAAAGAAAGTAAAAACCTATCACTTATTTCTTCTTAATTATTGAAATTATCAAATTGTTTACTCTTTCAAGTTCATGAATACTTGATATGTTATTAATTCAGTATGTACAAAATCAGATTATGACATTAAAACGAACACAATAGGGAGGCTGTCTGATATATTGGAAACTGGGAGTTCCTGGTTCCACTGCTTCCTGGCTCTACCACTAAACTTGACTAACTTTAGTCAAGTAATTTAATCTTTCCAAATTTCTAATTCTTAATTTATAAGATTAATGTAATGAATAGATGATTCCTTATGAATTCTATGGCTCTAGAAATTTTTGATTTTACAGTTTCTCAATTCATTTCCATCACATTAAAATTCATGTAGCACATATTCTCTCAAGAATATTCTTTGTTAGGCCCCATGCCGGATTAAGATTAAGGATAAAGGGCCAAGACAAACATGATCCCTGTTCTTCTAGAGTTTGCAGTCAAGTGAAAAGACAGGCACTACACAAGGGACTTCAAAATGTCCATGGAAAAATGGGATCAGAAAATAATAAATTTTTTTCCAAAAAACTTTCTGACACCCACTTGTGTTAATAATTATGGAACTAAATAATCAATTATGCTTGTGTAATAGTATAGAAAAGAATATATAGCATACTATAAAATATAAAATAAGTAAACCAACCTTAGCCTACCAAATAATCTGAGAAACTGGTCTATAAAAAGAAGAATGTGGCATCAGAATTGCAGGAAGATGCATTAACAAGATTACACAACCTTGTTTGCTGAAAGGATGCGAAGACCAAATAGCTTTCACTATGGTTGATACCTCAATGTAAAGACATAAAAAATTCTCACAACTAGACCAATAACAAGGCACGTGATAAACTGTGAAAAGTTTGCGGTTGTGAAGGACTTTTTTTTACGTGGATTCATAACCAATGTCCATGGAAAAAGCTGTCAAGAAATGAAACAATGTATTGCATTAGCAAATTCTGCTGCAAAAAATTATGTATTAGGCAAATGTGTTCCAAAAGTCATCTTTAAATTATTAAAAAGTACAGATGACACGTTAAGATTAAGGTGCTCCTGACCCAAGCCATAGTATATTCAGTCAGCTCATGTGTGTACAGAAGTTGGACAATAAATAAGGAAGACCAAAGAAGAATTAAGGCCTTTCCATTACTGGATTGGCAACAAATATTGACTATACCATGGATTGCCAGAAGAGCAAACAAACATATTTTAGAAATATGTTTGGACAGCCACAATTCTCTTTAGAGGTGAGATAATAAGACTCTGTCTCACACATTTTGTACATGTTGTCAGGAGGGACCATTTCTTGGAGAAGGGCATAATACTTGGTAGAAGGTCAGTAAAGAAGAGCAAGACCTTAGATGGGAAGGATTGACACATTAGCTGCAACCATGGGCTTAGACATACCACTCTGAGAATAGCCCAGGACTAGACGATATTTCATTCTCTTGTATATCAGTTGCTAGGAATCAGAACCAATTCAATAATACCAAGACCATTCTATCCTACAGTATGAGGACATATTATTTGATTACGAAACCTCTGAGCTGACTAGGACACTCGCCAAGGAAAGAGAAAACATAACAGAGTGGGAGTCGAAGCAGAAGAAATAGTTATAGCAAAAGAAAATCCTACAGGAAGAGAGCTCTTGGCTCGATTAAGTTACTGCAAACAAACCAGCGATGGAGCACACAGAAAAGAGTCCGTGGTGCATTGTGACATAGGAAGGCAGGCAGGTTCAACTCTCTTAGAACTGTATATACAGGTATGTTATCAATTTTATAATTTTTGTGAGGTGTGTACAGAACGAGAGGAAGAAATGGAAGGGTTTTAATTAGAGATGAACTGTTATCAGATTTGCTTTTGAAACATTATCATTGAGAACGCATCCGAAAGTGATCACTGTAGATATAGGGAGACCGTGCTGGAGGCTATTGTAAAAGTCAATAGGA
>NW_022105611.1:4173829-4191185 GCF_000313985.2 Echinops telfairi | reverse complement strand
TGAAGAAGAGTGAACTACCTAGAATGATGCCATATTCCTAAACTTGAGTAGTTAGTGGCTGCGTATCCTATATACTAAGCTGTATTACATCAGAAGAGGATCGCTTAGGAGAGGGGAGAAATCATGAAATGCTCAGTGTTTCTCCTCTTTTAGATACAAATTTGAAGAGACAGTCCAGGTTGTCCATTTTGTTTGGACCAGCACAGAGAAAAAGGAACCTCTAGGCGAACTTCTAGGGGTAGCGGCAGTGATTCAGGGAACATTCACTGGGGAAGGTGACAGGACAGGTAGTAGTTACCATGGAATAAAGGATATGTATGGAGTCTTCAAAATCTCAGTCTAGCACTTAATTCTCTACAATGATATTCATGCAAAAATTGTTTATTTCATTCAATAAAAGTCCTAGACTTCCAACTCTGAAGAATACAAAAATATATAAGTTATTTTATCAAGAGAATATTAGAAATTATTTAGGTAAAAATGTACTATTTTAATTCTCTCCTTGCTTTAGTAGGGCATGTATTAATCAGGTAGGCATGGTTCGGCCAATGTGAATGATTATTATGGGAAGCTTTGCCTGATCCCCATCCCCTGTTTGTGTAAACAGGTTCCAGTCACTTAACAGTTGAAACTACAAAATTCGACCCTTTATGTATTGTGGTTCATAATTACAGTAGCCTATACTTGTATAACTTCCTTATGTCTACAGGGTTTTAAATTCTACACCGTTGGCTAACTTAATGAAACCATCTGTGGAATTTCCTTATGTCCAAAATAATTATATCTCTACAGTGAATGAGAGACACAGATACATTAATGGATTGGGGGCTTGCACTTAATTCTAGCCCCAATCTTGGAACAATTAGCTTGCATGGCATGGCCCTGCTTGATGTTTGCCCTCATGAAAAGATCACAATTATGAAGAGATATTAGTGATATATCCGATATTGGTGCTGATATTCCAGCTGACAAAAAAAAAGCATCTCAAAAAAAAAAGAATAAAGTCTGAGGTGTTATAGGCTTGTCTTCAAACCAGAAGTCATCTAAATGAGGGGTCAACCAAGTCCACATGGAAGAAGCACATCGGCTTGTGTGATCCAAGGATTGTAAATAATAAAATCCAAATCTGAAGGCGGGAATGGTATCAGAGCTTAAATTGTAAACTCTGCTTGACAGAAGGCTATGGAAGACAGGGGAAGCTCAACATTACTTTTCAGGGTTCACACATAGATTAAGCCCCCGTTGGATCTCTCTGTATTCACATTGAAGGATATGACTAACCTTGTTATCAGACAGAGAGAATTGTAAAGTTGATCATGTTCGATGTAATTAGTTTAAAATATAATATCTTATTTAATCTCAATTTCCACCCATTTTAAAGTTGTTTCATATGTCAAAATAAAGAGTGAAGGAGAAATACAGGTGGATTAAGTCACCGGTGAATGCCCTCTGATAATAGACCAGGGATATGACTAGCCTCGTTATCATGTAAAGTACATTGGGAAGTGGATTGTTGATGATGGAATTAGGTTAAAAATTAACACCTTATCATTTGATCAACTTTTTCACCCATTTTAAATTTGTTTTATTTTAATATTTTCTACTTTCTGTTCATTTGAGGTTTTACTGCATTTTACTTTATTATTGTTGTTGTTTTCTTTCTATGTTTTTCTTTATATGAAATCCAGGATAGGCAAATCTACAGAGACCATAATTGGATTAATTTTTTCTTGGGGGTATGGCTTAAGAGGTTGGGTTGAAATTGGAAGCCAAAAACAATGAGTACAAAGAAGAAGAAAATGTTCTAAAATTAATTTGGGTGATGATTGTACTTAATTGTACTTGATTCTTCTTAATATGATTGAACTATTGCATTGCATTGTATGACATGCGAATTAAATGCCGATGTAATAAGTGTATCTGTGCCTATCTAATTTGATTATATAATTAATAATTTAAAATTAATAAAACGGTTAATTTTTTAAATGTTGGATGTAGCCTATCTCAGAAGAAAGGAGCAGAATGGCCAAAGGCTCTGAGGCTGAGCATACCGCGGTGGCTTCCGGTCAACTAGCAAGAGGCAGCTAAAGGATGCGTTTGGTGAAAAGAGTGAGGATATTGTAGTGTTCGATGAAGTATTGTATTAGAAAAACACAAGTATACAGAAATTGGATAATTTATTATTGTAATGAAAACTGAACAAGTATAATTTCTACTAAAGATGTAGGTACTTTAGTAGAAAAGTACTAAAGATGTAGGTACTTTATTGTAGGTACACTATTTACACACAATCAAAAAAATTAAAATGCAACTAATTGAATTTTTGCCTCCAGCCAAAATAGTGTGACAGGAATGGATTTAGTTCAAAAGCATCGGAGAAACAGCACCCAGAGTTTACACAGGGTCTGGAGTAATGCCTGTTCCCATCACTTGGCCCTGGAAACAGAAGAGCTTATAGGCTATTGCAAGTAGTACTCAGGAAGTTCTTGTGTCAGGGGTCCAATTTTTAAAATTCTTGAACTTAATACTGATTTTAGTTTGTAGAATCTTAAAATCAAGACATAAGAAATCAAAATTTCACAATTTAACTGTGATTGAATAAATGAAAAAAAAAGTATTTAGCAAAATCCCACAACCAGGCCCAATAAAAATTCTCAATAAATTACAAATCGAATGAAGCTTTGTTAGGTAGCTAGCATAGGGACTGGGGCGTCCATTATGCATGCTCAGAGGTTGAGCTTCTGGCCAGGAAGGGGTGGTACACCTAGGTGGGCGGTACTCCTAGGTGGGCGTTACACCTGGATTGGCCCATCTAAGCCAGGTGAATTTGATTCAGCCAATGGGGTCAACCAGTATTGTCGACCACGCCTCCCAAAGGGACCCTGAAAAAGCCAGAGGTTTTGCTCTGGGCTCACTCCCTCAGTGGCTGCTACACGATGTAGCACAGCCGGCTGCGGTCTTGAGCGGCCAGGCCGCAGGCTCACAACTGTGCACGGACTCTGGCGTGTGCTCCATTTACTGTCGACCCTGAAACTGCTACTATTCTCTATAAACTCACTGGGATCACAAACCAGGCTTCGGCGTGAATTCTTTCTCGTGCAGAGCCAAGGATCGAGGTATATCTCTCCACCGGGAGACCTAACAGCTTATTATCTGGATAAACTATGCCTACAATGAAATGGAATAAAATAAACAAATTAGCAACAAGAAGAGCAACTACAATAAACATACTTGATGGTGAAAAGCTGTTCTTCTATTACCTGGGAAAGACAACGGCATCCTTTTTCCAATAGACAGTTCATTGGGCAGGGCGTTCTAGACAATGCAGGAGTGAGGAGCAGAGAATTGCATATGCATGGTTACGAATTAAAGATACCCAATTGATAATGAAATCTGCATTCAAAAGGGCTCTAAAATGAATGCGTTTTCCAAGGTAGAGTGAAAAAGAGTAATGTAAGAAGTTAATTGTATTGCTGTGTGCAATGAAAAATAAAAAATTGTAATGTGCTGATATGTTTATAATAGAAAACAAAATAATATCAAAATATAAAATATTTAGTAGTAAATTTGACAAAAGATCTATAGCATGTGTACACTAAAAACTAAAAATAATGTTGAGAGAAATAAAAGAACAGTAGGGAGGGAGCACTAGAATTGATTGTGATTGCACAACTCATTTTAAAGGTAATTTAACCATGGGGGGGGGGGCCTACGCAAGATGTGATAAAATTGATGTGCTAATGATTCTATAGTTCTCCTTGATATGTTTGAACCATTGAACTATTGAATTGTATGATATGAAAATTATGTGCCAATAAAACTGTTTAAAAAAGGAAAGCAAACTAGAGAAATGGAACTATAGACCACCTTCAATGGTGGGCAGACTCGAGGTTCTTAGGAAAGCAAGTCTCCTCCAACCACGGGTGAGCCCAGAGCTCAATTCATAACATGGAAAGTGGTTTCCTCTCCCCCTTAACAAGGATACATTTATTCTAAATTCATATGGAACCACAAAGGACCCAACACTGGCAAAACAAGGTTTTGCTATTTGATTTCAAGACTTATTATAAAGCCGCAGTTCCCAAGACAGTATGGCATTCATATAAATGTAGATAAATACAGCAATGGAATTAAATAGAGACTTTAAAAATGGATTTCTACACAGGCAGGTAAATAAAATAATAATCCTACTATAGTTCCAGTTTATGTTTACACGAGTTCATTCCAAACAAAATGTGTTTGAGCTTGTGCCTGTAATCAGTAGCTCTCAGGGGTACTGCTTGGCCAGTTCAATTCAAGGGGAAGCTCAGAAAGGTATGGAACTGTTTGGGGGAGGATTTCAAGAGAAGTAAATTTTCTCAAAAGGCACAATATCAATCACAAAGCTTATTATGAAGTTTTACAAAATTGAAAACAGCATTGGTGAGAAAAAGGCCAGAAAAGGTGGGCTCGGGAATTTGTTTTCCCATGACAACAATACATCTGCTCATTCTTCAAGAATCGCATGGGTTTCCTTCTGAGAATTGAATTGGAAACCTTGCTTTTCCGATCGAAAGCCCTAATTTTGCTCCTCTACATGTCACTTTGTTCCTAAAACTCCAAAAACATTTAAAACAAAACTGCTGCACATTTAAAAGTGCAGGATTATTTGGGGGAAAGGTCAGAGAGATGTAAATGCTGCATAGATCTATATGTAGGATATGTCAGGAAACAATCACTTCCCAGTTTAATATGTTTGTTTAAAAGTATGATTTTATAGCAATACTTTTAAACTCACTCTCATAAACCCACACCTGATTTATGACAAAGTTTCAAAGGTAATTCAGTGGTGTAAAGATGTTCTTTTAAACAAATACTATCTGAACATGACAAAGCATAGGAGTGCATTGGAAAACAGATTAATGCAGATTTAGTTAAATTTTAACATCTTATCATTTGGGTTCCCTTTTGATCCATTTTAAATGTGTTTTACTATTTATTATTTTCTGCTTTCACTTGGATTGAGGTTTTCCTGTTTTTGTTTTTGTTGTTGTTGTTTAGATCATTATCTTCATATAAAAACCAGGACAGGCAAATCTATTAAGACAATAACTAGATTAATAGTTTCTTAGGTGTATGGTAGGGGAGGTTCAAAGAAATAATAAGCTAATAAGCTAATAGTAATATGACTATAAATATGAAGAAAATATTTAAAATAGGATGATGATTATACTATTTTAAATATATTTAATCCCTTAAAATGTATATGTGAATTATATGTCAATAAAAGTGTTAAAATTTTAAATGGATCATAGATATAAACCCTGTAACTATAAAACTTCTACAACTAATCACAGAGAAAATAGTTGTAACATTGAACTAAGCAAAATGTTATTAAGCATGACAACAAAAGCATGATCTATAAGAATAAACATTGAATCTTCAGACTGCATCAACATATAAAAAATGTCTGGTGTAGAAAAGACACTGATAAGTACATAGATAAAAAAGTCACAGACTTAGAGACAATATTTGCCATCCATGTCCCAATATTTGCAATCCAACAAGAAGTTGTAGCTGAATAGATAATACCTTCAAAATTAATGATAAGGAACTAAGCAAAAATCCAATTTAAAACAAATATTTAGCCAAATAAAATATATGAATAGAAAAAGATCACTAGAAAAAAGTAAATTAAAACTACAGTGTGAAATGTCACCAAACACCTATCAAAATTGATAAGAATAAAAAGAATGACCACACAAAGTATTGGCATGATTTGAAGGAACTAGAACTCTTATTCATTATGTTTCAAAATGTAAAATCACTTAGGAAAATAGTTTGGCCGTTTCTTTAAAAGTTAAACATACACCTACCAGCCATTTCTCTCCTTAATTTTTAACCACTAGAGACAAAAGCCTAAATCCATGAAAAATGTATCAATGAGTGTTCTTACACACTTAACGTGGAATAGCCAAAACTGGAATGGATAAACAAATTCCTGAGCAACAAAGGAAATGAATTCTTGATGCATGCGACCAAATGAATGAATCTCAGAATGACTGCTCTAGATGAAAGTAGTCATATACAATGTATGATACAAGTTACAGAAACATCTCGACAGCCCACATTTACTAGATGGTTAGAAAGCAGATCAAACATGGACTGTGGACAGGGGTTGCTTAGGTTAGGAAGGGTGTTAAGCATCACTACCTCCTTCGGAGGCCATGGATGTTTTAATTATAATGATAATGGTGATGATGTTATGGTTGTATTGATAAGACAAACTTTAATTAATTGAACTCTTTAAATCAATGAAGTTGGCATAGTTTATTATGTGTCAGTAAACATATAGATGCCAGTGCCTAAGCATGTGTGAGTGTGATTTTATAAGAAAGTTAAGCTTTTGTAGACTCAGATGTTTTACAGTCTTTTCATTGACATACTTCTCAAATCCACCCCATGCTGCATGTGAGAATCTTGGATAGATATGACTACACTATTTTAACATGTCTCTTTGTATAATGTTTACCATTTTTGCAGCCATTTAACACTATTATCTCTTATATGGGACTTTTTTGCTATCTAGGAGTTGCATTTTAACCCATCTCTTACTTTCAGCTGTGCCCAGCATAGTGCTTTGCACAAAGTAGACTGAACTTATTTGAGAGGTGAGTTTCTACAGGGGATTCTTCTCTTTTAAGAATGGGATGCAACACAAAGTGACAGAACTTTAAAACCCAAAACAGTTGTTTGTAAATATACATAATGTTTGCTATGTGACCATGTCTGGGCAAGATTCTAGCCACTGAGATAGAATACAACCATATGTCAAATGATACAAGCATAATACTTTCCAGACTTCCCACTGTGACAAGTAATTGCCATAAGAAATATATTTCTTTGGGAAAGGGGATCAGATATATGAGGGGAAAATCATGGAAAGAGGAGGAAAGGTGGGAAGAAAACCAATTCTAGCTGACCTCCAAAGCACTCTATCAGGCCTATTAGTTGCCACCTCGTTCATTCTGCCTCACGCGGACCCCGTGTGCACACAGCAGAGCTGCTCCAGAGGGTTTCAAAGCTATGGTCTTTCAGAAGCTGACCAGTAGGTCGAGCTCCCAAGACTTCTCAAGTGGGTTCAGTTAGCATTTAATTGTTTGTGCTACCGAAGAGCTCCACAAGGTAGGAATTATTAACCCAATTTTATAGAATAAAAAACGGAGACTCCAGAAGGTGAAGACACTTGCTAAATTCAAAATGCAACAAAAAGAGATATTGTTAACATTCTGAGTTGTTTAACTACAAAGGGTCTCCACTAGTTCCACAGCCTCTCAGGCAGACAGAACCAATCTGCAAGTAGAAAAAATGGTGTTTTCCTATGATTCAGGAACCAAACTCAGATACAAATTCAGACCATGATGTCACCACAGGCCTTATCAAGATATTCTTATAATGATGTTTTTAAAAGGATGAATAACATGATTCTCCTCTTCAAAGAAAGAAATAATAGAATCAGAAACAATAAGTGAAATCTATCTGTAACGAAATCATTCCAAGCAAATCTACATTTTTTTTCTTCCAACAAAATTACACAACCAAGAGATAATGGGAATACAAAAGACACAATATATCTTGATTACTAATATAACAGATAATGTCTTTTAGACATTAACTAGCACAATTAATTGGAAATAGTTTCAATCTGAAATAAAAACTGATTTAATAGGAACAAAAGGGCAATGTCATGTACTGTCAGAGGCCGGTCTGGGCTGTTTGCCTGGCCCAGCACTGACTGCCATTAATAATGGTACTTGAAGGGGCAGCCACTGTCTGAAGTTACAAAGCAGACAAAGCACTCTGTCTGGTCTGGCTCTCCTGATCTAGGAGACAGACTGACATTAGGTGGAGGTAAAAATTAGGAATCACCAGGAAGTTCCACCTTCGGGAAATGAGCAGCAGTTATAAAACAAAAACATAATGACTCAGGAACAAGGCATCCAAAACCAATTTAAAGAAGCATAATGACCCTGGAACTTCATTCGCTATTGAATTTAAATCAAGTTAGTAACACATCTACAGAAAGAACGTGCCGCAAAGAAAAAGGAATCTAATCCACTTGCTGCTGACTGAAAACTGGTGGTTTGACTTTGAGTCCACACAGTTCCGGTGAAAGAAAGCCTGGGGATCAACTTCAATTCTACATTGAAACCACAAGAGATTCGGTTCTATGAGCTTGCTGTATACTAGAATTGATGTCACAACTGTTTTTGTTTTTGTTGGGGGGGGGCAGTGTTAAGGATAGAAAGTAAACCATTTTAGATTTAGAGAGGCTTAGTAAATTGCTCAAAGGTATAAGCCACCAAGTATTGGTTGTTGCTGTTTTGTGCCCTTTGGTTTATTTCAGCTCAAAATTACACTCTAGGACAGAGTCAAACTACTCCATGGTTTCCAACACTGGACCCTTTAGGGGAGCCAGTCATCAGACCTCTTCTCTCATAGAGCCCCTGGGTTAGTAACTCCTCCCTTTCAATGCACACATGAGTACTTTAGCTCTCCTGCCAGGAGGATCCCGTTAGGCATCAGATAGAGAACTATCTAAAATAGGGCTGGGTCAGTAACCACTGAGTTCACAACTGAATAAATAACTCTGAAGTCACTCTGCATAGAGATGCGCAATGATGACCCAAAATAGGCTGAAAACAGTTCATCATAGAAATATGTACTTACAAGTTGCCACTGTCAGCCACAAACCCAGTGCTACCCAGTCATCCCAAGTCATGAAGACTACAGGTATTTCCAGAGTAGAATTGTGCTCCTTGGAGTTTCAATGCCATGACGTTACAGAAGCAGATTGCCAGACCTTTCTGTCAAGGTTTCTCTGTGTAGACTTGAACTTCTAGCCCTTAGGTTAGCAGCTGAGTTAATCATTTGAACTCTTATTTAGAGCCTAAAACCCACACCACATTCATTGCTATTGAGTTAATTTCAGCTCATCTGGCCCCCAGAGTTGAGCTGCTAGTAGGGTTTTCCTTGGCTGACAACATTATGGAAGTCGTTTTTCTGGGTCACTGCTGGAGGGATTGGAACTGCACTGCCAACCTTTCAGCTAATAGTAGAACACAGACAGTGTGTGCCACCGAGGAAACTAATTAGATCCGATAGGGTAGTACATTGAGAAAAAGCTTCCTTTTTGTTGCTACTGTTATGTGTGTGCTTACCCCTAGGGACCTGTGGCCTCTTGGAGGGAATTAAATCTTGGTTTAATAAGAAGCTATGAAAAGGCTATGGTGTGAAGCACCTATTGGCTTCCACCCAGGCCTGGCATAGTGATTATACCCAGGGTTTTCCTGGGAGTTCTCCTCTTTGTGCAGCCTTTACATGAAGTGGCACCTTGAACTACCTACCAGGAAGAAAGCAAGGTTCCTCACAAGTCATGCATAGCAAAAACAAACACACAAAACATGCTTATGCTTGCTGTTCACTGATAAAACATGTCCCAAGACAGTAACTTCTACTTGCCCATGTTGAAGAATAGATAAACTTGCTCTGAGCAAAAATACAAACTCAACATGTTATATGTCCCTGGGTTCTTCTTTTTCCTAAATATAACTGGTTTGATTAAGACAACTATAATTTCAGAACAATGGTTCTCAACATTGTTCAGATGGGAGTATAACTCAAAATCAGTTCTTCTTTCAGAAAAATAATGAAAAAGGATGTTTTCAATTACTGACAAATTACTTAATTTTGTACTGAGTATATTAAACAGAAAAGTTGATACAAATGTTTAAGGGAAATCACAGAATTTGAGAAATTAAGTTCCATTAATTTTAAGTGATTTATTTTTCAGGATAAATGAATTGTTTGATCCTTTATCATTGGATGCTTCTAGCCTACATGCTCTATATGCTTATTACTTAAGAAACAAATTTGCTTGCATGTAAAACTGCTTAATTTATGTACATTCTATTCCTGGATTTAAAATTACTTATTCCTAAAATTAATCCACAAGCGACCACTTTCCTCTGGGTTTGTCGCATAATCTCTCTTCACTACATAAAGCCAAATGAAGATTTCAGATTTGCACACAATCCTTTTCCTGCTTCACATATCTTAGAGACATGTTTTCTGGGATATTAGGCAATGTAACAATTTTTTTTAAACATAATTCTGGGTGTCTGACTACGGTTTATGTAGCATTGTTATCATTTATTTTTCCTTTTATCGCTTTTTACTACTGTGGAGAATGACCTAGGGGCTGTGTCTGACTTTCTCTGACTACACAAGGGAGAATAAGACTCAAAATCTACCTCTGCCTAAGGCTGATTGAGGCAAAGGTCAGAGCTACCTTCTTCCAACCTTCGCCACCAATTCTGACACCAACCATCTCTGCCAAGAAACACTCTAATTTTCTACCTGTTTCGATAATCCATTACAATAGCCAAGCAGAACTCGGAGATCATCGTCTAGATTGTATACTTATTAGGGAACTTTATAAATTATGATTCAAAATGAGAAATGCTCAGTGTGGCAGTTACATAAGCTGGTGTCAGTTTGAGACTTGAGAGGATTAAGAGTGAAGAGGTGGTGTCTAGTCAGTCGGTCAATCGGATCATAGTCAATAAGCAGGTGTGAGCATGTCCTGAGAATTCTGGGAATTCCTGGATTTCCTCCTTGAAGGCGGGAGACAGACTGTCTCTGTCTCAGCTCACTCCCTTGGAGACTCTCTACTGACAAGACACATGGCACTATGCTGATAGTTCCCCATGCCTTGGGAACTGGAGAAGCCACGTGGAGACCCCTGCCAGAGCTGAGGTGTTTACAAGGCCACTGGATCCAAAACCTTTCTACCTACTGGCTTGTGATTGTCCTGCATTAAGTGTGATTGCATGTGTTTCATGAGTCTGAAGAAGACTTTATAGATTGGTATCAGACATATGGGCTAATATCAGACTTAGGGGCTTGGACTGGACAGGGTTGGAATAGTTCCTTAATGTACAATTGCCCTTTATAAAACTCTCTTATACACATGAGTTTCTATGAATTTGTTTCTCTAGTCTACCCAAACTAACACACTCAGGATACAGCAGTTTTTCTGGTCAATGGTATTTGACCAGAGCAAGTCTCTTTCTGGTCCTTGATCCTCAAGCCATGATGTCCCTTTGCCTCTGCCCTGCTTGGGCAGGGTGACAAAGCTCATTCTGTTTTGCTGAGAAATGTCCCAGAGCATCCTACTCCATGATAAGTACCAGCCCAAAGGTGCTCAGCTCTCGCCCCATGGAAAACTAGCAAATCTAGGATTCCTAATGTATGGCCTGTAAGCACCCCACTCCCCAAGGGACCCTCCTTCCTGAAGAAACTCCATTTTATGAGCTCCATGAACCAGGAAGCCCATGGTCTGTCCCTGCCCCAGCTCTTGGTACCACTTCTTCTATGACCGCCGCAGCTTTCCCTCACATCTCGAGCGGAAAGGCCACTGTCTCCTGGATGAAGGAGGTTCAGAGCACAGAAATCTTTGGATCTAGAGGATGTGCTCCAGTCTTGATTGTTCTTTCCGATGGTGATGAGATTCTCCTGTTCTCAGATGCCTCATTCTAAACCCAGTGGAATGGCAAAAATGAGCAAGTCCCACATTAGGGTTTCTTATGTGGTATTTGTAGGTTTCCACCCAGTCATTTGGTGATAGTTACAAAGACTGTGCCCAGGAGAGTCATACTTCACTGTATCAAACTTGCTTAAAGCTGGGGAAGACTAGGCCTTCATTGGGCTGGTTACTACAGGGTTCGAACGCACCAGTCACTCCTCTGGGAAAGGTGAAGCATCTGCCCCCCGAAGACGTACAATCTCAGAAACTATGAGTTGGAATTGACTTGATGGTTTTTTCATCTTTTTTTCCTTTTTTAATTGGGGAAGATATTCTAGTAGAAATTTCATAATCATGGGTTATTTTTGAAGGCCGGGCTTTCCAGGTGTCCAACTGCCATCAGATATTCTGATACCAAAGATAAGATCTTATTTATAACTGTGTATCTGGTGTAAAGTGTTAATATGGCTTTTCTATGTATGTTTCTAGGAGCGCTGGCAGCACAGTTAGAAAGTACCAGCTGCACCATGGGCGAAAGATGAGCTTTTCTGTTCCCATAAAGATGTACAGCCTTGGAAACCCACAGGGGCAGTTCTAGCCTGTCATATAGGATCACTCTAAGGCAGAATCGACTAGATGACAGTGAGTTCCATATCTCTGCAATTCCCACCAAATGGTTGGAAGGAACTATCCACACAGGATGAGAGAAAATGCAAATAGAGACTGGACAGTTTTGGTTGCTATTTCTCTATGTATGAGAGAGCTAGCTCAGAAGCAGAGATAAAGAATTCCTGGGACCATCAAAAAAGAGCTACCAGCATAGCACATTGAAAATCCCTGTCTGAGCTGAAGGAGACCGAAGAAGCCATACCACACAGTGAGGGAGAGAAGAGGCAAAGTGTCTAGACCATGGGAGAGTGAGACCAATGAGCATTTGAGCTTCCTGGATCACTGTGACAGAAGTCAAGGGGCCACACTGTTGAGAGACTGAGAACCAGAGAAAAATAACTGGCTGCGGATTGAAGGAAGGCTTCACAGTGGACCTAAGACTCTACCCTTAATATTATCTGATTCTGCCTTGTGGTAACCTATTAACTTGCTTAAGAAACCCCCATAATTGTGAATACAGTCTGTGAGTTCTGTGTAGCAAGTGCAATGCATTATGAAACCCAGCAGGGAACAGAATGTCATAGGAGGAATGTTGGTCTCAGAAAAGGTTAAGGAAGGATGAAGGGTAGAAGGCATGTCTGACCTCTCTCTGCTGGCAACAGTACTCTCCTATTGGACTCTCCTTACTTGCAAAGCCAGAAGAGCCCAGATGTGGCTGCCAGGCCATTTTCCCACTATTGAAAGATATTCTAAGTTTATATTCAATACTGATTATGAGCTTCTTCTAAAATAGGAGCAGTAATCTCCTAAATTCATGTTTTTAGCAGAGTTTCCTATCCATGCCTAATTTAGATGATTCAGAAGATGAGATTTGGTACTTAAACAGTAGACATTGGAAGAGGCTAAAATTTAGGAGGATAGGAAGAAGATTGATAGCTAGTGTTCTGTAACACAAGATGACAAGGATAGCTCTAAAGTGAATCAGAGATATAGATAAACCATAGGTATATGAATGTATCTGGGCTTATAGTTAATTGTAGCCCAAAGCTAAGAACAATCAGTTCTAATGCCATCATGATTAGATCACTGACGGTATGTGCTTTACCAATATGTGGTGACAAAACCAGTTGTTGCCTGGCTACCAGAAAGGACAGTGTCCGAAAATGGAAAGGCTTGTCTTCAAACAAGCAGTCATCTAAGTGTGACGTCAAGTAAGTCCACATGCAAGAAACACACCATCCTAAGTGATGCAAGGACTGTTAATAATATATTCCAAATCCGAAAGAAGGAATGGCATCAGAGTTTAAATTATGAACATCTGGTTTGCAGTAGGATATGGATGATGGTCGAAGTCCCAGATCCACTTTCAGGGTCTACACATAGCTTAAGTCAGCCAGTGAATCTCCTCTGACCATAGTTGAGGGATGTAAATACACTTATTATCAGACAGCGAGAATTGTAGTGACAATTATAGCAGATAGACCTAGGTCAAAATGTATTATCTTATTTGATCTCTCTTTGGACCCATTTAGAAGTTGTTTCCATCCGTTCTTAGTCTGGAAGCTGTGCTGAAACTTGTTCACTTTCCGTGAAGCTGCTAGTATTTATCATAGTGGGTGACATAGTTTCCAGCATCACAGCAACATGCAAGCCACCACAGTATGATAAACTGACAGATAAGTGTCAGTGTCATCCTCAAACCTTATTGAAAACAATATTAATTGCAACAGAATATTGTCAGAAATAGTGCTTGATGGTAAGTCCCTCATGCAGGAAGGCACTCAAAATATGACTGAGGAAGAGAGACTTTGAAAAGTAGAGTCCACTGAAACAATGTGGCTACAGTAAAGCCGTCCAGACCTTCATTTGCTGGTGGGGCATTACTCAAAATGATTTTAAAAAAATACAAACATCTATTAATAATCCTATCATGCAATGTATGAAGTATGAATCTAGGAAAATTGGTAGCCATCAAAATGAAACAGAATGCATAACAAATTATCAGAGGCATTAGTGAGCTGATATTGACTAGTAGTGGCCATTTTGAATCATACAATCACTTGGCTTATTATGCCAGAAATAAAAAATACAAAAGGAATTGGGTCACATTCATAGTAAAAAAGAATATTTCAAGACCTATCTCAAGATATAATGCTGCCCATGGTAGGATACCATCTATACACATACAAGAACAATGAAAATAACTATTTTATTTATTTTTAAATCATTTTATTGGGGGCTCCTACAACTCTTATCACAATCCATACATACATCCATTGTGTCAAGCACATTTGTACATTTGTTGCCATCATCATTCTCAAAACATTTGCTTTCTACTGAGCCCTTGATATCAGTGCCTCATTTCCCCCCTCCCTTCCAGCTCCCCCCTCCCTCATGAGCCCTTGATAATTTATAAATTATTATTATTTTGCCATATCTTACACTGCCCAATGTCTCCCTTCACTCACTTTTCTGTTATCCATACCCCAGGGAGGAGGTTATATGTAGATCATTGTAATCGGTTCCCCTTTGTACCCCACCTTCCCTCCACCCTCTCGGTATCGCCACTCTCACCACTGGTCCTGAAGGGATCATCTGTCCTGGAGTCCCTTGTTTCTGGTTCCTATTAAAACAACTGTTTAATTGTTATACACCAACCACTAAGGAAATTGAAGAGTTCTCCCAACTTCTTAAGTCTTAATGATCAAACATGAAGCCAAGGTGCACTGATAATTACTGACAATTAGTATGTAAAGTTGGAAACAATGAGGAAGAAACAGTAGTAAGAAAATATGGCATCTTCCAGGGGCTTAAGTGGAGAGCAAATGTTTTGAGAATGATGAGGGCAATGAATGTTCATTTGTGCTTTATACAATTGATGTATGGGTGGATTGTGATAAGCGTTGTATGAGCCCCTAATAAAATGATTGGGGGGGGGGTTAGAATAATCAACCATTTTGCATCAAGAGAACAGCACTTACTAAAAGCCAAGGTTCAGGAGGGTTAGTTATGAAGGAAGGAATGGAAACAGGAAGCACAAGGAAGATGGGGAGGCATGAAGGTATATGGAGGGATTGCAACCAATGAGATGAAACAAAATGTGTACGAATTGTTCAATGGGAAACTGATCTGCGCTGTAAACTTTCAGCCAATTCACAATTAAAAGTTAATTTCTAAAAAAAAGATCAAAGAAAATATGGCTGTATAGATGTGCTTTACACAATTGATCTATGTATTGTGATAAATTGTATGAGCCCCAATAAATCGATTAATTTAAAAAAAAAGAAAAAAAAAAGAAAATATGGCATCCATGATAGAAACAAAGTTGGAGATTCCATAATAGACTTTTGCAACACCAACAAATCCTTCATGGAAAACACCAATTATCAACAACAATGTGTTAGAACATCAAAATCATGGTCAGGATAGGGCACTATTGTGTTTTGCTATGAGTTCAAATCAATTTGATGATAGCTAAAACAATGTATAATATAATGTTATGAATTGTGTTTTTCCACAAAATGTGTTTCAGGTGGATACTTTTTCCCATTTGTTGGTCACATTTCCATTTCCTTGAAGGTACCATATTCAACACTTTTAAACATTTTTTGATATAGCCCTATTTATAGATGTATATATGAAGGCATGTATGTGATTTTTATGCATTTATTTTGTGACTTTTGTTTTTGAAGTCTTATATAAGAAATTATTCTTTTCCAAGTCATGAAGATGTAATTCAATGTTTTTATCTAAGGGTTTTATAGCTTTAAGTCTTATATTTAGGTTTATGATTTCTTTGAGTTTACTTTTGCATATGGTATAGGAAAGAGTATCAAAAACACCATTCACTGAAAACAAAAACCTTCAATTATTAAATTTTCTTAGCATTCTTATATAAAAAAAACAACTGTTCACAAATGTACATGTGTATTTCTGACTTCAATTCTAATCAATTGATCTATATAGTTATCATTATGCTAGCACTACACTCTCTTGATTACTAGTTATGTAAATAGTTTAAGATTTGCAAAAGTGGGTCCAGCAATTTGGTTCTTTTTTTAAATTGTGGATTATTCTGGGTAAATATGTAAATTTTATGATAAGTATGTCAATTCCTACAAAAATAAATAACCCGCTAGAATTTGGATCGGAAAAGCATTGTATCTGTAAATCACTTTCGAGGATATTACCATCCTAACAATATTAAGTCTTCTGATCCATGAGCATGGAATACTTTTCCATTTATTTAGGTCTGCTTTAATTTGTTTCCTAGTGATATTTTATTTTGCAAACATGCTGAAATTCTTTATTTGCATTATTGTTGCTTGTGTAGATTCGCTATACTTGCCTATGTCATCTGTAAGAAGAAACAATTCTACTCTTTTCCTTTACAATTTGTATGATTTGGGTTCATTTTCTTGTCTAATTTTCCTCTCTAGAAAATCTTGTAGAAGGTTTTATTTGAAATGAGGGACAATAAACAACGTGGCTTTCATCTCAGTGATGGTGGAAGAGGACTGCTTTTCGTGTGATGCTAGCTGTGAGATTTTTGTACATACCCTTAATCAGGTTAAAGGAATACTGTACCCTTCTATGCCAGTTGAATGTGTATATCACAATAGGCAGTTTAATGCTGTCAAATGACTATTCTGTGTCTATAGAGATGATCATGCGGTTTTTGCTGTTTTTCCTATTAATATGGTTTTCATATGTTATTGTTATTCATATGTTAAAACATATGTTATTCATATGTTAAAGCAACTTTGCATTTCTTGAAAATATGTATATATTCATTGTGTTTGCTTTATAGAGCATGTATATGTAACCATTAATGTGCACCTTGTATCTGTTATTTCACTCAGCATAATATTGTCAAGGCTCATACAAGTTCTTTCACACATCAAAAGCTCACATGCTTTTTGATTGCTGAGGAGTGTCTCATGTACAGGTATGACATTTGTCATCCATTCACTTGTTGATGAACCTTTGATTTACTTCTAAATTTTTACTAGAATTAATGAAGTTGTCATTAGAGTTCGTCTCTATATGAACATTTGTCTTCAGTAATTTTTGGTAACTCTCTAGAACAATTTATGGGTCACACGGTTCAGTGCTGTTCAGTAAGAAACTGATAAACTGTACCAAAACAGGTGTACAATTTTCAGTCTCCACAAGCAAGGC
>NW_022105611.1:4170675-4172342 GCF_000313985.2 Echinops telfairi | reverse complement strand
GCTTGGGCAGCACTGGGTTGGGATGTTTTCTTGATGCATACTTAACCTTTATATAAAACTCTCTCTTATACATCAGTTTCTGTGGATTTGTTTCTCTAAAGTACCCAGACTAACACAGTTATCATAGTTTTCTTTTTTATTATGATATTTCTTATCTGTTCAATATATTACTTTGTTTTTAGTACTTCTAATGTTCTTTATTTGTGTATATATATATATATATGTATATATATATATGAATTACCAATTTATTATTACCCTTTAACTTGAAAGACGTATAGAGGACTTTCAACAGTAATTTTCTATTTATTCTCTTCTCCTTAGTGCTGTGTTGTTACGCATATTACATCCATGATTATGTACACTATAAACTCCAAAATGTTATAATTTTAGTTCTAAACAAGCATATGTCTTTTAAATATACTAAGAGATTTTTTAAAATCAGTGAACTTGAGTATGAGCTAATAGAAATAACAGATTCCACAATCTCCACAAACCCTAAACAGGATGCTCAAACCACTCACTTCCTTAGTAAACAGGATGGACACAAAGAAAAACACCATAGGACAGATTAAATGCACTATGATTTCCTTGCTTTTAGAATTCCCTATAATTAGTAATTGCTTGGCTAAATTTAGGCTATTAACTCTGATATCTCAAGACAATTAAACTTCAGCTTTCTGAACTTCATAGAGTTAAGAAATGCACTTAGTTTGAAAAAGCAGCCAACTGATCGATGTCACCTAATTTAGCATAATCTTTCCAGTACAGATTGCTGTCTTGTCTCTACTTGAATTTTTACTGTGAGCCCTGCATCTCCCTTACATATGAAGTCTGGCTGTCTACCAGGTATTTGGGCGAATTTGATACTCAGATTCCAAGTATTATTAGTTCTGCACCTCTCTCACAGCCAGGTGCTTTCCTGTGAATGCCCAGCTGTTGTTCTAGTCCTCTGTGCCACTTGCTGGCATTTTGAGCTGCCCTGTACAATAGCATAGTTGGATTTCAGAAGTATCTTCAAGCCAGAAAGCCAGAACTCAAAATTTTTGCCATGTTCATCTGTGATTTTCAAAACTCTACTGGATTTTTATTCTATTTTTAAATATCCTCTAGGCTTTTAAGTAGCTACTCTTTATTTTGTCAAGTCTATAATTGTTTCCTATATAAGGGTTTATATGACGATCCTACCATTATAAAAGGTTCTCTCTCCTGCATCACATTACTTTCATGCTACTACAGACAAACTATATTATATCTAACAATATGTTACAAATATTTTCAAAAGCATAGATCTGACAAGGATCTCATTCAAGTGTCTTTCTTTGCTCCTAATCAGGAAAATAAAATGGTATAAAATCCAATACTACATCTCATCTGGTTTGGATAAAAACCTTAAGAACCCTGGTGGTAGAGGGGTCATATGTCATGCTGCGACCCACAAGGTCAGCAGTTTGAAACCAGTTCCTTGGGAGAAAGAGGAGGCATTCTACTCCATAAGCAGTACTCTCCTGTCCTATAGTGTTGCAATAAGTTGACAATGACTTAGTGACAATGGGTTTGGTTTGGGTAAATACATTACATGTTTGCTAAGGAGTTCATAAAATTTTCAAGTTATCTCTTGTTCAAATACGACTTGACCATGTAATCTTGCTCCTATTATATATGCT